>NC_136416.1:48280000-48880000 GCF_051521515.1 Lactuca serriola
CTACAAATTGATTTGTTGTCGAACAAAACCGAATTCCTATCTCTCCATAACACTCACAAAGTAGCCAAGATAATCACCTCCAAATACCGTTTCTCTACCAACGATCGTTGTGAGTCGTCTCAGATATGGAACTTGTTTGAGGAAAACTCACATTGCACCACCGAGCCACTAACTTCCATATTTCAGCCGTCATTTCACATAAAAAAATAAAAAAAAAAAAACCGATGACTAGTAGTTTCAATTCCACCCTTCACATGCCGGGCACCTTGATGAATTTAAATTCAATCATTTTTTTTGACAAATTAAACCTTGTAGGAAGTCTATCAAGGATTAATCTCTAAGTAAGAATATTTACTTTTTTTGGAACTATTTTATAACAACGAGTAATACAACCCCTACAACCCCGACTCAATAAGATACTATTATCAATATGAAGTCTAGTCGCATCACCCTATCTTTAAACATGACTAAGAAAATTCAACTTTGACAAAAAGGAAAAGGGATAATGACTTAAAAGGGTAATATATTTTTTGATTTGTACACATTTAGTCACTGAGCTTTTTTTCGTTCACATTTACCCCTTCAACTTGTTAAACTATACACATTTAGTCCTTATGACCGGCTACTATAGGTTAGCCGGTAAAAATGACTTAATAGGGTAATATATTTCTTACTTTGTACACATTTAGTCCTTAATATTTTTTTTGTTGCAAAATAAGTCATTTTTGTTTTTATATTCATTCAATACTTACTAATGATCTTTATAGGTTTTTCTCACAACATCTTATGTGGGATAGTCATATTGTGGTAGGATATGTTAAGATGGTTCTGCTATATGATGTAGGCCAAGATACCTGGTGCGAGTTGGCTATAAGTTGTAGGCACGGAGACTCAAGGAGAGCGGTTGGGTTAAGGCGACATGCCAATAGACGTTGGGTATTCTAGTCTAATGACTGATTGAACATGTTGTATGTTGGCATTCCAGTCTGATGACTGATTGAGCCAAGTATTCTGGTCTGATGAGTGTGGGTTCGTTATGCATGATAATAGGTTTGTTGTATCAGGTATTTTGGGGGAAACTCACTAAACTTTGTGCTTGCCTAGTTGTTTATGTTTTCAGGTTTTATCTTTGGTCGTGGAAAGGTGAATGCATGATTGTACACACTGATTAACAATATTGAGCATTCTGCATTTCTTATATTACTCTGATTTTCGATAAATGTAATTTGGAATAAACGTTTTTTTCTTAATAATGGGTTTATAAGTAGGGAATTTTGCGTTATTTAAAAATGAAAATTTTTTGTTGTGAAAATGAGATATTATCCATAAGCATCAACAACATCACACACTTTATCAATGATTGTTCCACATAAAATGTCGTAAGAAAAACCTAAAAAGAACATTCATAAGTACTGAACGTATACAAAAACAAAAATGACTTATTTTGAAACAAAAAAATATTAAGGACTAATTGTGTACAAAAATACTAAGGACTAAATGTGTACAAACTGAGAAATATATTATCCTATTAAGTCATTTTTCTCGGCTAACTTGGAGTAACCAGTTATAAAGACTGAATGTGTACAATTTAACAAGTTAAAGGGATAAATGTAAACGAAAAAAAACTCAATAACAAAATATATACAAATTAAAAAATATATTACCCCAACACTGTTTAATTTCATTAACTTTAAAACAACACTTGTTCTTTTTGTACTTTTTGCTTTTATATAGCAGGCACAAATACTTTGACGACAAAATCGTGATATAACAACACAATTAGGGTGTTTAGGAATAAATTTCAAAATCATTTTGTTATTTGTTAACTTTTAAAAAAGTTATTACGTCTAAAAAAACGTTTAGGAGTTAATAAATATTTTTTAAAATAGCACCCTCCTCTCCCCCCCCCCCCCCCCCCCCCCCCCCCACACACACACACACACACACAAAAAAAACAAAAACAAAAACAATTTATAAAATTTTATTATGACGTGGATGGAATGTTTTAGAAAGGGGTGTGAAGGTGTTATTTGATATTCATAAAAACACAAAAATGTCTTTTGGATTTAACTCAATGTTTTAAAAACCGGTTTGAACCGGCCGATCGAACCGGTTGGACCGGGAACCGGAAAAGGGAGCGGTTCAACTATCACCGGTTTTACAGTGATTTCTGAACCGGATTGAACCGGCCGGTTTTTAGAATAACTTGGTTGAACCTGTCAAAATAAATCAGTTGAACCGGTTAAAACGAATAAAAACAATGAAAAAGAATCATTTACATAATAAACTTTGGTTATTTTTTTCAAATCTATTTTTTCTCTAAATAAAAACATATGACAAATATTATAAAGTTTTTTTTATGTGTTTATATTCATCTAAAACTCTATTTTGTTTCGGTATTATATTTTATTTTTCTTTTTAACGTATATGGATTAATGTAAAACACTAAAACTTATGATTATGTGTTACTTTAATGTATTTGGATTCATCTACAATTTATTTTTATGTGTATTTTTAGAACTTGTAAACATCAAATTGATGATTTATATATGTATGTATGTATAGAAAAAATATAAAAAAAAAATTAAAAACATGAAAAATATAGAAACCGGTTCACCCGGCGGTCGAACCGGTTAAACCAATTGAACCGGGAACTGGTCATCATACCGGTTCAATTAAAAAACCGATTTTTAAAACATTGATTTAACTGGTCCCTCGTTAAGTTGTTGGTCAATTTAGACCATTAAAATGAAAAATAACTTGCTAAAAGGAAAATGGGAGGCTTATTGCCGTTTTCAAGGTAAATAACAATTTAGACAGGTATGATTTGGATTAATGAGGACACACAATTGCAACACAATTGCCCCCGAGTATTATAGATAATCTTATTTTAATAAATGAAATTCTTTTTTGTTACATGTCACATATTTATTGATTTGATCACCAAAGGCCTTCTACCATAGCGGTATCAGGTGGTGTCCTCCCTCCTTGAGATTGAGTGTTCAAGTCCCGTTGTGGACATAGGTGGATTTAGTTGTTAGTTTATGAGTAGATTATATATTATATAATTGTTGGTTCAAAAAAAAACTTATTGATTTGGTCACATGTCATTTTGTGATTTATTTCAATTAAATTTTTTCCACATGACATTTTGTGGTTTTTTCTATTTTATTAAACTCTACATAATATTTAAATATAATAATAATAAATGCATATCAATTTCAATAATTGAATTTCCTTCTAATTTTAACATTTCTAAATTAAAACTTCGTTAGTTTCCTTTGTTTATTTATTTAAATTTAAAAGAGAAAAAAACATTTTAATTTAATAATTCAATATTTTTCTTATTTTTCTTATAAATTCAAACTTTTTCAAATGTTTAGAATTTTCATATATTTTTTTTAATGATCTCATTTAATACATGAGTTTTACATCTAGTATATAATTTATGAGGCTTGAGAATTTTGATAATTCCTAAATTTATACGAACAAATAGGAGCTTCCTCAGAGTCTTTTGCCATCATTCTTGCTTCATGTCTTTCTTATCAAATGTTTCAAAAATTGAATAGTTAGTCAAACATTCATAGGAATGCCATTGTTTAAAGCGTATCTCCACATTGCCATCTTGAAACCCTAATTCATTTAATATATCTATCGGGTATGAAAAATCGTGACTTTCTTTGGCTTTGAATGGTATCGTTGACCTTAGGATTTGTCTAGTACATTATCTTTCGTCGTCACTCGATGTAGCCATTTTAGGGTTGAAATAATATTTCATCCATAGATCTAGGAAATATTAGCATGCATGAGAATACATATGTATAAATTTATGGTGCATAAAAGATTTGGTTTGCGTACACTGACCATGGAGATCGTCGCTAGAACTTTTAGTATTCGATGCTTGATGAATTGTCTGCCTAAAACATGGGTTCGAGAACTGGATTTGGACTATGGTGATAAGCTTCAATCTTGCTCTTGTGATGTTCTTTGGCATCACCATGAAAAGATTCACCATCCTCAATTCTTGCATTTGTATGAGAACTTACAATGAAGGGAGTTGTTGAATTTAAACTAGATGATTCTTCTTGGTGCCCGTATGCATAATTTCACCAGTTTCCCAAAACTTGGTTTCATATCAGTCGTAGTCATTTTCACATACTTTATGACCAAATTGAACGGTTCAAACATTTAAAGATTGGTAATTTAATAGCATATTCATATTTCTAACCTTCATTGCAGTTAATACCAACCAAACTTCCAAATCTAGAAACTGATTTTGTATTGTTCAAAAAACACATTTCACCAACTTTACAACTTTAACCACTGGATTGACGCTCTTGATAAACTCCAGTCATTGTGAATTTCTCTAATAGTTGTTTCTTGGCTTCCCGGACAAAAGTGCTCAACATTAAGCATGTCACTATGTGGATAAAACTGAATTGTCCAATAGAACAATTTGAATCGGACTATTTGGTTTGAGTATTCTAATTTTTTGGATTGGTTTTCAGCAAATCCGAATTATTATTTTGGATTGGATTGATTTTGATTTATAAAAATAAAACCTAATAGTCCAAAAAAGTTAACAATTTATTATTTATTTATATGAAGTATTTTTAATTGTAATGAAAAACATATAATATATATTTGTTAAAATCTAATTAGGATAAGCGGTGTATTTAACAATATATGTAAGTTATAAAAATATAATGTATCAAGAATATACTTTTTTATAATAAAAAATAGGGTTAAAATGAAATAGGGTTAAAGATAAAACATTATTTACCCAATTTTATTTACTCCATTTTTTGGAGGAAAAAATAAAGATGGGTTGGAGATGGTCTTAATACGTATTTTTAATATCAAAATAATTTTGTCTATAAAATATTAAACCATAATATATTTTTCTTTGTAATTGTTTATAAATTTTAGTCAAAACTAATTAAATAATTTTATTTGGTTTCTTTTATAGAGTGGACTAACACTCAAGTTACACACATACACACACACACACACACACACATATATATATATATATATATATATATATATATATATATGTGTGTGTGTGTGTGTGTGTGTGTGCGCGCTCGCGCTCTCTAGATGTCTACTCGTGCAAAGTAGCGACGATACATTGTTTTTTGGCGAATAGTTTCTTATGGAAAAATAATTATTATATTTTATTATTAGTTATTATGTAATAAAATATTACACTTTTAAATACAATATTTATGTTTATACATTATATTTATATTTCATGTTCATACTATTGATATAATTAATTAATATTAGTTTTTAGTTTAAGAAATATAAATAAATTTATATACATGAATTTAATATTTTAAAATTTTCATTTTGCTCCAAATTGAATTTCTTAATTACTTTCATTAATTCAAGTCTTCAAACTTTTGACAACTATTAATGAATTATTTATGCATAACTGATTTGTATAAAAAGTTTTGTAACTTATACCTCTTAAAATTCAAGATATAACTAATATGTTTTATAATATAGTATAGGAGATATATATATATATATATATATATATATATATATATATATATATATATATATATATATATATATTTATATATATATATATACCTCTTGAAAACCGAATTGTAAAAATCGATTCAACAAAGTTGAAATTCGGTTGGATTGGATTGAATTTGAATTATATTTGGACTATTTAGATCCATATTTTGAAAATCAAAATCAATTTGGATTCACTTGATCGAATTTGATCAAACTTATCCATCTAGACGAAGATCTTCGTCAAAATTTGTGAAGTAAATATAATTTATGTGTCTTATAGGTGAGAGAATTATGCAAAAGGACGAAAGCATGAAGGCACACATGAAAATAAGACTTTCCTTAGTCAAAGTCCATGTCACCCAAACATAAAGATTAAATGACTAGTATTTTCTCATTTTAATGGTCTGAAGGGACCAAAATTTAGTGAGGGGTCAATTAAAACCAAAAGCAAGACTTCACAAGATAATAACCTTGTTAAGTAATTTTTTCCAACATTCCAATTAGGCATTTGGCTACTAGGACAGAGGAATTCACTATACCATCATTCCTTATTCACATGTTATGCAACACTAACAACCTATAACACAAAGCATATGTTAATCTATCCCTCATATCTCTCTCAACCCACACATTACGGGTGTGCAAAATAACTGAAACCGAAATAAACCAAAACCGAAAACCCGAACTGTCACAACTAGAAATTTCAGGTCAACCCTAGTGCAAGGGTCTTGTATACGCAAATGTTTTAGCTACGATACAATTATGATAAAAAAATTGTAGTTCATGTTACCCTAAGCCCTAATGATTATAACAAATCAAATAAGGATCATGATATAGACATAGGGAATTATGTTTATGTTGCAACCTTGAACGCTTGAACTTTAAGGCTATCATTTGGAGTTTCCTAATCACCAGAAGCATATATACATTTATAAGAATCCTCCAAAACATAAATACATTTATGGGAATCAACCTTGACCACAAACACCTCTATTGGGCCATAATGGGGCGAAAACACCTTTATTTGGGCCATCCTAGGGCGTAAACCCAATCAAAACTCACTTTAGGAGCATAAACCCCATGGTTGAAAACTCAAAGGGAAAGCAGTCCTAGGGCGTAAACACATTTACACGCATGCTTGAAGGTTTTGAGGTGTTTACGGATTAGAATTAAGGAAAAGACAAATACATTTGACTTTAGGGTGGGACATTTCAACCATATCCAAGACAATCATGGGTAAACAAGTATTAACTCCCAAATAAAAAAGCTTTATCCTCCAATAACCTAAGCAAACAGAAAGTCATCTTCCCTTCTCTTATATGGGCGAAAACCCTTCTTCCACATTACACTTCTCATATTTCACTTACTGTGAACCCCTAAATTTCTCTCATAATTATTTCAAGCTTCAAGCTTTCAAGAGACTTGCTTCTTCAAAGTTTTCACTAGACCTCTATAAGTACTTCTAAATTGTATAGTGACTCTACTCATTATCCTGTAAAATTCCTTCCATTTACACATAGTATTATGTGTTGACAACTCTAGGGTATCATAATCTCCTCAAGTTCATCAAACACTCCAAGTGCTTATGATCAAAACTTTCCTCTCATCACTTCAACTACACCCTTCTACTACCCAAGGTGAGCTTCATACCCCATGTTTTCGAGCTTTCATTCTTTTTTTGGTGGGGGGAACTACAAGTCAAAATCTTGTTTAAATCCTTGAATATTTGCTTGCATGTGTATGTTTTATATGTTTATGTGTGTTGAAATGTTGTGATATCATGCTAAAAATCCATGGACTCGAGATTTGCACAAATCTCAAGTTGTTGGAAACAAAGTTATCTCGTGTAGCTTCATATGCTTTGTTGTTGTGTTAAGAATGTTTTCTTTAATGGTGATAAAATTTCCATGATGTCAAGGAAAATGCTAAAAACATATTTGGACATGAAAGTTTGAAAAATGGTAAAATATGAAATTTTACACTTAAAAATGGTATATTTTTTAACATATAAAATTTTACCACAAACATTTGTAAAAATGGGCCTTTTATGACCATTTCGGTACAAACGGGCTATTTCTGACAACTATGGTAAAAATGGACCATTTTTGGACAAGTGTGGTAAAAATGGGCTATTTATGACAAAAGTAGTAAAAATTGGACAAACTCAATTTTCCACAAAAATTTTGTGTGTCACAAGTTGTCTGTCAATAATAGCTTTTAAACACTCCTAGTGAATTGTATAATTTACAACAGGAATTATTGTGTGTCATAAACGGCGGTCGTAAATATACACTAGTAACGCTATTTATAATATCAAATAATGGGATTCAATGTTTGCGTAGATTCTGTTAAGGCTTTTGTGAGATTTTCCTTCACCGTACTTACCTAGCGTACACCGTAAGTCCTGTAAGGTAGGGGTGTGCAAAAAAACCGCAAAACCGAAAAACCGAGCCGAACCGGCCAATCCGAAACCGAAAAAACCGAATCCGAAAAAAAACCGTAACAAAAAAAAACCGAAACCGAAAAAACCGGATATCAACGGGTCGGTTTTTGGTTTTCATATTTAGGTATCCGCGGATACCCGAACCGAACCGTTTGATTATATATATATATATATATATATATATATATATATATATATATATATATATATATATATATATATATATATATATATATATATAAAGTAAAAAAAAGTATTATTTCCTTAGTATTGTTTTGATTGATTTTTAAGTCTAATAACCTAAACAAAAATCCATATCGACAACTCCAATTTTGTAATTCTAAATTCATTTGATTTTCTTGGTATTTTTATTATTGTATTTATTATACAAATTATAATATATGATATTTGAACTTCATTAAATTTTTTAAACTTCATTATGTTTTTTGTAAACTTTTTGACTTAGTAATTTTAAGAAAGAGATAACTAAAATGGAGTTTGTAGTTTCAATTGAATTTAATTTTTTATATTTTACCGAGTACCCGTGAACCGAACCGTGGTTACCCGCTTTCATACGGTTCGGTTCGGTTCAATTTTTTTGTCAATACGGTTCGGTTTCGGTTAGTGCGCATGAGGTACCCGCCCCGTGGTCACGGTTCACAATTTTATTACTATCCGAACCGAACCGCCCCGTGAACACCCCTACTATAAGGTTATACACAGAGTCTCCTGGAGGGAGAGCGGAAATTTGTGTATAGATCTATACGGGGCTGACACCCCCACACCTGAGTTGTTCGCTACATCTAGACAGGTCACTCTAGAGTGACATATAATCTTATTAGAAACCGACACCTGAAGAACGTCAAGACAGTCGCTTAGGTCGCATTAGTATGGTTATAACGACTCACATGGAGAAGGATTATATTAATTCGAGTTTACGAAGAATATACACTCTACTAGTTTTATATAACATAAAGTTATTTTTCGTTTACTTTGTAAACTAATTTCACCACTCTGGTCTTAGAGTTTTAAGACCACAGCTCTTTTATATACAGAAAATATAGGATTTTCTGCGAACACAATCTTTCTATTACAAACAAAGGAAAATAAAGAACATGTATGCAACAATATACGGTTTTGGAAACAAGACTCACAAACTATTTTTACAGAAAATATTGAATTTTCTGGAGTTACAAACTATTACAATGTTTTCATATAAATATGTTTATGAACTCACCAACATTTTATGTTGACGCTTTTCAAAACGACTTGTATTCTCAGGAACACAGTGAGTAGGTCCTTTCAGCTATGGACTTTGGATGATTGTTGTATTTTTGAATTATCATATATTATGTTATTTTTGGATGTATTCTCATGAACAAAAACAATGTTGTAAAAAATGCATGTTGGTATCTCTAATGTTTGATGATGGTTGCTATGTTTCATTTATATTCAATTGTTATGATATTACAAGATGAAGTCACCCGCCCCCAGACGTTTTTGTCGTCCTGGTTCGGGGGTGTGACACGAACCATTTGAAAAACCAATGGTTGGGTTTTCGCTATTTATAAGAATCAAATAACTGAATCGAACCGAACTACCAAGTATATATGTTTTTGTTTACTCTGATGATGGATTTGATTGTGATGTTTTTCATGAAAATATTAATGTGGTGTTCTTCAAAAAATTACGACGATGTTTTTTTATCAAACATCTCTTCGGCTTCACGCATTAAAGTACTTATAATATCCAAATTATTTTTATATTATACTTGAATAAAATATTCTAAGCACATGACACGTATATAAATTGGATGTATGTTGTGTATATCGAGTTTTTTTAGGTTACAATTAATTTGTACATGTGGAATTTCATTTAACTCTTAAGGGTACATGCAATCTAAATCGGATCTATGTCTTTTTTCAATTAATAGCAGCATACTTATGAAACAATACTATAAACCCTATGAATCAAATTCAAAAATAGAACAACATACCTCTTGCTTGATTTGAAACACGCTAATCAAATACCCTTTGTTGTCTCCTTGAAAAACTAGCTCCAAAAGTATGGCAACCTCTAGTAGTTCACACCCAAAACTAAAGAAACTCTAGGATCGAAGGAGAGAAGGGATAAGAGGAGGAGAATTTCGTTCTACACCTTTTAGGTATGAGAAGCCACAAAATTTAGATGTCCAAGGGTCCTATTTATAGTTTAGGTAACTTGTGGATGAATCCACATTTGAATGATTAAATAATAGATATAATCTCAAATTCAAATCCTTTCCTTATCTGCTACCAGGAGGCTTCTAGAAACCCGAGAAAGACACCCAAAACCGTCCATGCCTTGGTTGGTTCTAGAATTACCTCTTTTTTCAACTATTGAATAATTACAATTCACTCATTGCACCTTTAGTTAATTCTAATTAATCCCAAATTAATTCCAGATCAATTCTAATTAATAATTAATTAAATATTACTATTCCTAATTAATATATTAATCATATAACATGTCAACAAAATTATATATATATATATATATATATATATATATATATCTTTTGATCAATCCAAGCCATTTTCTGGTTATAAGGGCAACCTAAAATGAATTTACTTTTATTTATTAACATTATACCAATTTAGTTAGGACCTTAGACACATAATCCAATAGTCTCCCACTTGGACAACTCTCTAACTAGAATTGCAAGAACAACTCTAAATAACCAGTAAAAAGTATTTTCCAAAGACGTTGATAAACTCTGATTAGACGTTGGTCCTAAGATAAGTGATAAGTTATCCCTTTGTTCTATCAGATATCATATAGACATGAGACATGGATTAGAATCAATCTCATAGTCCAAGATTCTATTTCTTTATTTCCCGGTTTATAATGACTAAATTCAGACTGCTAATTGAACACATCAATTTAGTCCGCGCTCGGCCAAGCACTTCAGATTTCGTTAACAACTCATCGAGGGGCCAAAAGATATTGTTTTTCATGTTAAGGCAAAAGGAAGTTATAAAATTTGACTATATAATCATACATTTTACTCACCATATCATGCATGGCATAACACTTTATATCACCCAATTACGAGATGCGTTAGAGTAAACCAATGCACAATTGATTTGCAAAATATTACTTATATATCTCTCTTTGAAGAATATAAAATATTATCATCTTAGAATTACTCGTGATTAAATTCATGATGTAATATCTAAGTACGGGTTTTACCAATGCTTAAAATTATTGTTTTCAAAGTACTCATAAATATTACAGCAATCCCTATGCAATTTCCAATCCCTATGGATAACCTACAATCAATTCATTACAGTCTTAAATCAATACTTACTCCTAAAAATATGATTGACTATGGCATTTCGAATCAATTAATACTCAGGAAGTAACAAAAAAATGAAACATGATAATAAACTAATTTTTCTATGGTATCATACTCTTTGAATATAAATAATTGGCTATTTAATCACCACAACAATCACAAATTTGTCTATTGTATAAATGTTTCGGGGTAATCGACTCAACAACTAAACTTTTCAACATTTCTCATGCCAATACTCTTAGCATGCCTATCATGATTTCCTTTGGTCGTCACTATTGTGAATGAATCATCAAAAAGACATTCACTTCATAGCTAGATATTCATCCTCAACATTTATGTCGATGTAGCAAAATTTCCTCCTTATACGAATTGACCTTCTGTGATCTCAAGAACCCTTAGTCAATATGATTGCACTTTCACAAAATTTTTCTAATGGAAATTTGTTACACAAGACAAATTTAAGGTCAACTATGAAGTTTTCTAGTCCTGGTACACTCATGGGATACTTCACTAGCATTAAAGTAATTCGAATCATAATTTTGAGTCTACCACCATCTCTTACATGAAACCTTTCATGCTACAAATCAAAATGAATATCCATTTATACTATGAATCAAAGTTATATCTAAAATTCATTTCATTATAACTTTTCTCAATCATGTTATCTACTGTCTACAAGCATCCATTCCTTAGTATGTTTCAATACCTCACAATGTTTTGACGGTTATCTAGCAATTTCTGTCAACCAATTTCTAACACAATCTCACGATGCTCAAAATATTTAAGATATCAGAATAAGCACAAGTCATAGCATTCATGATAGATCCTATATCCAAAGTATATGGGACTTGTCTCATCCTTATCATTTTCATGAATAGTACAAAGGTCCTTTGAGATTCACTCAACTCCATATTATGAAGCATAAGAACAATCCCTTTGGGGCTTTCGTGTTGAGACCTTCCAACACATTGTGCTTTGACTCAATCCAAAGTATATGGGACTTGACTCATCCTTATCAATTTCGTTTTCCCTTTTCCATCATAGCGAAACAGTTCCCGAGCATTTTCACTATGCAACTTAGAGACAATGTTTCTTATGAGTAGTTTTGTCATCAACATGAAATATCAGGAAGACAATGACACTCCCACTAGCTTTGACATGTACTCAAGATTAATCAAGACTTCTAGAATGAAAATGCTCTTTGACTTTTGTAACACCCCGTTTACTAATTGAATAAATAGATATAGTTGAGGAATGGATAGTAGCCCTAAAATCAATAATTTTATAATAAGAGTTGGTCTCGAGGAGTTAATTGTTACAATATTAGAAGTAGGGGGCTAAACGTGTATGTTTTAGATTGGTTCTGTAAATAATCATAAGGGCAGGGACTACTTGGTATTCTATTGGGACTTAATTTGAAGAGATTTTGGAGGCTTAGGGCCTAAATGGTAACATATCGAGTTGAATTGTAAATATTTTAGATGGCATGGGTTAAAAAGGTAAAATATTGATATAATTCGAATTAAATTAGAGTTCGAGGGACCAGAGTTGTAATTTTGCAAAAGATTTAAAGTGGTCGGGGATATAACCTGCCACCCTCACCATGTCAAACCCTATACCTAAGGTTCCAGCCGCCATCTCCCTCTCCTCGTTCTTTTCAGATCCGACCAAGTCGCAACCCACTACCGGTGACGCTGTGAGCGACAATAAGCACCGAGACCAGTCGAATAAATCTGTATCGGTTGGAGATCGACGAGCTGATGTTGTGATTTCCGCCATCTCCGGCGCCACCATAGCTGTTGGAGTCGGAGAACCCCGCCACGCCTCCTGTGGTTGTTGAGGATGAAGTCGGACGTGGGAGATCAGCCGCCATCATCGGAGTCGCCCGGCCATCATCTAGTCACGAGCAACCCAGACGCCAACGGAAGCTGTGACCACCGCCTTGCGTTTGCTGTTGCTGCTGCCCTTCAACGACGGCTAGGCCGCCACCTCCCTTGTTCTTGTTGCATCATCACAGTTTCGCTGCTACCAGAGACTTTGTGATCTGTATGGACTAACCGCCGCCACCACCGTGAGGTGGTGGCTGCCATCGCCATGTGCTGCCAGGTGGGTGGCTAGGGTTGTTTTGCAATCAATTAGGGTGTATGTGAGTTATTTCAGTGATGTATGATGGGTTGTTGGCCGGATAGATCAAGAAAGCCACCGCCACCACCGTGAGGTGGTGGCTACCGCCAAGCATCGCCGCCGGCCACCATGGTGTAGTTAGCTTAGTTAGTGTGTGTGTGTGTGTGTGTGTTAGTTTTGGAGTAAAACTTGTAATTGTAATTAGCTTTGATAATTAATGAAAATAATAATAACCACCACCGTAAGGTGGTGGCCGCCGCCGTGAGCCGCCATGGACCACCACTACCCGAGATGGTAGTGGGTGGTGCCCCTCAAGCAAAACCCTAATGGACCTAGCCAAAACCCTAATGGGCTTGAAGATTAATTTTGGGCCTATTGGGCCATGTTTGAGTGGAAACCCTAATTGTGAGTATTTGGGCCTTAGACTTATTGGGCCCACTTGTGGGCCATTGGGATTGGATTGTGAATTAAGCCCAAACTATTCCAGGCCATTTATCTAGTAGAGTAAAGGACTTAATGGACTAAGTCCTTAATGGGCTAATTGAGAAAATCCTAATATTTGAGAAATTATCAGGACACACGCGAGAATTATTTAATAAGTGAATATTAAATAATAATCATTGGCATAAATTAATCTAAGCAATAATGGACTTAATGGATTAAGTCCTTAATGGATTAAGTCCCTAGTGTGTTAAGTCCTTAGTGGGTTAAGTAAGAAACACTTAACCCTAGTTATCATTTGATGTGAAACCCTAATTTCACTTGGGCTTTGTGTTGGGCCATCCGAGAATAATCAAATGGACTAGAGTAATTAGTTGGGCTTTAGGGTGAGGCCCATATGAAGGATTGGGCCCAATTTGGAAAATTGGGCCATAGATGGGCCATATGTTGGGCTTTGATCCCTAGTTGACTTTGGGCCTATGGATTGGGCCTTGGGCTTGGGTAAGCCAAGTTAGGGGTAATGTAGTAATTATCCAAAGCATGTATTTTTAGTTATGTGTTAGAACCCAATTATTAATTAGGTGTTATTTGGTGTTGACAGTTCGGGAATCTGTCAGCCAGCAGCTGGGGTGGAGTCTGCGGGACTTCAGCAGTGTGGGATTGTGTCTGCGGGACTTCAGCAGTGTGAGGTGAGTTTCCTTCCAGTAGGAACGGGTCTACGGCCACAATATCGGCCCGTTTAGTTAGCAGTAGTTCCGGACTTCGGTCCGATGCTGTAGTTCAGTATGCTTGGTGTCTTTGTGATATAGACATGGTATGAGTTATGTGTTCCGGACTAAGGTCCGATGCAGTATGCAGTATATGTGTTCATGTTATATGCTATGATTATGTTATGCTATGTTCAATTAGTTTCGGACCTCGGTTTGATGCAGTAGTTAGGTTGCTTGATGTCTTTGTGATTCAAGCATGTTTTGTGTTATGTGTTTCGGACTCTGTTCCGATGCAGTATGCAGTATATGTGTTCATGTTAGTTGACATGCTATGCTATGTTATGATTCAGTTAGTTCCGGACTTCGGTCTGATGCAGTTAGTTCCAGACTTCGGTTCGATGCAGGGGACGAGGTCCCAGTTAGTTTCGGACTTCAGTCCAATGCAGAGGGCACGAACCTGGTTAGTTCCGGACTTCGGTCCGATGCAGTTTTCAGACCTCGGTCCGATGCAGAGGGCAAGGCCCTGGTTGGGTTCCGGACTTCGGTCCGATGCAGTGGGCAAGGCCCAAAATGTGCTTATATGTTATTGTATGGTATGTGGTAGTTTGGGGGAGCTCACTAAGCTTCGTGCTTACAGTTTTCAGTTTTGGTTTCAGGTACTCAGTTTTCAAAAGAGGAGCTCGGGAAGATTGCAGTGCACACACCATTTGTTTAGCCTGGGATGTTTATACTCTCATATACTTGACTGTTGTTATGGTATTTTGAGATACATTGCTTATGATTTTTATATGAGGTTTATCGACTATGGTTTTTATTATTAAATTAAACGAAATTTTCAGACTGTGTTTTTGGGACGTTTCAACTTTCTCATGGAAGAACATATTCTCACTACATGATGCTTGTCTAAATCCACGAATAGACTTCTCAATCTTACACATCCTGTTTGAATAGTTTGTATGTTTAAATTATTTCAGAATATGACATGAATCTTTTGAAAGTTTCCCGTTGAGGAAAGTCATTTTTACATCCACTTTACCATATCTTATATCAAAGAAGGCAACAATGGTAACAAATAACTAAACAAACATTTCTCAACTACTAGTGAGAATGTTTCCTCGTAATCAATTTCTTGAGTCTGAGCAAAAATCTTTTCCACATACTAGCTTTGAATATGTGTACATTCCTATCAAGACTAGGCTTTGGATCAACTAATTTCAAAATTAGTTATCCTTCATGGACAGAATTTTGCTATCCTTAGACTCTTCTAATAGCATGCATATGGCTTATCATTGCTTCCTAGTAGTTATTAGGCTTATCCAAATTGATCAATGTTTTAACACTAATCAATGTATCACCTTCCATAGTTAGATGAAACTCAAAAAACTTGGGAGGTACTCTAACTCTACTATATTTTGTGAAGAGGTAAGGCAATTTCATTTGACTCAATTGGTTTATCAACCGTAGCTTGAGAGCTAGTGCCAACTATAAGTTCATTGTCGGTCATATCTTGAATTTCTTCAAGTTCAATGTGACTCCCACTGACTTCTTGATATCTATATTTTATTTCTTTCAAGAAAAATTCCTTTTGAGCTACAAGAACCACGAATATCAAAAGTATATAGTGAATATTCGAAAATTTAATACTTCTTAGATCTCGATTCAAGTTGGTCATAGGTTTCTCATATAACGAAAGACTTCACAACACCAGATCTAAATGTAAGGGAACTTTTCAACTCCATATTTCATGATGTGTTTTTCAAAACATACTTAGTTAGTTACAAGGTTCAAAAAATATGCTCTACTATTTCAAGTGTATATTCCCAAAAACTTGTGAATGGTTGCGAAGGACAATTCATCATAAATCGAACCATATAGCATTTGATTTTCCTTTTAGCATATTCATTACATATGGTGTCCTTGGGGAAACTAATTACGGAAACCATTCCACATTCTTTATGATGATCAATGAACTCGATACAAAGGCATTCTCCTTTACTTTAAGATTTGAGACCCTTTATCTGCATGCCCAATTGATTCCCTACTTTGTTCTGATACTCTTGAAACTTTTCAAAGTGTTAGAAATATGCTTAATCTTATAAACATAACCACATCTATTGGACATATCAATAAATATGACATAGCAGTATATGTCGTCCCTTGTGGAGAATCTGATGTGTCCACACATATTAGTGTGTACAAGATCCAACAATCCTTTGTCTCCAATACATGCTCATGTGAATGGTGACTAAGTCATCTTGCCAACATACAAGACGCACTTACATCATCCAACTCAAGGTCGAATGATTCCAAGTCCAATCCAATAGGATCTTGGTGATGTGATTCTTGTTAAATTAAGGCGTCTAAGCTCATAACTAAATTGGTATATGTTTGTAATTAAAAAAAACAAAGTCTTTTTTGGGTTTCCCTCACAAATAGAACTTGGTTAGAATGAATTTCGTAGAGAGATGATGATTTATTAGTTTTTTTTATATGATTAATGAATTGTAATTAATGATTTGTTAATATATTATGTGATTACTAAATTTATTAGAAATAATAATAACTAATTAAGAATTAATAAGTAATTAATTAGAATTAATTAAAGGTGCAGGGGCTAAGCTAAAATTGTTCAAAAGTTGAACAAGGGAAGGGTTCCAGAACCTTCCCATATGGACGGTTTTGGGATGACCTGATAGATCATTCTAGAAGCCTCCTTATGATAAGGAAACTTGATAACCAACTGGATTTGAAATATTATTATGTTCAATTTAGGGTTTCCAGAGTTTCCTAAGCAACTATAAATGGGACCATATGCTTAAATATTTTTAGCCACTTGTGTATCCGATAGAATAGCCGAAAATATGCTTCTCCCTCCTCTCTCCTCAATTGCCTTCTAGTGTTAGGGTTTGGGTACAAACTGTAACATCCGTTATCTTGGATGAACCAAATTAGGGTTTCAGAGGGTCAAATGTTGGATTTTAGAGAAAAATGGGTCCTCACGATGTGAGCCATGGAGGCTCACGACGTGAGGATGGCCGCATGAAGATTTTATCCAGGACTGAGCTCACGACGTGAACAATAAGAGATCACGACGTGAGGATCGTTGCAGCCCAAGCCCATAAAGTTTTAGGATTTCCCACGTATTTAAGCCCACCTTAACTTGGTTTTAGGGTTCATTTCTCAGCCTCCACCTTCCCCTAACTCAGAAAAACCGTAATCCTAATCCATCTTGGTGATTTTGGATACATTTTAGTGTTTTGGTAGCTAAAAGAAGAACAAGAATAAGAAGAATAAGAGGTTCTAGAGTGTTGGTTAAGCAAGGAGGCTTCATCATCATCATCTTGTGCACACTTTGGACCACTGTAAGTGTCCAAGATCCAATCTTTATGAGCTCAAATTGCTAGATCTAAGTTCTAAGCTCCTCTTTGCATGTTTATGTAGGATTGCATGCTTGGGATCCATAAAGTTGGCAACTTTATGGATCAATGAGTCATAATTTTTGATTTAATCATATGGATATGAAGTATGGTTATAATTTATGAATCTTGTTTGAGTTTGCAGCCATTTCTTGTCATTTTGACCTAAGATGGGTTTAAGACATGCATAGGGAATGCATGTCCATCAAGTAATTGTCTTTATTGGCCTTTGGAGTCCTTGTTAGCTTCTGGATGAAGTAGGATTGAAGGCTTAATGGATTAAGGACTTAAAGGTTGGATTTTTAGCCTCGAACTTTTATCACGACGTGAGACACAAGGCCTCACAAGGTGAGAAGCGTTTGGTCCTGTTTCTAGTCATCTGCTTGGGGCTCATGATGTGATAAAGGCTTCTCACGACGTGAGGGCAACCTCGCTGACTTTCCCTTGACTGAGTTGGCTAGGTTGAGTCGTGATGAGCTAGGATCTGATTAAGTGAGTTCTCACGACGTGAGATGTGGTTTTTGGCCTTTTGGGCCCTAGTTTTCTGTTTGTGGGACTTTTGTGGTGCTTGGGCCCATTTGGAGCTTTGGGTATCTTCTAGGAAGTTGGGTCATAATGGGCTTTTGATGCTATTGGTGGGCCTTGGATTTTGGGCCAAGTGAGGAAAAAAGGATAAAATGGACTCTTACCCTGAGTGTTGAACAATCGGATTTGGATCCTATGTAACGACCCAATTTTCACGACCAAAAATTTTGTTTTAAAACATTACTTTAGAAAATATTAATAACTAAAAACATTGTTGATCAAACCATAACACAACGTGAACCATGTCTAAAAGCCAAATCATACAACCAATCAAAATATCAGAGTACAAATCCCAGTGAAGCTCGTAAATGCGGAAACCAGAGAGTGTGTGTGTGACATGCTGCTACCGCGCCGGCTCCTTTCCCCTAGCTGAGGAGGTACCTGAAACCAAAACTGAAAACCGTAAGCACAAAGCTTAGTGAGTTCCCCCATCGTACCACATACCATACAAACACATAACATACATACTGCCAGGCCATTCTGGGGTGCCTGACTACCCGGTACGGCCATTCTGGGGTGCCGTCCTACCCGTGTCAAGCCATTCTGGTGTGCTGACTACCCGTGTCAAGCCATTCTGGGGTGCTGACTACCCATCGGTCCTAACAATCGATCCTCGGGGACTTGTCCCCTCTTACTACCTTTATCGCATATAACATAACAAGCCAGCATGCAAACATATCATCACGTACTGTCAGACATATCTGGGGTGTCTGACCTACCCTTCGGTCCTAACAACCGAACTCTACAACTATCACATATACATATCATGCCAGCATATAACATATCAGGTAGTAGCAAACCTAGATGATATCACAAAGACAATCATCTAACATACAACTCCTACCGGTGGGCCGGCATTGTGGCCGTAGACCCACCGCTACTGGAAGGTAACTCACCTCGAAGTAGCTGCTGATCTGATCGGGAACTGACTGTCTACTGCTGCTGCTGCTGCTCCGGAAATCCTCCGGCTGCAATTCCCACAACGTACCCAATCAAACACTGCTAACTGTCCTTTGGGTAAAATGACCATTTTACCCCCGATCATGCCCTAAGTCACAGACAGAGTCAACTTTCAGTCGACCCGACTCGCCGAGTTGGCTTTCCAACTCGCCGAGTCCCTACCCAAACGATTGTCCTGGATCCCGTTTCTACTCGTCGAGTTAGGCGACGACTCGACGAGTTCTCCTTCTAAACTGATATTCAAGTCCTTCATCCTACTCGCCGAGTTGTATGAACAACTCGTCGAGTTCATCTTCATCCGATGAACACTTATGCTAAGACTCGCCGAGTTGTATGAACAACTCGCCGAGTCTGTTCTTGGTCTAAGGAGATTGCCTTGAACTCGCCGAGTCAGGGCATTGACTCGCCGAGTACTTCCAAAGATGAGTTCAGCTTCCGATTCACTGAGTCACACCCCATGACTCACTGCTCACTCGACACTACGAAAAGGGGACAAACTCGGAGACTCGCGAACAGACTCGCTGAGTCACATGAACGACTCGCCGAGTCGTTGTAATGCACCCACTAAATACACGGATTTGCTCGATTCCAGTCCATGCCATTCACAGATCTGGACTTCTAGGACACGAATCACACGTAAAGTTTCCAACTTTACGTGTCGATATTCACCAATATGGATTTTAGGGCTCAAAATGCCTCAAAAGGGTAGATCTAGGGTGGACAAGCAACATGGGGCCATAAAGCTAACAGATCTGAGCTCCTGGAGCTCAATCTTGCCTAGATCTAGAGGCCAATCGACTTATTGCAAACCCTCAAGCATGCACAATCTTGGAAATGGCTCAAAATGGACTTTAATGGAGCTATAAGTGACAATAAGCTTAAAAACAGAGGGGAAACGAGCTATACCTTAGGGGAAACGTTGGAATGACACAGAGATGCTTGGCCTCCTTCTCCTCTTCTTGATCCCCTCTTCTTTTCCTTCAAAGAAACTTCAAGAACACCACAAAATACTTCAAACTCACAAGGAAGCAAGGCTATAGAGAGATACGGGGCTCTGAGGGTGAATGGGGGCGAGGTTGGGGTGGATAATTCGTTTAAATAGGGTGCAAACCCCTGAAACTTAGGGTTTCATCCAACAGCTGTGACTCGCCGAGTCCAGGATATGGACTCGCCGAGTCGCCAACTTAAATGTGTCCCGGGTCCCGCATCCACTTGGCGAGTCGGACCTATGACTCGCCGAGTCCAAGGCTAAAAGAAGGGAAATACTCAAAGAAGATTTACGTACCAGGAACCGGGTGCTACATCCTAGCTATGGGTTGTGGACCAATTATTAATTTGGTATTATTTGTTGGTGCTAGCGCACGAGGATTCTCCTAGTTGGCAGACCGAGCTTTAATCTGAAATATCCGGTAGTTATAGATGAGTCTTCCTCACTATTTTTAGTGGGTCGAAGGCACCAATGCCGACCCATGGTTTATTATGTTAAGATGCTAAATGTCTGTGTGACTCGTGCATGTGTATGCATTGGCATGTATGCCGAGCGGGGCTCGATGACGGGCGAGGCCCGATGACTATCTTGTATGCTATTATCTTTGTGATTATCATATATTTTAGTAGGATTATGTGTTCGTATGTTTAGTGGGCGGGACCCGAAGGTTATTCGGTATGCAATACTTGTTATACTTGCATGTTTGTATGATGGGCGGGGCCCGTTATGCGAGTTTGGGGGAGGCCTGTTACACTCATCGGGCGGGGCCCATTGATTGACAGATCTGTATACCGAGTGGGGTCCGATTCCGAGCGAGGCCCATTGATGGGTGGGGCCCATTATATGTTTATTAGGTATAGTATGTTTTATTTTGGGGGACTCACTATACTTGGTGCTTACGGTTTTCAGTTTATGTTTCAGGTACTTCTGATTTGAAAGGGAAGAGCATGGGATGATTACAATGCACATACCACCGTTTTCCACATTTTGTGATGTACTCTCACATATATATATATATATATATATATATATATATATATATATATATATATATACACACATATATATATATATATATATATATATATATATATATATATATATATATATGAAGTATTGATAGGTTTTGTTCCACCTTAGACTCTATGATGTTTTATTAATTTAAAAATGAAATTTTTGGTTATATTTTTGGGACGTTACAAATTGGTATCAGAGCCTTAATTTGAGGGATTCGGACATACTCTCAGGTGTTTACGAACTCAAACTTAGGATTTGTTAAGTTTTTTTTAAAAAAAAAAGAAAGAAATGTTTAAAAAAAAGGTTTTCTAATACAAGAAAGGGTGTGGTGCATGCAATAGACCGAGCTCAAGTAAGTTTTCTCAAGATACTCATAAATGTTATTTGATAGGATTTGAATTGTGAATTTGTGAATCACATGCTAGATAGGGCTAAGGATCTGCTTAGTATTTGCATTTTAGAATGCTAGGAGAGATGCAATTGTATGCCTATTGTATGAGCTTGTAGACTTGCATGCTACTACTGACCAGTCGGTGATAGAATAAAATGATTAGGTTATGCTTCATTCTGATTACTCGATGCTCGAATGTTGCTTGCTTTGTGCTTTTTTGTAACGTCCCAAAATTTAAGACTAAAAATTTCTTTTAATAAAACATAACTTTAAGCAATTTCATCATTTCAAAACATAAGCAGAGTATTAGTTTCCAAAATACATGTTCGTTATCAGAGTAAACATTCCCAGGCTGTCTAATCTATGGTGTGTGCCATGCGATCACCCCGAGCTCTTCCCTTCGCTACCGGAAGTACCTGAAACCAAAACTGAAAACCGTAAGCACGAAGCTTAGTGAGTTCCCCACCCTACCACATACCATGCATAACCACATACTGCACATACTGGGCTACGCCCGCTATCCTGGGCCTCGCCAGCTACAACGGCCCCGCCGCTCAAGGCCCCGCCTGGCTTCGAGCCCCGCTCGGATATAGATCTGTTTCACTTAGGCCTCGCCCACTAACGTATAATAGCACATAAACATATCACATCACATCACATAATCTAAGCACATACTAACGGATCTTGTCCTAAGGCCTCGCCTATCCCTGGGCCCCGCCCTTGTCCTGCTACTGAAGAGTCATGGAACCCCATCCATACTCCTGCTGATAGTGAGGTACGGGACCAGCCCACCCTCACTCCTTCCCTAACTTGGGCCTCGCCCCTGATCTGCTGCTACTGAGATGTGGAACACCATCCACACTCTGCTATTGGTGACATACGGGACCTCGCCCACACTCACCTCCCTACCCGGCACATACATGTATCACACAGACAACAAGTATAAACTATCACATAAACCATTCCTTGGGCACCCGCCCTCTATCATTGGACCTCGTCCCGAATATCATACTAGCATACTGTGCCTAGGGCTAACCCCGGGTCTTCTACTCATACTACATGGGCCGGCATTGTGGCCGTAGACCCATTCATACAAAGGGAAACTCACCTGCACTGGCTGAACTGGCTGATGAACCCACTAGCTGCTGCCCAACAACTCTCTGAACTCCTGCTCCACTCGCTCCCTGAGCTACCAATATCAATGCCACACTGAGTCTAACCGACCCCCGAAAGACAACCAAGTCAACTCTGGTCAAAGTAAAAGTCTTGGTCAAAGTCAACCTTCCAGGTCAACCCTACTCGCCGAGTCACCCTATTGACTCGCCGAGTTCATATATTCAGAGTCCTTCTATTCACGACTCGACTCGCCGAGTCAGTCCATGACTCGCCAAGTCTACCGATTTCCGAGTCCTGACCTGTCCAACTCATCGAGTCTCCATTCGACTCACTGATTCGAGTATCAACTCGAAGGGTTTGGGGATTTCGCGACCTGAATCGCCGAGTCCAAGACAACCTTCAACAGACTCGCCGAGTTGTTCATCCAACTCGCCGAGTTCCTGCCCAACTTCATCTGACTCGACGAGCTGTTCATCCCACTCGTCGAATTCCTCCTCATCTTCATGCTACTCGCCGAGTCCACTCAAAGGACTCGCCGAGTCTATTCAGATCTCTATACATGAAGAGGACTTTTGAGTCATGCATGGACTCCAAACTGTAGATCTACCCTTCCCAAGCCTATTCCTTACGTAAAGTTGCAAACTTTACGTGTAGAGAAGGAGATCTAGGCAAAATACACCATAAACTAGGGTTTAAGGCAAAGAGGCTCCATAATCAACTCAAGGGCTGAAACTTTATGCTTTCCAAGACCAAAATATACTTAGATCTGAAGTAGCAACTCCAGATCCGGCTTCTAACTCAAATGGATCACTACTCATGGCTAAAAGCCCCAAAACTCACAACCAAAATAGATATAAAGGAAGGGAAACGACTTAATACCTTCAGATGTTCAGAAATATCTTCCCAAGCTCAGATCTATATCCCCCTCCTTGCACCTTCAAGATCCTTCTTCCTTCTCCAATCTTTAATGCACTCCTCAAGACAACAATTGGCTTAATCAATGGATATGGTGGCTAGGGTTTAGCATTTTGGGTTAAAGAGGCAGTAAAGGAACCCTAGGGAAGAGAATGAGGCGCTTAAATAGGCCCCAAGTCCCAAATTTAGGGTTTTCCTCGAACAGACCTGACTCGCCGAGTCTCCTTGGCCGACTCGCCGAGTCGGTCACTTACTCCTCGACCCGGATCCCGCTTGGACTCGCCGAGTTTCTCCTTGGACTCGCCGAGTCCCCCCCTTAAAGTTAGGGTTTTCTTTCCTTTCTTGGCCTTCAAAACTTTGGGTGTTACATTTTTTTAGGAGTTCTCACTAACATCATCTAACTAGTAAGCGGATATGTTAAGCTACATATTGAGGATACTTAATAATTTTAGAAGGTTAGGTTTTAACTCTATTGCGCAACTCTTGTCTGAGTCCAACCGTTGTAGTGTGAGACTTTTCATTTGAAAAATTATCTGGCGTCAGTAATATGTAATTGTATTTGTGAGCTAGTTGGAGGGTTTCGGTGGGAGTTCCTTCTACGGCTGATGGCGGAGAGTAGTGTGATGGTTGCCCTAGGAAAACCTAGGAAGAGATTTAGTGTTGGTAGCCTTGTTTCATAGGATTATCGTGTAAGTAAGAGTGACTTGGAGGAATCAAAGTGATTTTTGATGAAAGTACAGATAGATGTGGAAGGTAGTATGGTCCCGTACTACTGGAAGCAGAAGATCCGTAATCGATTGAAGAAAATTTTGAATATGAGGTGAAAATTTGGTCTTGATGTATAGGATGTCGATACCTGGAAGAGAAGTAGAATCCTCTGAGATGAGTGCAGACAATACAGGACTTCGTGTCTGGATTGTTGCTGAGGTTTCACATATCTTACTGGAGGAGTTGCCTGGTATCATCGGTCGGATCACTGACATGATGATTGTCAAATTCGAGGATCGGGCCACCATCTCACGTGCTACAGGAGAAGCTGATGAGGTCGCTAGAAATTTGGGTGTGGAGGCATGACTAGGAAAAAAGGAGGACACATAGCTCGGGACGATTGGAAGGAGGTGGAGAGTCTGATGCAGATGACATGGCGGCTAGAAGTCAGGAGAGCCATGATATGTGTGGAAAGTGTGGGGGAACTCACAGGTTTGCTTGTCACAAGCTCAAGTGTTTCGAGTGTGAGGAAGGAGGTCATATGCAACGGGATTGTAAGAAGGAGCACATATGCTTTCATTGTCACTAGCCATGTCATTTCAAGTCCAACTATCCTACCTGGTTGGTATAGGGAGATCAGGTCCCAACCCTCATCGTTCCTCAGGAGGTCAAGTTTGAGCCGCAAGAAATCACTAGTATGTATTTTGAGCCCCAATTCTTTAATGATATTAATAAATATGTTTTTGGCCAGTCCGTAGATGTCATAGTTTCATCAGATGTTGTTGCGGACATGTTATCTTTATCTTTCTTCATGCTTGTTATCAGTATTTATTTTGCATTGGAATCTTGTTTTGGTATGAGTAAGCACTATCTTTGGTTCAGTTTTTTGTCAATGCATGAGTTATGTCATCAAGAATTATTAGAGGGCCATATATTGTCGGGTAGGATTCAGTGGTTCGGTTGTTGTTTCGATTCTTTGATAGGGTTAGTTTAGGAGTATTATTTGGACGATCTATGGTCGAATCAGCAGGACTAGTTCATCAGCGGAGTCAGATTTTGGAAGTTTTAGCATTTATTCCGTTAGGATTGACAACTGTCTATGGAAGGACCTTTAGGTCAAGTTCCCTATCGTTGCTAGGGAAGGAGCGACAACGGGGAGATGAAGGTGACAGTCACTTGGGTTGTTTGGTCATTGTGTGCCAAGGAAATTTCATTATAGCAAAGGTTGAAGATGTTTAGAATGCATGGAACCTTATGGGAATGAGAAGTTGGAGTAAAGATTCGTCAGTTTCGGTCAAGGATTATAGTCTTTATCACTAGCATAAAGGACATAAGGATTCGGTGTGGTATCATGGGAAGTGGTTGGGATTATCGGGCTTGTTGAGATGTCGGGGAGTATTCATTCGGATGTTAAGAGTTTTGCGATCATCGAGATTGGCTAGTAATGGAACGCTGGCATTTGTATGCCCATGATGTCGACAATTGAATCACAAAGTTACGAGGTGGATTGGAAATCCATCTAACGATATGGATTGGAAGGACGCAGTCGAGCCCAGGTGGGGTAGAATATATTGGTCTAAGGATTTCACAAGGAAGGATAATCGGATTTCGTTGCTCAGTTGTAGGGACGCATGGCGGGTATTTGGATGGATCCAGGTCGAGGGTAGTGTTGGGGCCTCTCTTCCTGCTCTTGTCTAATAAAGGTTGTGGGGTTTGAAGCATGACCCAGACACCTAATTGGGATATAGTTGGATGCGGGTTCGACGCACGTCAGTTTTGGTTGGTATGGTAGAGGTGTGGTAAAACCAAGGGTGGTGACCATGGCTAAATTGAGAGGACCATTGGGGTCCGAGGCAAGGTTAGGTCTGTGTAGCTCTTGATAGGGTGAGACCCGTGGGCGTGGCCATTCGTTGGCATAGACTGGGTGAGACCTGTGGGTGAGGCATGCATGATTATGACATTGCAAGTGAGACCTGGTAGAGACCGGTTGGGACAAAGGATTGGATCATGGTTTAGTGAGATGGTTATGTAGTCAATGAGTGGCAAAGGGTGATGCATAGGCTAGGGTAGCCTTATCAGTTGGACTCTCATGAAGTTTTAGGGTTTCCCACGTATTTAAGCCCCTTAATTCGGTTTTAGGGTTCATTTATCAGCCTCAGCCTTCCCCTAACTCAGAAAAAACCTAAACCTAATCCATCTTGGTGATTTTGGATCCATTTTAGTGTTTTGGTGGCTAGAAGAAGAAGAAGAAAAAGAGGTTCTAGAGTGTTGGTTCAGCAAGGAGGCTTAATCATCATCATCTTTTGCACATTTTGGACCATTGTAAGTGTCCAAGATCCAATATTTATGAGCTTAAATTGCTAGATCTAAGTTTGAAGCTCCTCTTTACATGTTTATGTGGGATTGCATGCTTGGGATCCATAAATTTGGCAACATTATGGATTAATGAGTCATTCTCTATGATCTAATCATGTGGAACTGAAGTATGGTTATAACTTATGAATCTTGTATGAGTTTGGTCCATTTCTTGTCATTTTGACCTAATATGGGTTTAGGGCTTGCTTGGGGCATGCATGTCCATCGAGTAATCGTTTTTACTAGAATTTGCATTCCTTTTTAGCTTATGGATGAAGTAGGATTGAAGGCTTAATGGATTAAGGACTTAAAGGTTGGGTTTTTACCCTCGGACTTCTCTCACGACGTGAGACACAAGGCCTCACAACGTGAGAATCATTTGGTCCCGTTTCTGGTTATATGCTTGGGGTTCATGGCGTGACAAAGGCTTTTCATGACATGAGGGCAAACCCGTTGACTTTCCCTTGATTGAGTTGGCTAGGTTGAGTCGTGATAAGTTGGGATTTGATTAAGTGAGTTCTCACGACGTGAGATGTGGTTTTGGGGCTTTGGGGCCTAGTTGGGCCCTAGTTTTATGTTTTTGTGCCATTTTGTTGCTTGGGCCCATTTGGAGCTTTGGCTATCTTTTAAGAAGTTGGGCCAGAATGGGCTTTTGATGCTATTGGTGGGCCTCAGATTTTGGGCAAGTGAGGAAAGGGTAAAATGGACTTTACCTTAACTGTTGAAAAATCGGACTAGGATCCTAGCTATGGGTTGTGGACCAATTATTAATTTGGTATTATTTGTTGGTGCTAGCACGGGGGGATTCTCTGGATCGGCAGATCGAGCTTTTATCTGAGATATTCGGCAGTTAGAGGTGGGTCTTACTCATTGTGTTTAATGGATCGAAGGCACCAATCTCGACCCATGGTTTATTATGTTAGGATGCTAGATGTCTGTGTGACTATTGCATGTGTATGCATTGACATGTATGTCGAGCGGGGCTCGATGCCGATCTAGGCTCGATAACTGTACTGTATGCTATTATCTTTGTGATTATCACATATGTTAGTAGGATTATGTGTTCATAATCTTAGTGGGCGGAGCCCGAAGGTTACTTGGTATGCTATTACTTGTTATACTTGCATGTTTGTATGATGGGCGGGGCCTGTTATATGAGTTAGTGTGAGGCCCATTACACTCGTTAGGCGGGCCCCATTGGTTGACAGATCTGTATATCGGGCGGGGCTCATTATGTGTTTATTTGGTTAGAGGTAAAAAGCTCCTACCTTGATGAATCCATGTGTTAGTTTTAGTTTAGGGCGTATGTTCTTCATATTATGGTCCATAATGTGGTTCTTGAGAGTATAAGCTACTCCATAAGAAAATAATGTTAGATCCTAGTGCTTCTAATGTCTCTTGAGCATACAAATGGTGTCTTGATGGATTAAGTTCAACCATGCAAAGGTTGAAGGTTGCTTCATGCAGTTAGTGTGATAAAGTCAAATATTTGCCCCTTTTAAGATGTGCAAAAGCATAAAGTTTGCTAATTTTGGCTTAATACGCTCTAATAAGCTTATATCTAAAATTGGACGTTAGGTCTTAACTGGTTAAGACCTTAAAATAAGATTTTTGCCAGCTGCAGCGTACGTCGAGTGTACCTAGTTGTATATTGCGCGTACACTCCTGAAGTCCCGACGATGTAAGGGTCGTGAGTACGTCGGGAGTACTGGTGGTACGTTGAGCATACTCACCAGAGAGGATTTGGGCTTTTAAGCCTCGGGCCATTTCAGACTTTGGGACTTGGGCCTTTTTTGGGCTGCAAGCTTTTCGGTGACGGGCCTTCTTGATCTTGGGACCATTTTAGATATATACTATCTTCTAGACTTGGGGAGTTAGGGCTAATGGTATTTGGGCCTCGGTGGGTTAGGCCTAATAAGGCAAAGGGTTAAGTAGCCTTTTTAGGGTTTGGAATCTTGGGTTGGATTATTGACCTAAATTCTAATTAGTGTTTTATTACTTGTGATTTAGAGTGAGAGGATTTTGCGAGTCAGCAGCTCGAGTGTGATTTGATATCTTCAGTCTGAGGTGAGTTTCCTTCAATGTAGCTGTGGGTCGAAGGCACCAAAATCAGTCCACTAGATTATGTTTGCAGTATGATGATTGTATTCGTGACAATTACCTGTTGTGCCTGTACCAGCTTGATGTCTCTGTGATTCTTATTGTTATTATTATATGTGTAGTGGTAGGGGTAAAACAGACCCGATATCGGTTGAAAGATACTGAAAGGGGTGAAATAGACCCAGTACCGGTTGAAAGATACCGAAGGGGGTGAAATATACCCAATACCAATTGAAAGATACCAAAGGGGGTGAAATAGACCCAATACCGGTTGAAAGATACCGAATGGGGTGAAATAGACCCAATATGTCTTTGATTGTCATATATATATATATATATATATATATATATATATATATATATATATATATATATATATGGGGTATTTTGGGGGATCTCATTAAGCTTTGTTGTTATGGTTTTCAGTTTATGTTTCAGGTACTTCCAGCTCAAAAAGGAAGGGCCCGGCCTGATCGCACTGCATCCACCTATGTTTTTGCGCATCACATGGTTTTGGGATTTTGTACTCTGATAACATTTTACCATGGTTGCAGAAATCGCTAATCGGTGGACTAGCGATTAGAGATTAATCGGCTAGGCGGGGATTAATCGGGAGATTAATCGGGGACCATTAATTATTAAGAAAATTATTCAAAAATTTATAAATCTAATTTTAATCCTACAAAAAAAGTGATTAATCGGCGATTAGGTCCGATTAGGTCCGACTTTGACATGCATTGACCAAACCCGATTAGGTCCGATTAAGTCCGATTAGGTCCGATTAGGTCTGATTAATTCCGACTTTGACCTGTATTGACCAAACCCGATTATAGTGACCGATTAACAATAAATCTCATCGGTGGAGGTCCGATTAGCGATTAATCGGCCGATTAGGCCGATTTCTGCAACACTGCATTTTACTATGATATACTCTCAACTGTTTTGACATGATTATCGTATGATTGTAATGAATTTGAAAATGAAAATTTTCTCTAAATTTTTGGGATGTTACAGCACTCTAGTTACTTTACGAAAAAATGTGAAATTGAGGAAAAAAATTTCTCAATTGTTTTGACATAAAGTTGATTCACAGACAATTCTCAGGAACCAATCGATTCTCACATGAAATCGATTCATGAAAAACGCTCGTATAACATGGTCGTCGACCATGGAACAAGTGAGGGAACAGGATGGGTAGGGTAGTAGTGAGATGGGGGTGTATTTGGCAGTGGAGTTCGACGGGTGCGATGTGGAAGGGAGATACGGTTGAGCTAGGAGAGCACCAACATCGGCGTGGGTGGTGTGTTTGGCAGTGGAGCTCGACGGGAAGAAGGGCAGGTGCGATGAGGGGTGTTCAACGTTGTTGTTTGCTCGATAACCACAGGTTTCCTTTCATCTCTATTCTTTTTTACTTTGACTGTAAATCCATGGGGTTTAGTCAATAGATTTAGGTTATGATGAGTGTTTGTTGATTGATTCTTGACTGTAATGGATAAATGGAATGGATGAGTGAGGTTAATCTTTTACAAGAAATCGATGGGTGTTGTTTGTTTTGCTTGACAGAATCGATGGGGTGTAAATCACTAGGTTTAGGTTTGTGTTTTGGTTGCTTGAAAATGAAGCAATAACAAAGAGTGGTTGTATTTCTCATTTGCAGGTATACATGAAAAGAACAAGAATGCTCTTGTGCTCTTGGCTGGGAACAAATGCAGAAAGGAAGAACAAGGATATGTGTTGATTGTATTGGTTTATGAGTGAGAGAGAGAGAGAGAGAGCATTTTCTTTTTTCTTTTATTTTTAATTCTTTTTAATTGTTGTAATAAAAGAAAATTAAAATATAAAATAATCAGGGGCAAAATCGTCTTTATAAAAAAGTTCAAACAAAATCAGACCAAACTCGCAACAAAATGAAAAGTTTGGACCTCTGGTGCTAGTCCAAACTTTTTTGGACCAAAGTGGCAATTTTCAGCTGACCACAGGGACCATTCGTGACCATTTGTCTTTCAAAAATCAAAGGGATTGAGAAAAGACTTTGGACGTGGCCGAGGTGGAGGTCGGTTGTGCAGGAAAGGTGGAAAATCGAGATGGTTCGAATCAATTCTTAATGTGGACGAGTGGTATGACCAATCAAATTAAGGGGGTGATTGTTGGGTTAATCGGATTTATGAATGCAAGGGTATTTCGGGAAAAACCTTCGTATTTTAAGTATTTGATTTAGATTAGGAAGTTATATGCTTGCTTAACAAGTATTATGTATTGGTTAGGTTTAGGACTCTTTTGTTTTCCTTTAAATACATGTAATGTTTCCCTATTTTGAATAAGATTAAGCATTAAGCATCATACGTTTCTTTTATGTTTTTCTTCCTTGTTCATAACAAGGGATTTATCAAGTTTAGTTCAACAAATTGATCTCATCTTGCAGTTAAGGTAAAGAAGACGACAATTTAGGTAGGGTTTGATACCTTGTGTCTCTCTCATTAAAATAAATGTATGTGTGAGTATGTTTGTCCGCTGAACTCATCACCCATTATTTATGGTTTTCCAGTGAACCAGATGAACTTCAGGAGGAACCCCTAACCATCAAGCACTAGTCTCGGAGAAGGAGCTCCGATGGGTGACTTCTCTTTCTCTAACATGTTTTCACTGGGGTTTACATTTAAATCTTTTTGTTCTTGTGTTCAGGGGTTCTATGAGTTTGTAAACCTAATTCAGGAGTTGATTAAGATGAACAAAGGTCAAAGGTTGGAAATGCAGAAGGAGAAGACGAAGTCAATAAGGAGTTGTGTGCATGATATATATATATATATATATATATATATATATATATATATATATATATATATATATATATATATATATATATATATATATATATATATTGGAGGTATGATGGAGTGGGGGTGATAGGTAGGGTTTTATCTTATTTTTTAATTCAATATATTAAAATAAAGACTTGAATATAAAAAAATGTAAAAAACAAAAATACATGATTGAAATAGTCCGAACCATTAAAAAAAAAAAAAAAAACACACAATAATACAAATCGAAAAGATTTTGAATTCTACTCAAATTTTTTGCATGATGACCAAATTTGCGGTCTACTCAAAAATCAATTATCATAGTATTATTACATTTTATTTTACCTTATCTAAATACTTATAATTCTATTATCATATTGGAAATAGTACTATAAGTCGATTTTTGGAAATCATATTAATATATTTTTTAATTTATTTTCGTATTAATTGCTTCTTCTTTAAGTCGCTTTCTCACCCGTGAATCGCTGGTCCAACCCCGTAATCATCCCTCTAAGACCGAATATTTGACCAAACATTTGATTTTTACCTTTTCAAAATATATTAAAAATAATGAAAATCTTTTATAAACGGAATTCAAAATTTACTATAGAATAATAATGAAAACAAAATAGGTAATAAAATAATTTGTACTAAACCTGCAGTACTTAAAACAAAACAAAATAAATAAATAAATAAATAAAGATAAATGGCAACACTTTATATATTGAACGATTAAAAAATAATTTCCTCATTCTTTAGACAATGAAAACGAATCGACTGTTAATTTTGTTCGTATTTAGTCATTTTTTTACATCATATACTATATAACTTGTTGAAATTGTTCAAGTATTACGTTGCGATCTATTAATGTAGGTAAATAAGTACTATGTGAAAAGTTTCAATAAGTTGAATGTTATATAGTGTCCAAAAAATGACCTCCCCCACCACCTCCAACGCCACAAACACCAATGCCACTTCTGCCACCTCTACCCCGACCACCTCCAACACCACTTCCACCTCTTCTATCACACCACCCGCCTCCAACACCACCACCACTTCCGCTACTACCTTCACCTTCACCTTTGTCACTATTACCGCCACCTCCACCACCATCCCCGCAATCATCAACGCCGCCTACTTGTGATTTAGATCGTCATCAAAGTTTTCTAAGTTTTGACGATGTTATTATGCATCTCGGAAGTGTTATTTAGATTTGGAGTCCTAAGTGGCCCACATTTCAAAGTTTCATTGTTAAACTTTTTTTTATATGTTTATGTGTTTATTTCTATTGCATTGAGTTTATAAAATAAACACATATTTAGTTCTATGTACCCGAAATATGACAATTTCGTACAATTGTTCCAAATCTGTTCCTCGAATTCCATAAATGTTTATCGCATTCCGTAAGTATTCATTTTATCCTTGGTTGTATGATTGATTATGGAATACATATTTTTCTACTTATTGTACTATAAATTAACATTATATATGTTTTTTGTTAACATGGTCAACTAATAATGAAATATGTAATGTCCCAAAAATCATGGTAAAATTTTTCAATTTTCAAAAAAAGAGAAATAGTAGCCATTTTCACAAAAGTCAACACCATAAAAACAATTGATTCACAAAACAACATCAATCAGAGTATAGTGACATAATGTCTCACAAAACCATAAAATCTTCAGGATAATGTGTACAGTCATGCCTTTGCTTTGCCCCGATCCTCCAAAGTACATGAAATATTTAAATTCACAACTATAAGTCAAATTTTAATGAGTTTCCAAAATACCCCACATGACAATACACGTACAAGGCACGCACACAAGGCCTGCAGCCCAAGGCTGGACCACCACCTGGGCCTTAAACATAAAGCTAGAGTATCCTCCTTGGGCCTATAACATAAAGTTGGACCGCCCAGGTATCTAGGCCTTCAACACATAGTTGGATCGCCTCAACCAATCCATAATATGTCGACACATGCATATAACAACAAACCATCAAATAAATAGTCACATGTAAGTACAACAAGTCTGCCTGCCTAACCGAACCCTATAACACACCACTTGCTATCATACAAAGGATCCATATTGTAGTATAAAGTAAAGTGAGAAAACTCACCTCACAGTCGAAAGCATAAATCCCTATAGCTCAACACACGCAACAACCGGTAAAATCCCACCTAGACATTTAATAAGGGTAAATTCTCAATCCAAAACATGAACCCCAAAGTTTGACCTTAAGTCAAACTTAGTCAAAAGTTAATAGTCAAAGTACAAGGTCAATTGTCGAGCCACCATGTTGTGGCCAATACCATGGCCATGCCGTGGTAGCTAGACGCCAAAATGGTTGTGAATTCCTTCGTCGCCATGTTGTGGAAGCAACATTGCCACACCATGGTAAATGAAGAAGAAACGAAACCACACTCACAATAATGACATCAAAACTCAACCAAATCTCAGATCCATTAAATACAACCTTCAAGTGACCATAAGGACCCATAAAGTTGCAAACTTTATGGACTCCTCCTATTTAGACTTCTACAATATGAAAAAAAAGGAACAATAAGCCTAGATCTAGAAGTTAACATCATAAAGTTTGGATCTTGAGTACTTACAATGCTCCAGAAATGGATCAAACTCAAACTCCAAGCTTGCCAAGAGGCCTTCTACTTTAGAAGGGCCTTATTCTTCCTTCCAAGGACACCAAAACTCTAAGATTAAGCTCACAAATGAAAAGGAGGCTATTAGGGTTTGATCCAAGCTCTAGACGGTGATGGAGGCTGGAAATGAAACCCAAAATCCGAGATTAGGAGCTTATTTACGAAGGAAGCCCTAAAAGATCATGGGCTTAGGCTGCAACCCTCGTCACATAGTGACCATACACATGTCATGTCGTCACTAGCCTCCAGGAGGCGTGTTCTCATTCTCGACTTATCACGTCGTGACCTCCCTATGGTCACGTCGTGACTCATGGTTTTTCCCAAAAACCATGCCTTTGACTCCTTAATGGCCTGCATTAATCATAATCATTCTTGCCTTTAAGGCATTCTTTCAAAATATCCTTTTGAAAACATTTGACACTTTTATTTCAAAACATTTTCAAACATTAGTGTTTCATTATCATAAAATCATTTTGCCATGTACCCCAAAGTGGGAAAATGCCAACACGTACTCGCCTCAAACACAAGAACGCTAGCTAGTCCACTTCTAGTTCATTTCCTTAGAGCGAGACTCTCAAACACCACCAATATAAAAGTCAAAAAATGGCGAAAATACCCCTACAAAGGTTCTCAACTTTCCTTAATCTTTAATATGATAAAGATATATGTTTAAAAGGTTTCAAGAAGGTTTCAGAACATTTAGGTGAAGAATAAGGATTTTTGGACAATTTTCACCGCAATGACAATAGAGTTCATCGTGATGGTGGGAGGTTTTACCGTAACCCTACGGTGAACCCTACTGCACACTCAAATGTGTAGTATTATCTCATTAAGGCCATATATTTTGTATAGTTCTTGAAGGCCCATTCCAATTCACTTGGTACCTCCTGTATAGGTTCTCACACATGATTAGCAGGTGTTTTATTATCCAAACACACCCCAATCAAACTATTAAGTGCTCATTGAAACATTTAAGTATATGATGATCCTTAAGCTTAAATGAAGGCTTAACTAGGCTAATTCCAATTGCATGTTCTAAAACTCACATTGTTTGCTCCTAACACATTGAATACCCATATAAATGTTGTCAAGTACATAAACCCACAATCAATATCATTGTAAGTACATAAACTAACTATGAAATCCTAAATTCCATTATATGTTTCCCAAATTGCCCTTTAAGTCAAAACAATCATTAGAGCTAGAACTTTACTAGAATCCCTTCATGTTTATGTTCCAATATCTTCTTTAGAGTTTCCATTCATATCCATGAATGTCATTCACCTCTTAGATGTCAATCATTATTTAATTATCCACAAGTTTCCCAAAATGCCCTTATGACCAATTATTCCAAAAAATCAACCAAAGACCATTCAAGTATTAATTTTTTGCATTAAAATAATGTTATTAGTATCAAATCATGTTCATGAGTATCATATCCTCATAAAATACTCACATACAAAGAATTCCATTGTTTTCATCATGTTGTCCCCAAATCCATTTCCACCCAAACCCAGCCTATATATGATTCTACCAACGTGGATGAGTTTGAGCATTCCAATTGGATTTATTGTTGTCAAAAATCATCTAAGGCAAAGAATCTAATCTAATTTCATCATCAATTGAAATATCCCCTAATTTGGGTTTATAGGGTTCATGAGGGTTGTCACAAAATCCTCAAATCTATCAATGGGGTGATTGGATTGAGACTGGGATCATCAAAACTACTCAGAGGAGGTTAGAAAACCAAACCCTAACCATCATGAAATGCTAAAATCGACATTGGGCTTAAACCTACTTCATAAATTCGATTTTTTATGTTAAATGAGAACAAATTATGCCCTGTAAGCCTTTCTTCCTTCCCTTCTTCACTTGGTTGCTTAATTCCCCTCATGAATCAAACCCTAGATGGGAAGAAGATGAAAAATCGCCATTGAAGAAGTCTCTTGGATGCAAAACACGATCCGAAGAGAATATAGAGGAGTATGTGCATCTTATTTCCTAACTCTTTTACCTTTTGTCCCTAAAGTTTGTTTATTTTGTCAAATTCCACCCTAAACTCATATATAGTGTTTTTAACTTTATTTTTCACATATAAAGTCCTCCTTCATCCATTTGTATAACTTTGGTAGTCCTTTCCACTAATTGAGTCAACCTTTAAGTTAACTCACTTTTGCAGTTTGACACTTTTGGCCCTTAAACTTTTAATTTATTATTATTTTCACTTCTAAATTTCTAAACTTCATATCAATTAATGATATGATTAACCCAAAATGATTTAATTATATCAAACATATTTTACTTATTTACTTTATTCATTTAAGAGCCCAGTCTCAAATTTTAGGATGTTACAATCTGAACCATCGACTAAACCACATCCGATCTCTCCTCACTCGAGTATGAGAGGCAAAAAACACAACCCCATGCAGAAAGGACCATTCCTAGCCATCGGCTGACCACTCAGCCTCAATATGCAACCCTTGAGTCAATCATTACAATGGATTCCTTGTTGAGTACCACAACTCACTCAGGCTGGTTGTACTTCGAGCAAGGTCCTCGAGATCTATGAATCAGATAACTCTCACAGGTTCACACCAACGAGACCTAAACAATCAAGAACACTAAGGCCCAAACGATTACCGGTCTCATTATGAACAATCATAGCTGACAACGATGGGGATGACTGCAACTAACGCTAGTGTTATATCATACTATCTACCCTCCACTAGCTACTTAGAAACCTTTTCGACCCTTCCTGATCCCCGTACGGATCATGTGCTTTCAATAGTATGGGATCATATTACCATCCACACATATCTGTACATGTCCCAAGAATTGCCTCAAATTCTCCAAATCACTACACAATACCACTATCAATCTCAGATATTCGTGCCGCCACAAACACACACTACTGCTTTTCCTAGACTCTCCTTCTAGGATTCTTCTTACGCATGAGCACGCACTGGAACACTTTTTTGGGAACCCCACCACAGGTAGGTGTATCAGCACATTTATATGCTTAGAAAATCCACCACCAACTTCCTAGATTTCGACCATGGATTTTCTCATGCGCCAGTACTCACACTAGCACACTCTAGCACTCTTCCAAGGTCATTAAGAATACTTACCCCACCTTGCTATCAGCTACGAAAGAAACTTCTACCGATGCCAACTAACTATCTTACGAATACAATTACATGAAACAAGGATTAAACAATCTTGCGTCCGAAAGATCTTGCACTACAACGGCTGGACTCAAACGAGAGTAGCGTAATAGGGCCAAATTAAACATTCTAAAACTATTTAATCTTTGTGGCATGTAACTTAACGTAATCGCTTAATAACTAACTAGCATCAATATAAGTTTCACATACCACAAAGCAAGCAACATTCAAGTACAAAACCAATATGCAAAAAGGCATCATAAGGATCAGGAAATTCTAACATGCACTTCCTAAGAATCCTTAGCCTACACACTATCATGCATCTATAGCAGCTCATATACCGCATACGAAAGGCATCTTTTCTAAACATGCACTTTATCATGTAACCCTGAGTAAATCCTTAGGCAACCTTATAACATGTACATCATATTATAACACATATATCAACAACTCAAATACAACATATAAAGAAAGTATGGATATTTTGGGAAATCACTTTACGAGCTCCGACTGACTCTACACATCACATATTCTCTTTTATTCTCTTGAAATGAATATTTTATAAAAAGGTTTAGTAAAACACTCAGTTCCATAGTTTAAGTTTGGAATCCCATAAGTGTTCATCCAAATCCCTCAAACCATGGCTCTGATATCAACTTGTAACACCCCAAAACCCTTATATTGACCAAAAGTCAACCCGTATTGAAAGTCAATAGTCGAAGTCAAAGTCGACAAACACAATACCAAAAACTGATTCTCACGTCGGGACACTTAATTCACTCAACCCTTAATCCTTAAGACCATCCATTCCAACTTTCCAGAGGGTCTTCTTACTCCAAAAACATCCTAAAAACTGATGCTTTATAGACATGCATGTACAATGCATGACTTGATCTCATAAAAGTTCAAAAATAAGAAGAAACGAAACCACACTCACATGAATGACATCAAAACCCAACCAAATCTCAGATCCATTAAATACAACCTTCAAGGGACCATAAGGACCCATAAAGATGCCAACTTTATGGAATCCTCACATCCAAACTTCCACAATATGAAGAAAAAGGAACAATAAGCCTAGATCTAGAAGCTAACATCATCAAGTTCGGATCTTAAATACTTACAATGCTCTAGAAATGGCTCAACATCAAACTCCAAACTTGCCAAGTGGTCTTCTATACCAAAAGGGTCTTCTTCTTCCTTCCAAGGATACCAAAACACCAAGAATATGCTCACAAATGAATAGGAGACTATTAGGGTTTGATCAAAGCTCTAGAGGGTGTTAGAGGCAGGAAATGAATCCCTATATTTGAGTTAGGGGCTTAAATACAAATAAAAATCTAAAAAATTATGGGCTTGGGCTACAACCCTCGTCACGTCGGACACGTCGTGACCATACACATGTCACGTCGTGACTAGCCTCCATATATGTGTTCTCATTGTCGACTTGTCACATCGTGACCTCCTTATGGTTACGTTGTGACTCATGATTTTTTCCCAAAAACCATGCATTTGACTCATTAATGCTATACACTAATCCATTATGGGAAACGAATATTACATTTTGAAGGTAATAAAGTGGGGTATTTAAAAAGTTGTAGAACAGTATATATATATATAAATATATATATATATATATATATATATATAATTTCTGACCGTTAGAAATTTAAAAAAAAATATGTTTTTTTCTAATCGTTGGAAGAGGTAAGATTTAAAAAAACACTATATATATATATATATATATATATATATATATATATATATATATATCCTAATCTAATAAATAAGTACTTTCTTTGCCAGGTGGCATTCTCTTAGCCCCACCCAATCGATTTTTCCCGCTCATTTTCACGCTATGAAGTTCCCTAAATTTCCTCTACATACGATTTCGTTTTATCACACAAACAATTACAAGTTGGCCGCTTTTAGAGGAAGCTAGGGTTTTGAAACAAAATCATCTCCAAATCAATTCCTATAAACTAGGGCGACACGCTTCCTTCTTCAACTTCTTAGTGTCTCAAAACATGAGACACAATCCACAAACATCAAGATTATGGTCTCTTCATCCGTCTATTAGAAGTGAACATGTTTATGGTGTTGCTATATTTTTTTTTATTCAACCGAAAGATGTAATTGTTTTTGGAGTCACGATTGACTTTTCTCGATCGATATTATGTTTGTGTTACCAAACACCGTCGAGGAAATAAGAATATTGATCGAAAATTCAGTCAGCGGAGCAATTGGTACTCGATCTCGGCAGTCCGATCTCCGCGAAAACGCTCTTCTCGGACTCTCCAAGGTATGTTTACTTTGTGCACTTTCGTTGTGATGGATAACGTGATAATTTTATTCGTTTTTTAGGATTTAGTTAGATGAAGCAGTGTACGATTATGTTAGAACGTGAAAGCGTTTCTCAATTATTGATTATTAAGAAATCAAAATATTCATCTCTTGAAATTTGAATTCGAGGGGGATTTCACCTAAAAACCAAACCACCAAAACCCTAAAAACCAAATCAGAATCTCCAACACCGGTTGCTTCTTTTTCTATTTTTTTTATTTCTCAGGTCCATCAAATGTTTTTGTTCTTTGCGACCAGGAATTTGTTCGTTTGTTTTTTTGGTTCTTCGTTCTTGCGTCTTGCATAAGGCGTTTGATGTATTATCTTATTGAGTTTTTGTTTAATTATTGTTTTTTGTAACTTGGATCCATTAGAAAATAACAGTACCATTTTGAGAGCTATGAGGGAGATGGTACAGAAGGATTCACATTCATGATTCATCCCAAACTGAACACTTAGGAACCACATAACTCAGAAAATCTCTCCAAGTAAGCATTCCTTTTTAATAATCCACAATTAAGCAATAAAGGTAACAAAATATTATAAATCTTCTTCCTAATGTTCTTATAGATTTTTCATATTTTTAATAATAAAATAAATAGCATTCAAATTGCAACTCATCTCTTAAGAAATGATTTCAGTGCTGATGTTGCAGGTAGGTTGGGGTGAATCAACCATGATTGAAGTTGTGAGATTGCTTCTTCAATCAACTATTGAGAATCTAACAAATCAAAGATTTGTTCTTCTATAGATAGACAAGTATAGACAGACAGGTTGGTATATCATTAAAAGACAATTGTTAATAAAAAAAATTAGAGTAAATGACTATTTTACCCTTTTGTACAGTTGTATTCCTATGTATACTTTTAGCTATATTCACAACTTTCTCATGAACTATTCTAAAAGATTGGTGGACAAGTAACCCTATTTTGGAATAATCACTTATTAAAATCAAACCTCTATTTATTAACTAAATTAACGGTATATAAGTAATTTTACTTTTCAAAATGTCTTCTATAATACCAATGTGGAAATGGTGAAAAGGCTCATAGATTAATTATATTTTTTTTATTTTTAATAACATTTTACACAATCTTTTCATTGATAAGAATAAGTTCTTGATTAATCATAATAATGTATTTGCAAAACTTTTCATATTTTGCACCATGGGACTCACAACTTACACTACTTTTTTGTCAATATAGAAATAAACACAAAAATGTAAAATATATGTAATTTTACATTCTTTTTTCTAAATGAAATTTCAATGAGCTACTTTAATACAAACTCCTGCAAAAGTTGTTGCATATGATGATTGTCTATTTCCTGTTTTTAGAAGTTACATCTTTGATCTTCTGTATATTACAACATATAATGCAAATTATTTCCCAAGTTCTTACCGTATAGCCTAAAAGACCAAAACGCCCTTTTTCGCTATGTTGGTTTTTATTTTCTAATAATTTATTTTATAATTTTCAGCAACTTCCGCCGTTAGATGCCAGTAAAGTAAAACAGAGTTCTTGTAAGTTACACATTTACACTTTAGACCCTGTATTTTTTTCATCAACTGTTGACTATAATAAATCATTCTTTTCCCCTTTTTCTGTGGCACATGGTTCCTGGTTCCTGGTATGTAAAATTTATCTTAGTGTTTTTCATTTTTAGCCTTGGACTCGGCGAGTTGTAGGTCCAACTCGCTGAGTAGAGACGGGATCCGGAACACGTTTAAGTTGGCGACTCGGCGAGTCCATATTCTGGACTCGACGAGTCCCCGCTGTCTGATGAAACCCTAAATTTCAAGGGTTTGCACCGTATTTAAACCCTCTTATCCGCCCCTAAGCTCGCCCCCTTCACCCTCAGAGCCTTATACTTCGTTCAAGCCTTGTTCCTTGTGAGATTGAAGCATTTTGGTGTGTTTTCTTGAAGATTTGGAGAGGGAAGGAGAGTACATCAAGAAGAGAAGAAGGAGGCCAGGCATATTTGTGTTATCTCAGTGATTTCCTTGAGGTATAACTCAGTTTCCCTCTGTTTTCATGCTTATTGTCCCTTGTAGCTCCATGAAAGCCCTTCTTGAGCCTTTTCCCAAGCTTGTTTGTGTTTTAGGGTTCGTAATAAGTTGTTTAGCCTCTAGATCTAGGCATGATTGAGCTCCAGGAGCTTGGATCTACTGCCTTTATGGAGCCATATTGCATGGAAGCCCTAGATCTAATCTTTTGGTGCATTTTGAGCCCTAAAACCCTCATGGGTGTTTATTTACACGTAAAGTTGGAAACTTTATGTGTTAATCAGGCCCTATAAACCCATATATATGAATGGCATGAGCTGGATTCAAGCAGAATCGCGTGTATAGTATTTGCATGTGGCAGACTCGGCGAGTCGTTCATCTGACTCGGCGAGTCGAGTCGCGAGTCCCCTTGTTTTTCCCCTTTTCGTGTTGCGGGTTGGAGTAGTGAGTCATGGGGGTGTGACTTAGTGGGTCGGAAGCCAGACTCACTCATGAAGTAACTCGGCGAGTCAATGCCATGACTCGACGAGTTCAAGGCAATCTTCTTGACTCAAGAACAGACTCGACGAGTTGTTCATATAGCTCGGCGAGTCTCAGCATAGAGTGTTCTTCGGATGAAGAAGAACTCGGCGAGTTGTTCACACAACTCGGCGAGTAGGATGAAGGACTATCGGCCTTTAGCTTAGAAGGAGAACTCGTCGAGTCAATGATTAACTCAACGAGTAGAGACGGGTTTATGGTCGGACAAAGGGATAGGGACTCGGCGAGTTGGCAAGTCAACTCGGCGATTCGGGCCAACTGGCAGTTGACTTTGACTTGACTCTTGATTGGTAAGGGGTAAATGGTCATTTTACCCTGAGGTCGGTTAGCAGTATTTGACTAAGGGTTTTGTGAGAATTATACCCGGAGGATTTCCAGAGCGGCATCAGCAGCAGACAATCAGTTTCCACGCAGATCAGCAGCTACTTCGAGGTGAGTTACCTTCCAGTAGCAGTGGGTCTACGGCCACAATGCTGGCCCACCAGTAGGTGTTGTATGATAGATGATGGTCTTTGTGATATTCATATAGGGTTGCTACTACCCGTGTTATGTTTATGTAACGACCCGTCTCCGGTATGATAATTCCATGGTATTTATTTTGAAGTTTTGCAAGAGGGACTCGGCGAGTTCATAGCCTGACTCGCCGAGTAGGGTCGGGATTTCGAGCACGTGTTAGCTGGCGACTAGGCGAGTCCATATTCTGGACTCGGCGAGTCCATATTCTGGACTCGGCGAGTCTGTCCGTCTGGGAGAAACCCTAAATCCCCGGGTTGCCCACTATTTAAGCCACCTTATAGCCCCCAATCTCGCCTCCTTCACCCTCTAAAGCTGTGAGAAAACCCTAATTCGATCTTGAGTGTTTTTAGTGATCTTGTGTGCATTGGTGAAGGCTTGAAGAAGGAGGAGAAGAAAGGAGCAAGGAAAAGGATTATAGAGCAGAGATTCAAGGGAAAGCAAGAGCTCTTTGAGGTATTCTTCAGATTCCCTTCCCTTTTATGCTTTAAAACCCTTTCTAAATCTAGTTGATGCTTTTCTCAAGCCTTATGTTGATATGGAAGCCCTATTATGCCGAGATATCTTTAGATCTGTTTATTTAGGAGTTGTAGAGCCCAGATCTATTGCTTTTATGGAGCTATTTTGCATATTAACCCTAGATCTACCCCTTTTAAGCATCTTTTAGCCTTTATTCCCTTGTTCATGTGTTTGTACACGTAAAGTTGGAAACTTTACGTGGTAAATCAACTTATTGGACTCAGATCTATCATTCGTATGTTTTGGATTCGAGCAGAATCGAGTGTAGAATAGTTGCATGGCGGTGACTCGGCGAGTCGGAAGAACGACTCGGCGAGTCGAGTCGCGAGTCCCCGATTTCTTCCTTTTGAGCGGTGTCGAGTGGGACCAGTGAGTAGTGGAGTGGACTCAGTGAGTTTGAGGGTAGACTCAGTAATGGAGGGACTCGGCGAGTTGTTCATACAACTCGGCGAGTCCAAGGCAATCTTCTTAAGCTCAAGAACAACTCGTCGAGTTGTTCATATGACTCGGCGAGTCGGATGAAGATTTTCTGAGTTTTTGGATCGAGAGGGTACTCGTCGAGTCGATGTCATACTCGACGAGTAGCCACGAGTAGGATTGAGAAGTGAGGTTAGAGACTCGGCGAGTTGGCGGCCCAACTCGGCGAGTCAGGTCAACCGAGAGTTGACCTTGACCGAGAGTTGACTTTGACCAAGGGTAAAAGAGTCATTTTACCCAGTACAATGTTTAGTATTTGATTGAGTGTGTTTATGGACTTGTAGCCGGGGAGATACCGGAGCAGCAGCAGTTAGCTTCCAGAGCCATATACACAGCAGCCAGTTCACGAGGTGAGTTTCCCTTCAGTAGGAACGGGTCTACGGCCACAATGCCGGCCCGTTTAATTATCAGTAGTTCCGGACTTTGGTCTGATACAGTAGTTAGAGTGCTTGATGTCTTTGTGATACAAGCATGTTTGTGTTATGTGTTCCGGACTCTGTTCCGATGCAGTATGCAGTATATGTGATTATAATAGTTGTTATGTTTTATGCTATGCCATGATCGGTCAGTTCCGGACTTCGGTCCGATGCAGTCAGTTCCGGACTTCGGTCCGATGCAGTCAGTTCCGGACTTCGGTCCGATGCAGGGGACAAGGTCCCAGTCAGTTCCGAACTCCGGTCCGATGCAGCTAGTTCCAGACTTCGGTCTGATGCAGTGGGCAAGGCCCAGTATGTGCTTTATTTATGTATTGTATGGTATGTGGTAGTTTGGGGGAGCTCACTAAGCTTCGTGCTTACAGTTTCAGTTTTAGTTTCAGGTACTTCCGCAAGTAGAGGGAAGAGCTCGGGATGATGGCATCGCACACACCACAGCTTCAGCTTTTATCCTGGGAGTTGATTTAGTTTTTGATTTTGATATGACATTGATATGATACAGTTTTCCGCACAGTGTTTTTGTTATGTTTGAGATATATCACGTATGGTTTTATGATATGACACTCAGATTATGGGTTTTAGTTATATTGAAAAATGAAATTTTTGGGTCGTATTTTTGGGTCGTTTCAAGTTGGTATTAGAGCCCTGGTTTGAGGGATTCAGATACACTTCCGGGTGTATCTGAACTCAAACTAAGGGGAAGATAAAAAGATTTAAAAAAAAAAAGAAAATATTTTCTAAAGAATTTTGAAAGCACTTAGAAAGAAAGAAAAATTTTAAAACGAGATAAGGGTGTGGTGCATGCGATCAGCCGAGCTCAAGTAAGTACTCCCAAATTACCCATACAAGTTATTGTTTAGTTTTAGTTTCAGTAGAACAGCATGCTAGTATAGGACTAAGGATCTAGGAGGATGCCTTATGTGCCTGCTTTATGTGTTACAGCTTTATGAGTATTGCATGCTAGTATTGAGTAGACAGCAGTAGGATAGCCTGTTTAGGTTATGCCTGATAGTATGAGCTTAGCATTGTATGCTAGTACAGTTTCTCGTTATGAGACTAGTTTTGCCTGAGTATGTTTCCTTTATCCGAATGCTGCTTGCTTCGTGCTTTGTGGGGTTCTGAGTGATGGGAGTTAGCCATTAGGTGAACACGTCACACCACATGTGATCAGGGTTGAATAATCTCAGAGTGCTGGAACTGGCCCTATTGCGCAGCTCTTGTTTGAGTCCAACCGTTATAGGGACGGGTCTTTTACTTGAAAGATTATCTGATCCTCGTCACATGTGATGGTGTTCAGGTGGTTGCTAATTAGCATTATAAGAAGACCTTCAGCAGCTGAGGACTAGTTGAGTTGAGTCTGAGGTTTCCCTAGGGCAAGCCTAGGATGAGAGTAGCAGAGATCTGTAGTAGTAGAATAAACTTGGTGAAGTCAAGGCAGTTCTTGAAGAAAGTACGGTTAGATGTGGAAGGTAGTATGGACCCGTACTACTGAAAGCAGAGGATCCGTACTCGAATCAAGAAAGGCTGAGACAAGACCAGGGAGCTAGTTGTAGTATCAATGATCCCTTGAGATATTTCAGTTTTCTGATGTAGTTGTGATGTGTTTCAGAATGGTGGTTTTACGTTCGAGACCAGCAGCCGGCAGTGGAGGTGCCGGGGAGGGATCAGGTTCAGGCTCGGGGGATGAGCGCATGGATGAGCAGACCCGAGAGTTTCTTTCTTCGGAGATTACGCGCATCATTATAGAGCAGACTCCTATGATCTTCGGTTCGATCAAGGAGGGAATTCTAAAGCTGATGGATGAGAGATTGGGCACCTTCCGTGCCGAGGTGGCGGCCATGATGAGGTCGCGCACCCTTACATTCAGGGAGTTCAGGGCATGTGGAGCTCCGGACTATCATGGGGCGCGGGACCCCATAGCGAGTACTAGATGGTTGGCGGATGTGGCCAACGCTTTCCGCACTAGCAGGTGTCCCGAGGGGGACAAGGTCAGATTGGCATCCTGTCTTCTAAAGGACAGGGCACGGGATTGGTGGGAGGAGGTCGGACACTCCATTGGAGATGACACAGCATTGGACGCCATGACTTGGGCTGATTTCTCTACCAGGTTCAGGGCGGAGTTCGCACCGGTTATTGAGGTGCAGCAGTTAGCTAGGGAGTTTCAGGACCTCACCCAGACTACAGAGACAGTGGCGGAGATCACCGCCAAGTTCAGGTAGAGGGCTCTTCTCGTTCCTCAGTACGTGGCTGATGAGGAAATGAAGAAGGCCCATTATCATGCGATGTTGCAGAGCGATATCCACCAGTTTGTGAGCCGGTCCAGCTGTAAAACGCTGGAAGATATGATTGCTAGGGCTCGGGAGAGGGAGATTGATCTCGAGATGGAGAAGAAGAGGAAACCGGAGGCGGTTTCGGGTTCAGGCGGTTCGCGCAAAAAGCCCAAGGTTTCAGATCACAGAGCTAGGAGTCAGCAGAGCCACGGTTGATGTGGCAAGTGTGGGAGATTGCACGAGGGGGCGTGCAAGGCAGGGAGTTCCGGCTACTACAAGTGCGGTCGGATTGGGCATTTGAGTAGGGATTGTACGGCCCCTGCTACTGCCGTTGCAACATCAGATCTGATTTGGTTTCAGAGGGGGCATAAAAAGTCCCAGTGTCCGAGCTTAGCCGCAGCAGGGAAGGTGGCTGCACCTGCCCCTGCTACCTTGAGGATTACAGATGGCCGGCAGGGCCGAGCTGATGCGCCAGTGGCGAAGAGTAGGGCGTTTCAGATGACAGCAGAGGAGGCGCGAGCGACTCCTGATGTGGTGACGGGTATGTATCTTCCCTTCATCTCTTTATTATTATTATTATCGTTTGAATATTGCTTATGATTGTATGTCTTATTTAGGGTCGTTCTCTGTGAACGGCATTTCTGCTATGGTATTGTTTGATTCGGGGGCTACCCGATCATTCGTATCGCTTGCGCTTAGCAAGAGATTTAGTAGAGCTCCTGGGGAGCTGGATTGTCCATTAGAGGTTGAGATAGCAGATGATAGGACCGTGAGGGTCGGCAGAGTGCATAGAGGGTGTTCTCTTCAGTTGTTTGATGAGCAGTTTTCAGTGGACCTGGTACCTATTCCCCTGCGAGGGAATAAGGTTATTATGGGCATGGATTGGCTAAGCCCCAATGGGGCGGTGATTGATTGTGAGCTTCAGCTAGTGAGGGTTCGCACTCCCAGTGGGGGAGAGTTAGTGATTCAGGGCGAGAGGCCACAGCGTGGACCGACCTTTTGTTCCGCCGCAAGGGCGAGGCGCTATGTTCAGCAGGGTTGCACCGGTTTTGTAGCTTACGTCTTGGATGCCCGGGAGAAGGGCAAGACGACAGTTGATGATGTTCCTATAGTGCGAGACTACACGGATGTGTTTCCCGAGGATTTGCCGGGGATACCTCCTGAGAGGCAGGTTGAGTTCAGGATCGACCTAATTCCTGGTGCGGCTCCGATAGCCAAGGCACCATATCGACTAGCTCCCCTTGAGATGCAGGAGTTGTCTACACAGCTGTAGGAGCTGTTAGACAAGGGTTTCATTCGGCCGAGCAGTTCGCCTTGGGGAGCGCCGATCCTGTTTATGAGGAAGAAGGATGGGTCGCATCGTATGTGTATAGATTATCGGGTGTTGAATAAGGTAACGGTGAAGAACCGTTACCCACTTCCGAGGATAGATGATTTGTTTGATCAGCTTCAGGGAGCGTCTTGGTTCTCCAAGATCGACCTACGCTCCGGTTATCATCAGATGCGGGTTAGAGATGAGGATGTACAGAAGACTGCTTTCAGGACCAGGTATGGTCTTTATGAGGTTGTGGTGATGCCATTTAGGCTCACCAATGCTCCACCCGCGTTCATGGATCTCATGAACCGCGTGTGCAGGACGATGCTGGATCGGTCAGTGATAGTATTCATCGATGATATCTTGGTATATTCCAAGACGCAGGAGCAGCACGAGGAGCACCTGCGGGAGGTGCTGGAGGCTTTGAGGAGGGAGAGACTTTTCGCAAAGTTCTCCAAATGTGAGTTCTGGTTGCGCGAGGTGCAGTTCCTTGGTCATCTCGTCAACCAGAAGGGTATTTTGGTAGATCCGGCCAAGATAGAGGCCGTGATGCAGTGGGAGGTCCCGAAGTCTCCATCTGAGATTCGGAGCTTCCTAGGGTTGGCAGGGTATTATCGGAGATTTATTCAGGACTTCTCCAAGATAGCAGTGCCGCTCACCCGACTGACCAAGAAGTCGGTGGTATTTCGTTGGGGGCCTGAGCAGCAGGCAGCGTTCGAGACCCTCAGACAGAGGTTGTGCGAGGCTCCGATCCTTACCTTGCCAGAGGGAGTAGAGGACTTCGTGGTCTACTGTGATGCCTCGATCACAGGTATGGGAGCAGTATTGATGCAGCGAGGCCATGTGATTGCTTATGCCTCGAGGCAGTTGAAGCCTCACGAGGCTAATTGTAACGCCTGTGTTTCCGGGCTTGCCGTTTTTAGCAATATAATAGTCTAGGTTAACCTTTGTAACCCGTTTTGAAATAATAAGATTGTATTATTTGAGTATTATGTGTTTTGTGCTTAATTGCTTAATTATGTGGTCTGATTAATTAAGAATAAAAATAAGTGTCAAAATTTAAGTGTAAAATAAACTTAATATCTTTGATCTATGTTGTAGTAGTTGAAACGAGGTTTCCGAATATATATAGAACGCCCAAATCTGACTTCGTATGAGGAAGTTATGATTTATCGAAGTTCCGGCTTAGCGGTGTGCAGCCCGAAATACTCGAATTGAGATCGAGCGGTTGTTAGCCGAAGCAATCTAAATGAGAATCAAAGATCTCATTGTTGGTATCGAAGCGATAAAAAGTTAGGCAAGAACGGACGTCAAACGAAGAAGTTATGAATTTATAACGAAAGTTTCTGTCGCGGCCTATTAAAAATAATTAATAAAAATAAAGTCAAAATTAGCCGACGGAGTCTAAACAAAAGTCGTAGAGCATGGTCTCACCTTTCCGTGGATATAAAGAACGTCGAAAACGGAGTTCGTATGAAGCAGTTATGAATTTCCGAAGTTTATTAATCATTTTGTATTTAAATATAAATCAAAATTCGGAAGCATTATCCGAAGGAGTCACCGATCTGATCCGAGGTACGCCCCGCGTACTCGAGTACGCCCTGCGTACTCCGAGGGATGTCGACACTCGCACTCGAGCACTTCGGATACGTAAGCAATGACGTTTTGGGCAGTACGCCCCGCGTAACGCAGTACGCCCCGCGTACTCCGAGGTTCCAGCCTCTATATAAAGGATCCGAAGACAGCCTCATTTCTTGTTCATTTTCTTCTCTTCTCTCTAGTCTTTTGCATCGTTTTTCGTGCCGAAGCTACCCCGAAGCCCCGGTATCATACTCTAGCCCCGAGGCAAGTCCCGAGACCCCGAAGATCCCGAGAAGCGCGGTTCCCGAGTCGAAGCTCTGCCCGCAAGAAGTTCGATTTTCAAGGAGATCTTCTAGATCTGCTGTGGATTACTACTTCTATAAGTCGTAGTGCTGTCGGATCATCTTCTGATCAAGTGAGTGTGTAGTTATTTCTTCTAATACAATAATACGAAGTATTTTATATAAAAATACGTGCTATGTGTATATATTTGGTTGTGTTATGTGTGAATGAGTATTCACTCTCTTCTATCTTATAGATCTGCTTATTTCTTTATGAGATATGTGTTATGTGTGTGTGCCTCATCTGTTATGTGACATATGTGTTGATTAAAGCATGCTATACAGGTTTTCTTTAAACTACGTATGAAAATATATATTTTTATCTACTGATATGTTGGGTAGAACATGGGTAGATAGTTGGTGTGTAATAAACAGATGAGAGGCCTCGTTGTTGTTGTTGTTGTTGTTGTTGTTGATCTAGTTATTCAGCGGAGTATGGATAACGACCACGGACTCTTTCTAGACAGTCCAGTGGAACACTAGCAGGTTCATAACCTGTAGGTGTTGTGAACGATGTGTTCACCGGTGTACTCTATCCCCCTCATGGTTGCCTTTAGGATATCTATTGTTGAGGAAACCCCTTCGCAGTGATGTCCGTCCCGATGAAAATCCTAGATTAGGTCCCTTGAGATAGTTGTTTTAGGGACGTAAAGTGAGGATAACGGGAATGGGTAATCGGGATAGTGATTGGTTGGTGAAATTAAATATAACTTATTTATTGTGGGTTGAAAACCCTATATGCTCACCAGGCTCCCAAGCCTGACCCACTCAGTTTTATTTGTATTACAGGAAGTGGCACAAGGGCGTAAGATGGATGGATCATCTTGTTGTTTTGTTTACAAGTCTGTATATGTATATATTTGTTGAATGACTTGTAATGTTTATCGTTTATGCTTTATGGTCTGTATCGGAACATGACATCCCGAGTTTTGATTATATAATGAAATGCATCTCTTGATGAAATGCTTTGATAAATATTATTTTATCATGTTTTGTTTTGGGAACAAATTCCGCAACTCTTTCAAATAAAAAGGATTTACTCTGAAAATATTTAAAAGCATAAATGAAAATCGGTCTTTTCTGGCCGAGATTTTGGGGATGTCACAGTTGGTATCAGAGCATTAGTTTAAGCGAACTAGGAATTTGTAGGATTTCTAGACTTAAACTTAGAATGCTAAATGTAATGATGAGATGTGTGTCTGTTGGATTTTAGACACGAGCACTAGTTTATTTTAGGAAAGTTGCCTAAAATGCTTTTATGTGCTAAATGTTATATGTTGCCATATATGATATTATTTGTTCGGATCTACGGTTTGTTGCCAACCGGATCTGAAGGTTTATGTGTTTAGGATTCTAAGCGTATGTATACGATATTAGAACTAGCATGTAATCGTTTGGAGTAATAAGGTGAAATTATTCGGTGTAGATCAAAAATGGTGAGAACAAGGAGTGGCGTTGGAAACGCAGATGAAAACAGGAATCAACCGCCAGTGATTGAGCAAATACCTGTTGTAGCAGCAGCACCAGAACCAATAACAATGGCTGCGGTGCAAGCCATGATTCGGGCTATGCTAGCCGAACAAAGGGAGGAGATGCGACAAATGTTGCATAATAATAGGGATGAACCTGTCATACCTATTGAGGAACCGGAATTGATTCCCGAGCAATCGGAGGAAGGGAACAATAGTCGCATGGTGAGTCAAGTTGGGACTCAAGAGGAACGAAGGAACGATCCGGAAAGGAGAAACAACAAGGATGGGCGTATGTACAAGAATTTCTTGGGCGCCAAACCGCCAAGTCTTTCTGGGAGCCCAAAGCCTGTTGAGATAATGGATTGGATCTCCGAAATGGAGATGGTATTTGAAAGTTGCGACTGTAGCAACAAACAGAAGACCGTATTTGCGGTTAGACAACTGAAGACTGGAGTCTTGAGTTGGTGGAAGTTGTTGGCAGATACTATGCCACGAGGAGAAGCCCTGAAAATGTCATGGGAGGAGTTCTTGGAACAGCTGAGGGTGCAGTATTGTTCAGAGATAGATCTGATTGATCTGAACAATGAGTTCCAAAACTTGAAGAAAGGGAAGATGAGCATAGATGACTATGCTACTGCATTTACTGAGAATATGAAGTTGTTTCCGTACCTAGTGCCAACGGAACTCTCCAAGATTGAGAGGTTTGCTAACGGACTGCCTGCTGACTTTGGTCCGACAGTCAAAATGGCAACCACTCTGAAAACGGCTGTTCGTGCAGCTAAGAATGTGGAGGCCCAGCAGAAGGAAAAGGGTCTGGAAAGAATAGATGTTGGTGAGAAGAGGAAGTTCGATGGAACTTCAGGGTCCAACAAGAAAAACAAGTTCTCGAAGTCTGGTTCGAGGGGAGGTGGAGGTGAAGCGAAATGGTGCGACAAATGTAAGAAGAAGCATCATGGAAGATGTGAGGTGGCGAACACATGCTACAAGTGTGGAAAGCCAGGGCACTATGCCAATGAGTGTACCCTCACAAAGAAAGTTTGCTATGGTTGTGGTGAGGAGGGTCATATGTCGAGAGACTGCCCGAAGAAGAAGGAGGCAGCTAGACCCAGCATTCCGCCAAAGCCAAAGGCGAGAGCATTCCAGATGACACTGGAAGCTGCTAAAGATGAAGCTGATGTCGCTTCAGGTACCTTTCTCGTTAACGAATTGCCTGCCCAAATTTTATTTGATTCTGGAGCCAACTACTCCTTTATATCGCATGAATTTGGTAGAAAGCTAGCTTTGCCTGTTGTTAGACTAGATAATGCTTTATTAGTCGAAGTTGCTAGTGGCAAGTTTGTACTTGTTAGCTATCGCATGAAAAACATCTTAATTGATCTGAATGGGAATAAGTTCCACGAGGAATTATTGCCTATCGAACTTAATGGTTTCGACATCGTATTGGGAATGGATTGGCTTAGCGCCAACGACGCCGAAATTTTATGCAAGAAGAAAATAGTCAAAGTAAACCCGCCTGGGAAAGATTCGTTTATGGTGTATGGAGATAAACGCAGAGTGAATTCTGGAATCATTTCATTGATGAAAGCCAGAAAATGTTTGACCAAGGGGTGTACATCGTTTTTAGCATTCGTGATTGATGCTAAGAAGGAAAAGAAGGTGATGCAGAATATTCCAGTGGTGTGTGATTATCCAGAAGTATTTCCCGAAGATCTTCCTGGATTACCGCCTGATCGAAAAGTGGAATTCCGTATTGACTTGTTGCCAGGAACAACGCCAATTGCGAAAGCACCTTATCGATTAGCACCAACGGAGATGAAGGAACTAATGATGCAACTTCAGGAGTTATTGGACAACGGTTTCATTAGACCTAGTTCATCGCCCTGGGGAGCTCCGGTGTTATTTGTAAAGAAGAAAGATGGAAGTATGAGAATGTGCATCGATTACAGAGAGCTGAACAAGGCAAAAATAAAGAATAGATATCCGTTGCCGAGGATTGATGACCTGTTTGATCAATTGCAAGGTTCGAGCTATTTCTCGAAGATCGATCTTAGGTCAGTATATCATCAGCTGAAAGTAAGAGAGCAAGATATCGAGAAGACTGCATTCAGAACAAGATATGGACACTACGAGTTCTTGGTTATGTCGTTTGGACTAACCAATGCTCCAGCAGCGTTCATGGATTTGATGAATAGGGTTTGTAACCCGTTCCTTGATAAATCCGTGATAGTGTTCATAGACGACATTCTGATTTACTCGAAAAGCCAAGAGGAGCATGGCAGACACTTGCGAGAAGTGTTAGAAGTCTTGAAGAAGGAGAAGCTGTATGCTAAGTTCTCCAAATGTGATTTTTGGATTCGTGAAGTCCAATTCTTGGGTCACGTGGTCAACCAAGAAGGGATAATGGTTGATCCAGCGAAGATCGAAGCTGTGACGAAGTGGGAACAACCGAAAAGTCCCACGGAGATTCGAAGCTTTTTAGGATTAGCCGGATATTACCGAAGGTTTATCCAAGGGTTTTCTTCGATCGCTAGTCCATTGTCAGCTTTGACCCACAAAGGAGCTACTTATGCTTGGGGTGAGAAGCATCAGGAAGCATTTGAGAAGCTAAAGAAGAAGCTATGCGAGGCACCGATACTTTCTCTACCCGATGGAGTTGAAGACTTCGCTGTCTATAGCGATGCGTCTGGTGTTGGTTTGGGTTGTGTTTTGACCCAAAGAGAAAAGGTGATAGCATATGCGTCTCGACAGCTGAAAGAGCATGAAAAGAACTACCCGACTCATGATTTGGAGTTGGCAGCGGTAGTTTTCGCTCTGAAAATATGGAGGCATTACCTCTATGGCACGAAGTGCAAACTTTTCACGGATCATAAGAGTCTCCAATACCTCTTTAATCAGAAAGAATTGAATATGAGGCAACGACGCTGGCTAGAATTACTTAAAGACTATGACTGCGAGATACTTTACCACCCCGGTAAAGCTAATGTTGTTGCTGATGCTCTCAGTCGGAAAGTCAATCCCGAAAGGAAAAGGCCAAGAGCGTTGAGAATTGAAGTTGTCTCAACTATTTTGGAAAGTATAAAGAAAGCTCAGAGCGAAGCTTCTGAGAAGAATGACAGAAAGGAGGAACGTTTGGGCAAAACGTTGGTGTTCGGTGTAAACAGTCATGGACTGAAGGTGTTCCAAGATCGGATTTGGATCCCTAAGACAGGAGGAGTCAGAGATCTTCTGATGGAAGAAGCTCACAATACCATGTACTCGATTCATCCGGGTAGCACTAAAATGTATAGGGACCTGAAACCCTACTACTGGTGGCCGACGATGAAGCTTGATGTTGCAAAGTATGTGGCCGAGTGTGCGACTTGTGCGAGAGTCAAGACACAACATCAGAAACCGTACGGGAGTTTAGAACCTTTGCCTGTGCCTATGGGTAAGTGGGAAGACATTGCTATGGATTTTGTCACTAAACTGCCCAGAACAAAGAATGGTCACGACATGATTTGGGTGGTCGTTGATCGATTCACTAAGAGTGCGCATTTCATAGCGGCCAGGGAGAAATGGTCTATGGAGAAGCTTGCGAATTCTTACGTGAAGGAAATTGTGAGGCTTCACGGTGTTCCGTTAACGATTGTTTCGGATCGTGATAGCCGTTTCACATCGAGGTTTTGGAAAAGTCTACAAGAGGAATTGGGTACCAAGTTGTGTTTAAGTACAGCTTACCATCCGCAGACTGATGGTCAGAGCGAACGAACGATACAAACACTTGAAGATATGCTGAGAGCATGTACTCTGGAATTCCTAGGTAATTGGGATGAACATTTACCGTTGGTAGAATTTTCCTATAATAATAGTTTCCACTCGAGCATTAAGATGGCACCTTACCAAGCTTTGTATGGACAGAAGTGTCGTACGCCGTCTTGTTGGCTTGAGGCTGGGGAAAAGCAGTTTATGGGACCGGAGTTGGTTCATCAAACTGCTGAAAAGTTGAAAATAATTAGGGAAAGAATGTTAGCGGCTCAGGATCGTCAAAAGAGCTATGCTGACAAAAAGCGAAGACCGATGACTTTTGAAGTTGGAGATTCGGTTTTGCTTAAAGTCTCGCCGTGGAAGGGACTTATAAGATTTGGTAAAAGGGGAAAGTTAAGTCCAAGGTTTATTGGACCGTTTAAAGTTCTTCAGAGGATTGGGAACCAAGCTTACAAGCTCGAACTACCAGAAGAACTGAATGGAATTCATAACACTTTTCATGTGTGTTATTTGAGGAAGTTCACGGGAGAAGTTCCCGACATAATTCCAATTTCTGAATTGAGAATTGATGAGAACAAAAGGTTGATTGAAGAACCAGAGGCAATTGTTGACCGAAAGACTAAGAAATTGCGACGCAAGATGGTTGGGTTAGTGCTTGTCCGATGGAAACACACGAATGGGCCGAATCTCACCTGGGAGACGGAGAGTGACATGATGGGTCGCTATCCGCATTTGTTTGTTGATGTGTGATTCCGGGGACGGAATCATTCTAAGGTGGAGAGAATTGTAACGCCTGTGTTTCCGGGCTTGCCGTTTTTAGCAATATAATAGTCTAGGTTAACCTTTGTAACCCGTTTTGAAATAATAAGATTGTATTATTTGAGTATTATGTGTTTTGTGCTTAATTGCTTAATTATGTGGTCTGATTAATTAAGAATAAAAATAAGCGTCAAAATTTAAGTGTAAAATAAACTTAATATCTTTGATCTATGTTGTAGCAGTTGAAACGAGGTTTCCGAATATATATAGAACGCCCAAATCTGACTTCGTATGAGGAAGTTATGATTTATCGAAGTTCCGGCTTAGCGGTGTGCAGCCCGAAATACTCGAATTGAGATCGAGCGGTTGTTAGCCGAAGCAATCTAAATGAGAATCAAAGATCTCATTGTTGGTATCGAAGCGATAAAAAGTTAGGCGAGAACGGACGTCAAACGAAGAAGTTATGAATTTATAACGAAAGTTTCTGTCGCGGCCTATTAAAAATAATTAATAAAAATAAAGTCAAAATTAGCCGACGGAGTCTAAACAAAAGTCGTAGAGCATGGTCTCACCTTTCCGTGGATATAAAGAACGTCGAAAACGGAGTTCGTATGAAGAAGTTATGAATCTCCGAAGTTTATTAATCATTTTGTATTTAAATATAAATCAAAATTCGGAAGCATTATCCGAAGGAGTCACCGATCTGATCCGAGGTACGCCCCGCGTACTCGAGTACGCCCTGCGTACTCCGAGGGATGTCGACACTCGCACTCGAGCACTTCGGATACGTAAGCAATGACGTTTTGGGCAGTACGCCCCGCGTAACGCAGTACGCCCCGCGTACTCCGAGGTTCCAGCCTCTATATAAAGGATCCGAAGACAGCCTCATTTCTTGTTCATTTTCTTCTCTTCTCTCTAGTCTTTTGCATCGTTTTTCGTGCCGAAGCTACCCCGAAGCCCCGGTATCATACTCTAGCCCCGAGGCAAGTCCCGAGACCCCGAAGATCCCGAGAAGCGCGGTTCCCGAGTCGAAGCTCTGCCCGCGAGAAGTTCGATTTTCAAGGAGATCTTCTAGATCTGCTGTGGATTACTACTTCTATAAGTCGTAGTGCTGTCGGATCATCTTCTGATCAAGTGAGTGTGTAGTTATTTCTTCTAATACAATAATACGAAGTATTTTATATAAAAATACGTGCTATGTGTATATATTTGGTTGTGTTATGTGTGAATGAGTATTCACTCTCTTCTATCTTATAGATCTGCTTATTTCTTTATGAGATATGTGTTATGTGTGTGTGCCTCATCTGTTATGTGACATATGTGTTGATTAAAGCATGCTATACAGGTTTTCTTTAAACTACGTATGAAAATATATATTTTTATCTACTGATATGTTGGGTAGAACATGGGTAGATAGTTGGTGTGTAATAAACAGATGAGAGGCCTCGTTGTTGTTGTTGTTGTTGTTGTTGATCTAGTTATTCAGCGGAGTATGGATAACGACCACGGACTCTTTCTAGACAGTCCAGTGGAACACTAGCAGGTTCATAACCTGTAGGTGTTGTGAACGATGTGTTCACCGGTGTACTCTATCCTCCTCATGGTTGCCTTTAGGATATCTATTGTTGAGGAAACCCCTTCGCAGTGATGTCCGTCCCGATGAAAATCCTAGATTAGGTCCCTTGAGATAGTTGTTTTAGGGACGTAAAGTGAGGATAACGGGAATGGGTAATCGGGATAGTGATTGGTTGGTGAAATTAAATATAACTTATTTATTGTGGGTTGAAAACCCTATATGCTCACCAGGCTCCCAAGCCTGACCCACTCAGTTTTATTTGTATTACAGGAAGTGGCACAAGGGCGTAAGATGGATGGATCATCTTGTTGTTTTGTTTACAAGTCTGTATATGTATATATTTGTTGAATGACTTGTAATGTTTATCGTTTATGCTTTATGGTCTGTATCGGAACATGACATCCCGAGTTTTGATTATATAATGAAATGCATCTCTTGATGAAATGCTTTGATAAATATTATTTTATCATGTTTTGTTTTGGGAACAAATTCCGCAACTCTTTCAAATAAAAAGGATTTACTCTGAAAATATTTAAAAGCATAAATGAAAATCGGTCTTTTCTGGCCGAGATTTTGGGGATGTCACACTAATTATCCTACCCATGATTTGGAGCTGGGGGCGGTTGTGTTTGCCCTCAAGATTTGGAGGCATTACCTTTATGGGGTCCGTTGTACTATTTACACGGATCACAAGAGTTTGAGGTACCTTATGGATCAGCCGAGTCTGAACATGAGGCACAGAAGGTGGTTGGATGTGCTAAAGGATTATGATTGTGAGATCCTTTACCATCCAGGTAAGGCCAACGTGGTGGCCGACGCCCTAAGCCGCAAAGTGTCGGTGGCCCCTATCAGAGATCTGTGTTTAAGGATGACAGTGATCACTCCGTTGTTGGAGCGGATCAAGGAGGCTCAGGTGGAGGGCCTCAAGGAGGAGAGGCAGAAGTGTGAGAGGATAGTGGGCCAAGTAGCCTCGTTTGATTATGACAGTCGGGGATTGCTGACGCTTCACGGGAGGGTGTGGGTACCGTACTGGGGTGGAGTACGGCAAGTGTTGATGGACGAGGCTCATAAGTCTCGATTTTCTATCCACCCAGGGGCGACGAAGATGTATCGAGATCTTCGACCTGATTATTGGTGGCCCTGCATGAAGCGGGACGTCGCCTGGTATGTTGAGAGATGCCTGACCTGCAGGAAGGTCAAGGCGGAGCACCAGAGACCTCACGGCAAGATGCAGCCATTAGACATTCCCGTGTGGAAATGGGAGGACATCACCATGGATTTTGTCACCAAGCTTCCCAGGACCGCACGAGGAGTGGATTCGATATGGGTAGTAGTGGATCGGTTGACGAAGAGTGCCCATTTTATCCCGATTCAGGAGAGTATATCGGCGGAGAAGTTAGCCGATATCTATGTGCGAGAGATTGTGGCACGTCATGGAGTGCCGGTATCGGTGGTGTCAGACCGAGATGTCCGTTTTACATCCAGATTCTGGAAGCGGTTCCACGACGAGATGGGTACTCGTCTCCATTTCAGCACCGCTTTCCACCCTCAGACGGACGGGCAGAGCGAGAGGACGATTCAGACTCTCGAGGACATGCTTAGGGCATGTGTTCTAGATTTCGGTGGCAGTTGGGATACGTATCTTCCGTTAGCGGAATTTTCGTATAACAACAGTTATCATGCGAGCATCGACCGACCTCCTTTTGAGATGCTTTATGGGAGGAAGTGTAGGACCCCGATTTATTGGGGCGAGGTCGGTCAGCGGGTCATCGGGAGCACAGAGGTGGTGCTCAAGACGACTGAGTTGATCCAGCAGGTCTGTAGTAGACTGCAGACTGCACAGAGTCGGCAGAAGAGCTACGCCGACAGGAGGCGTTCGGACTTGGAGTTCCAGGTGGGGGATATGGTCCTTCTGAAGGTCTCACCTTGGAAGGGTGTCATCAGATTCCGGAAGAGGGGCAAGTTGGGCCCCAGATTTATTGGTCCTTTCAGGGTTTTGGCCCGGGTGGGTCGGGTTGCTTATCGGTTAGATCTTCCTGAGGAGCTTAGTCAGATCCACAACACTTTCCATGTGTCTCAGTTGAGGAAGTGTTTGGTGGATGAGTCAGCAGTCGTTCCCCTAGAGGATATTCAGGTTGATAGCAGCCTGAATTATATTGAGAGGCCGGTCGCGATTCTGGACCGGAAGACCAAAACCTTGAGGAACAAGGTAATTCAGTTAGTGAAGGTGCAGTGGCAGCACCGGAAGGGATCGGAATGGACGTGGGAGGTTGAGGAGGAGATGAGGGAGCACTACCCAGAGATATTTGCAGATTCAGCCGTAGCAGACTTCGAGGACGAAGTCTGAGATAAGTGGGGGAGAATTGTAACGACCCGTCTCCGGTATGATAATTCCTTGGTATTTATTTTGAAGTTTGCAAGAGGGACTCGGCGAGTTCATAGCCTGACTCGCCGAGTAGTGTCGGGATTTCGAGCACGTGTTAGCTGGCGACTCGGCGAGTCCATATTCTGGACTCGGCGAGTCTGTCCGTCTGGGAGAAACCCTAAATCCCCGGGTTGCCCACTATTTAAGCCACCTTATAGCCCCCAATCTCGCCTCCTTCACCCTCTAAAGCTGTGAGAAACCCCTAATTCGATCTTGAGTGTTTTTAGTGATCTTGTGTGCATTGGTGAAGGCTTGAAGAAGGAGGAGAAGAAAGGAGCAAGGAAAAGGATTATAGAGCAGAGATTCAAGGGAAAGCAAGAGCTCTTTGAGGTATTCTTCAGATTCCCTTCCCTTTTATGCTTTAAAACCCTTTCTAAATCTAGTTGATGCTTTTCTCAAGCCTTATGTTGATATGGAAGCCCTATTATGCCGAGATATCTTTAGATCTGTTTATTTAGGAGTTGTAGAGCCCAGATCTATTGCCTTTATGGAGCTATTTTGCATATTAACCCTAGATCTACCCCTTTTAAGCATCTTTTAGCCTTTATTCCCTTGTTCATGTGTTTGTACACGTAAAGTTGGAAACTTTACGTGGTAAATCAGCTTATTGGACTCAAATCTATCATTCGTATGTTTTGGATTTGAGCAGAATCGAGTGTAGAATAGTTGCATGGCGGTGACTCGGCGAGTCGGAAGAACGACTCGGCGAGTCGAGTCGCGAGTCCCCGATTTCTTCCTTTTGAGCGGTGTCGAGTGGGACCAGTGAGTAGTGGAGTGGACTCAGTGAGTTTGAGGGTAGACTCAGTAATGGAGGGACTCGGCGAGTTGTTCATACAACTCAGCGAGTCCAAGGCAATCTTCTTAAGCTCAAGAACAACTCGTCGAGTTGTTCATATGACTCGGCGAGTCGGATGAAGATTTTCTGAGTTTTTGGATCGAGAGGGTACTCGTCGAGTCGATGTCATACTCGACGAGTAGCCACGAGTAGGATTGAGAAGTGAGGTTAGAGACTCGGCGAGTTGGCGGCCCAACTCGGCGAGTCAGGTCAACCGAGAGTTGACCTTGACCGAGAGTTGACTTTGACCAAGGGTAAAAGAGTCATTTTACCCAGTACAGTGTTTAGTATTTGATTGAGTGTGTTTATGGACTTGTAGCCGGGGAGATACCGGAGCAGCAGCAGTTAGCTTCCAGAGCCATATACACAGCAGCCAGTTCACGAGGTGAGTTTCCCTTCAGTAGGAACGGGTCTACGGCCACAATGCCGGCCCGTTTAATTATCAGTAGTTCCGGACTTTGGTCTGATACAGTAGTTAGAGTGCTTGATGTCTTTGTGATACAAGCATGTTTGTGTTATGTGTTCCGGACTCTGTTCCGATGCAGTATGCAGTATATGTGATTATAATAGTTGTTATGTTTTATGCTATGCCATGATCGGTTAGTTCCGGACTTCGGTCCGATGCAGTCAGTTCCGGACTTCGGTCCGATGCAGGGGACAAGGTCCCAGTCAGTTCCGAACTTCGGTCCGATGCAGCTAGTTCCAGACTTCGGTCTGATGCAGTGGGCAAGGCCCAATATGTGCTTTATTTATGTATTGTATGGTATGTGGTAGTTTGGGGGAGCTCACTAAGCTTCGTGCTTACAGTTTCAGTTTTGGTTTCAGGTACTTCCGCAAGTAGAGGGAAGAGCTCGGGATGATGGCATCGCACACACCACAGCTTCAGCTTTTATCCTGGGAGTTGATTTAGTTTTTGATTTTGATATGACATTGATATGATACAGTTTCCCGCACAGTGTTTTTGTTATGTTTGAGATATATCACGTATGGTTTTATGATATGACACTTAGATTATGGGTTTTAGTTATATTGAAAAATGAAATTTTTGGGTCGTTTAAGTTTATGTGCTAGTATGATATGATGCTATGTGATATGTGTTATGTGGTAGCAGTAGGGGGTGAAATAGTCCCCAGTATCCGGTCTTAAGGACCGAAGGGGTAGGTCAGGCACCCAGATATGCCCGACAGTATCCGGTCGTAAGGACCGAAGGGGTAGGTCGGGCACCTAGATATACCCGGCAGTATCCCATCGTAACGACCGAAGGGGTAGGTCGGGCACCCAGATATGCCCGACATTATATGTATGTTATGTGATTATATGGTATGTGGTACAGTGGGGGAACTCACTAAGCTTCGTGCTTACAGTTTTCAGTTTTGGTTTCAGGTACCTCTTCTTCGAAGGGGAAGGAGCCAGCGCGGTAACGGTACATCACACACATGCTTTGTATTCCGCATTATGAGATCTTCCTCGGGATTTGTACTCTGACACTTTTACGTTTTATAAAATTGTTTTCCAGACATGCAATATCTTTGTGAAATGATATGAACGTTGAGCGTTTTATTCCTAATATTTTGCTAAATACATGTTTTAAAAATGAAATTTTTGGCTCGTATTTTGGGACGTTACAAGTTGGTATTAGAGCCCTGGTTTGAGGGATTCGGACACACCTTCGGGGGTGTTTGAACTAAAATCGAGGGATTAAGAGATTTTTGATGGGTTTTATACAAACAATCCTAAGTGTGCATGCAACCTTAGTTTGGATCTATGTTTTCACTATTAGATACACAACATTATGAACACAAGAATAAAACCCTAATGTGCATTGCTATTTTCGAAATTAACATACAAGATTGGATTACATACCTCTTGTTGTTATATTGCAATAACAACTTAAATCTTCAAATCCCAAGTCTTGAAAGCAAGCACCACAGGTGTAGTGCCTCTAATGGCTCACAAACACCACAAGCAATTGGAGATGCTTAAGATAGAGGAGGGAGGACATGGAATTCGTCCTTGGGACCTCTTAGGAGCATGTGCACGAATTCTAAAGGCCTAGGGGTGTTTATATAGGGTTTAGATTAGGGTTTCAGTCCTTATCCTTATCCAGTTGCTTGCCCACCAAGCAACCACAGGATAAGCCTTGAAAAACCCTTATCTACTTATCCTTGGACGATTTTAAGGATATCCTTATCCTTGAATTCGTCCATCCTTTAATAGGATAAATATTGCCCTATCTTGCAACTATCTTATAATTACAATTCAGCCCCTCTAGTTTAGTTAATTACACTTGATCACAAAATTAATTCCTAACTAATTATTGACCAATATTAATTAAACAAATATGATTTTTCCTTTAATATATTATTCTTATAACATATTAATAAATTACAATAACCTCTCTCTCTATTTAATTTCTCCAGTCAAGTTGCTTTGGTGGAGGCAACCCAAAAGGACCATGCACAACCGGGTCAACTACTTACCAAATATGGTTACGGGCTTAGACACTAATCCAACAATTTTAACATGAGAAAATGTTTTCTAAAAGTCTAAGTAAATGGTTTTAAGAAAGAACAAAGTGTGTGATGTGCGTGACCGACCGAGCTCAAGTAAGTATTCCCCAAAGTACCCATACAAGCTTATGTTATGTTTATCAGTTTCAGTAGAACAACATGCTAGAATAGGACTAAGGATCTAGGAGTGATGCCTTATGTGCCTGCCTTATGTGTTTCAGTGTATGAAAACTGCATGCTAGAATTGAGTAGACAGCAGTAGGATAGCCTGTTAGGTTATGCCTGATAGTATGAGTTTAGCACTGTATGCTAGTTCAGTTTCTCTCTATGAGAACGGATTTGCGTGAGATTGTTCCCTTGTTGTCTGAATGCTGCTTGCTTTGTGCTTTGTGGGATTCTGAGTGATGGGAGTTAGCCATTAGGTGAATACATCACGTCACATGTGATCAGGGTTGAATAATCTTAGAGTGTTGGATTTGGCCCTATTGCGCAACTCTCGTTTGAGTCTAACCGTTATAAGGATGAATCTGTTACTCGAAGGATTATCTGAGCCTCATCACATGTGATGGTATTCATGTAATGGCTAACTGGCATTACAAGGAGGCCTTCAGCAGCTGAGGAACGGGTCGAGTGGAGTTAGAGATTTTCCCGGGGCAAGCCTAGGATGAGTATAGCGGTGATCAGTGGTAGTGATAGGGACTTGGTGGAGTCAAGGCAGTCCTTGGAGAAGGTATGGATAGATGTGGAAGGTAGTATGGGCCCGTACTACTGAAAGCAGAGGATCCGTACCGGAACCGAGGAAGGCCAAGATAAGACTAGGAAACTTGTAGTAGGTGTGATTCCTCCAGAAGTATCAGTATCACTAACGGTTATTATTTATGTATTTCAGAATGGTGGTACTACGCTCGAGGCCAGCGGTTGGCAGTACAGGAGAGGGATCGGGTTCGGGATCAGGTTCCGAGCCAGTAGATGAGGTGCTACGCGAGTTCATCGCGTCAGAAATCACCAGAAGCATCCTTGAGTCGACCCCTATTATCTTCGGGTCGATCAAGGAAGGGATATTGGAGTTGATGGAGGATCGCCTCCGGGCATTCAGGAGCGACATGGCATCTGGCAAGTCGGGATCCCGCACACTGTCCTTCAAGGACTTCTAGGGCAGTGGTGCGCCGGATTTTCACGGGTCGAAGGACCCCATAGCTTCCAGACGATGGATTGTAGACATTGAGTCTGCACAGATGATTAGCTTCTGACCTGAGGGGTCGAAGGTGAGGTTCGCAGCGGGGTGTTTACGAGATCAAGCTAGGGATTGGTGGGAGTCCGTGGGTGACTCGTTGGGAGCCTCGGCTGTTGAGGTTATGACTTGTTCGGACTTCGCGACCAGGTTCATGGCAGAGTTCGCGCCAACTGTCGAGCTTCAGCAGCTGGCCAGAGAGTTCTTGGATATGAGACAGACGACGGAGACTGTGGCGGAGATCACCGCCAAGTTCCGGGAGAGGGCGTCGCTGGTGCCCCAGTACGCGGGTGATGAGGATATGAGGAGGACTCGTTATCATGACATGCTACGTGTTGATATTCGGGAGCATGTCAGTTTTTCAGCTTGCCCTACCCTGGACTCTATGATTGCCAGGGCAAGGGAGAGGGAGATAGATCTGTAGCACATCCGGAAAAGGAAGGTGGAAGAGTGGCATGTTATGGGGGCTTCGGGAAAGAAGCCCAAGGGATTGGGTGCAGGGCCGAAAGGCCAACAGGGGCGGAACCGCTGTAAGAAATGTGGCAGGGCGCACGAGGGAACGTGCAAGATAGGATCGTCAGGCTGCTACAAGTGCGGCAAGTTAGGGCACTTCAGCCGGGATTATACCGCCCCTGCACCTGTGATGCAGGCGTCTAAGTTTTTGTGTTTCCATTGCAACCAGAGGGGCCACAAGAAGGCCAATTGCCCCCAGTTGACAGCATCAGCGCCGGTTAAGGCGCCAGCTCCAGCTACCCTGCGGATTATAGATGGTTGGCAGGGCAAGGCAGAGGCTCCAGTGGTGAGGAGCTGGGCGTTTCAGCTGACTACAGAGGAGGCACGCACCGCACCTGATGTGGTGACGGGTATGATTATTTCCCTCTATTTTATTTTTATGATGTTGTGTTATTGATATGTGCCCTGTGTTCATGCGTTAGGATCGTTCCATGTGAACGGTATCCCAGTTCAGGTGTTGTTTGACTCGGGTGCCACCCGATCATTTGTTTCCTTTACGCTTAGAAAGAGATTTACTGAGTCTTCGGGCATGTTGGATTGCCCTTTAGAGGTAGAGATTGTCGATGATCGATCGGTACGCGCATCAACAGTGTTCAAGGATTGTGTTATGAGGTTATTTGAGGAGCGCTATTTGGTGGATTTGGTTCCCATCCTGTTGCGGGGGAACAAGGTGATCATAGGAATGAATTGGTTGAGCCCTAATGGGGCAGTGATAGATTGCGCACAACAGCTAGTGCAGATTAGGACCCCGAGTGGGGGAGAGTTAGTGATCCACGGTGAGAGGCCGCAGCGTGGACCTGCAGTATGTTCAGCAGCGAGAGCTAGGCGCTACCTTCAGCAGAGTTGCGCGGGATATGCGCGTATGTTCTGGATACCCGGGAGACGGGTAAAGCGACGATGAGCGAGGTTCCAGTGGTGCGACACTACACTGATGTTTTCCCGGAGGAGCTTCCTGGAATACCTTCGAAGCATCAGGTAGAGTTCAGGATCGACCTAGTTCCTGGTGCGGCTCTGATAGCCAAGGCACCCTATCGGTTGGCTCCTCCTGAGATGCAGGAGTTGTCTACGTAGCTGTAGGAGCTGCTAGACAAGGGATTTATTCGACCGAGCAGTTCACCCTGGGGAGCCCCAATCCTGTTTGTGAAGAAGAAGGACGGGTCGCTTCGGATGTGTATAGATTACCGAGAGCTGAATAAGGTAACGGTGAAGAACCGTTACCCACTCCCGAGGATTGATGACCTCTTTGATTAGTTACAGGGAGCATCTTGGTTCTCCAAGATCGATTTGCGTTTAGGTTATCATCAGATGAGGGTCAGAGAGGAGGATGTACAGAAGACCGCGTTTCGAACGCGCTATGGCCATTATGAGTTCGTGGTGATGCCGTTTGGGCTCACCAATGCTCCTGCCGCGTTCATAGACCTCATGAACTGCGTGTGTAGACCGATGCTGGATCGGTCAGTGATAGTTTTCATTGATGACATCTTGGTTTATTCCAAGACGCAGGAGGAGCACGAGGAGCATCTGAGAGAGGTTTTGGAGACCTTGAGGAAGGAGAGCTTGTACGCCAAGTTCTCCAAATGTGAGTTTTGGTTGCGCGAGGTGCAGTTTCTTGGGCACCTCGTCAACCAAAACGAGATTTCAGTGGACCCGCCCAAGGTGGAGGCCGTAATGAGATGGGAGGTTCCGAAGTCTCCATCCGAGATTCGGAGTTTCCTAGGATTAGTAGAATATTATCGGAGATTCATTCAGGATTTCTCCAAGATAGTCGTACCCCTGACACGGTTGACTAGGAAAGCCGTGGTCTTTCGATGGGGGCCTGAGCAGCAGGCAGCGTTCGAGATTCTGAGGCAGAGATTGTGTGAGGCGCCAATCTTAGCCTTGTCCGAGGGCGTGGAGGATTTTGTGTTGTACTGTGATGCGTCTATCTCGGGCTTAGGCGCAATATTGATGCAGAGGGGACATGTCATTGCTTATGCCTCGAGGCAGTTGAAGCCTCACGAGGCGAACTATCCGACGCATAATTTAGAGTTGGGGGCGGTGGTCTTCGCCCTCAAGATATGGTGGCATTACCTCTACGGGGTTTGATGTACCATTTTCACGGACCACAAGAGTTTGAGGTACCTCATGGATCAGCCGAATATGAACATGAGGCAGTGCCGGTGGCTGGACGTGGTGAAGGATTATGATTGCGAGATCCTTTATCACCCGAGGAAGGCCAATGTGGTGGCCGATGCGCTTAGCCGCAAGGCGGCGCCGATCAGGGATATTTGCATGAGGATGACTGTGGTGACTCCCCTGTTATAGCAGATTCGTGAAGCTCAGCAGGAGGCTATGAAGGAGGAGCATCGGAAGAGTGAGCGTATAGTGGGTCAAGTCACCTCCTTCGATTATGATAGCCGAGGGTTATTGACACTACACCGTAGGGTGTGGGTGCCGTATCACGGAGGCGTGCGCCAGATCTTGATGGAGGAGGCGCACAAATCCCGATTCTCTATTCATCCAGGGGCGACGAAGATGTATTGGGATCTTCGCCTAGACTATTGGTGGCCCTGCATGAAGCGGGATGTGGTGTGGTACGTCGAGCGGTGTTTGACCTGCAGGAAGGTCAAGGTCGAGCATTAGAGACCGCACGATAAGATGCAGCCATTGGATATCCCGTTGTGGAAATGGGAGGATATTACGATGGATTTTATCACAAAGCTTCCACGAACGGCGCGAGGAGTAGATTCGATTTGGGTCATCGTGGATTGGTTGACCAAGAGCGCCCATTTTATTCCGATTCAGGAGAGTATCTCGGCCGAAAAGTTGGCTGATATCTATATCATTGAGATAGTGGCGCGACACGGGGTGCCAGTGTCAGTGTTATCAGATCGAGATGTGCAGTTCACTTCTAGGTTTTGGAAGAGGTTTCATGATGAGTTGGGCACTCGTCTGCATTTTAGCACCACCTTTCACCCGCAGACGGATGGTCAGAGTGAGCGGACCATCCAGACTTTGGAGGATATGTTGCGGGCATGCGTGCTAGACTTTGGTGGTAGCTGGGATACCTATCTTCCCTTGGCTGAGTTCTCATACAACAACAGCTACCACATGAGTATTGACCGTCCCCCATTCGAGATGTTGTATGGACGGAGGTGCAGGACCCCGATATGTTGGGGTGAAGTTGGCCAGAGGGTCATGGGGAGCACCGAGGTGGTGCTCAAGACGACCGAGAGGATCCAACAGGTTCGAAGCAGGCTTCAGACTGCGTAAAGTCGGCAGAAAAGTTACGCCGACAAGCGTCGATCAAACCTGGAATTCCAGGTCGGGGATATGGTTCTCCTGAAAGTATCGCCTTGGAAAGGCGTCATTCGATTCAGGAAGCGGGGCAAGTTGGGCCCGAGATACATTGGTCCGTTCAGGGTTGTAGCCCGGGTGGGCAAGGTGGCATATAAGCTGGATCTGCCAGCCGAGCTCAGTCAGATCCACAACACCTTCCATGTCTCCCAGCTGCGGAAGTGCCTCGTGGATGATTCAGCGGTGGTGCTGTTAGAGGATATACATGTTGATGACAGCCTGAATTACATTGAGCGCCCCGTCGCAATCCTCGATCGGAAGTCGAAGGATCTAAGGAACAAGAGGGTGGAATTAGTAAAGGTGCAATGGCAGCACCGCAAGGGTTCAGAATGGACTTGGGAGCCGATGGAAGAAATGATGGAGCATTACCCCGAGCTGTTTCAGGATCGAGCGGCAGACTTCGAGGACGAAGTCTAAAATAATTGGGGGAGATCTGTAGCACCTGGTTCCTGGTATGTAAAATTTATCTTAGTGTTTTTCATTTTTAGCCTTGGACTCGGCGAGTTGTAGGTTCAACTCGCCGAGTAGACACGGGATTCGGAACACGTTTAAGTTGGCGACTCAGCGAGTCCATATTCTGGACTCGGCGAGTCCCCGCTGTCTGATGAAACCCTAAATTTCAAGGGTTTGCACCGTATTTAAACCCTCTTATCCGCCCCTAAGCTCGCCCCTTTCACCCTCAGATCCTTATACTTCGTTCAAGCCTTGTTCCTTGTGAGATTGAAGCATTTTGGTGTGTTTTCTTGAAGATTTGGAGAGGGAAGGAGAGTACATCAAGAAGAGAAGAAGGAGGCCAGGCATATTTGTGTTATCTCAGTGATTTCCTTGAGGTATAACTCAGTTTCCCTCTGTTTTCATGCTTATTGTCCCTCGTAGCTCCATGAAAGCCTTCTTGAGCCTTTTCCCAAGCTTGTTTGTGTTTTAGGGTTCGTAATAAGGTTTTTAGCCTCTAGATCTAGGCATGATTGAGCTCCAGGAGCTTGGATCTACTGCCTTTATGGAGCCATATTGCATGGAAGCCCTAGATCTACTCTTTTGGTGCATTTTGAGCCCTAAAACCCTCATGGGTGTTTATTTACACGTAAAGTTGGAAACTTTACGTGTTAATCAGGCCATAGAAACCCATATCTATGAATGGCATGAGCTGGATTCAAGCAGAATCGCGTGTATAGTATTTGCATGTGGCAGACTCGGCGAGTCGTTCATCTGACTCGGCGAGTCGAGTCGCGAGTCCCCGAGTTTTTCCCCTTTTTGTGTTGCGGGTTGGAGTAGTGAGTCATGGGGGTGTGACTCAGTGGGTCGGAAGCCAGACTCACTCATGAAGTAACTCGACGAGTCAATGCCATGACTCGATGAGTTCAAGGCAATCTTCTTGCCTCAAGAACAGACTCGGCGAGTTGTTCATACAGCTCGACGAGTCTCAGCATAGAGTGTTCTTCGGATGAAGAAGAACTCGGCGAGTTGTTCACACAACTCAGCGAGTAGGATGAAGGACTATTGGCCTTTAGTTTAGAAGGAGAACTCGTCGAGTCAATGCTTAACTCGACGAGTAGAGACGGGTTTATGGTCGGACAAAGGGATAGGGACTCGACGAGTTGGCAAGTCAACTCGGCGAGTCGGGCCAACTGGCAGTTAACTTTGAATTGACTCTTGATTGGTAAGGGGTAAATGGTCATTTTACCCTGAGGTCGGTTAGCAGTATTTGACTAAGGGTTTTGTGGGAATTATAGCCGGAGGATTTCCGGAGCGGCAGCAGCAGCAGACAGTCAGTTCCCACGTAGATCAGTAGTTACTTCGAGGTGAGTTACCTTCCAGTAGCAGTGGGTCTACGACCACAATGCCGACCCACCAGTAGGAGTTGTATGATAGATGATGGTCTCTATGATATTCATCTAGGGTTGCTACTACCTGTGTTATGTTTATGTGCTAATATGATATGATGTTATGTGATATGTGTTATGCAGTAGCAGTAGGGGGTGAAATAGTCTCCAGTATCCGGTCGTAAGGACCGAAGGGGTAGGTCGGGCAACCAGATATGCCCGACAGTATCCGGTCGTAAGGACCGAAGGGGTAGGTCGAGCATCCAGATATGCCCGACAGTATCCGATCATAAGGACCGAAGGGGTAGGTCGGGCACCCAGATATGCCCGGCAGTATCCGGTCGTAAGGACCGAAGGGGTAGGTCGGGCACCCAGATATGCCCGACAGTATATGTATGTTATGTGATTATATGGTATATGGTACAGTGGGGGGACTCATTAAGCTTCATGCTTATAGTTTTCAGTTTTGTTTTCAGGTACCTCTTCTTCGAAGGGGAAGGAGCCGGTGCGGTAACGGTACATCACACACATGCTTTGTATTCAGCATTATGAGATCTTCCTGGGGATTTGTACTCTGACACTTTTACGTTTTATAAAAATGTTTTCCAGACATGCAATATCTTTGTGAAATGATATGAACGTTGAGCGTTTTATTCCTAATGTTTTGCTAAATACATGTTTTAAAAATGAAATTTTTGGCTCGTATTTTGGGACGTTACACTTTTACTTTGAACAAATAACTTTCATAAAAATCATTAACTTTTGTACAACTTATAAATACAATAAGTTAGAATTTTTCATACCTAAGTATAGCTGATTTTTTTAAGTTTTGGTCTCAACAAGTTTTTCCTTACAATTTTGATCATTATTTGATTTTTTTTAAACATCAAAAATCATTGACTGGATAATATTTAGCTATAGTTAGTTGTGTACTGTTCCCATGTTACATAATTGATCATTAACTCACTAAATTCATCATCTATTACAACCAATTTCGATGTACATGTCCAAGGTTGATGGGAAGTTCAATTTTAGCCCCATCACTGTTAACTTTCTGACAGCAGTTGCATGGTTATATTTGTACTTATCATGCTTCTAATTCACGTATGTTCTTAATTTTATTAATTCTATATGAGTATCTTCTGTTTTATGTTCTGGAGAACATTTGTCTGACCTAAGCTTATCTTTCATCTGTTTACACCTGCATATATGATGCTAACTTGTTGGCTTGATTAGTAGTGATTTTGCTCTCATTATTTTCATGTTATCTTAATTGATTTTTAAGTTCTGAACTTAGTGTAGCACTTTCTTCACCGCTAAAAGTATTCCTTACAAGTTGCTAAATTATTTGTTAATTTTCAGGCTAGAAATTAAAAGATCGGAGAGAAGCCACTTCTTTCTATCTCTAGCTTTGTAAAGGTAATGTTGCCACATTTTCAGTTTTGATTCAACATATTATGCTATGGTTAGGCTTCTTCCAACAACATATGCTGCAAAACGTACTAATGTGTAGACTTGATTTATATGCTTATAGACACAATTTTCTTAAAATATCTAAACTGGTATTCTTACTTTTCTGGAACTGCAAACCTATCATTTTTTCTCTTGTTTGTACATATATTATAAGCATTGTATTCATAATGATTGCTTAAAAGTTAAAAATATATTTTATATCTTATAACCTATAGAATAAGTTTATTTTTTTATAAAGCAGCAATAAAGCTCATATCTTCATGTCTGTTATGGTTTTTCTACAGGCAACTCGCAACAATGGGCTTCTTGTTGTTCCAACATTCCTCTTGCTTTGTTGCTTACTGGAATTAGCATAAATCAAATGCGTTTTTTTTACCCAAGGGCTCTACTCCAACGGGTCTTCCAAATGTAGATAAATGTTAGTCAAAATCAAGTAGTGATCACTCATCAATATGTTTACATATTTTTTTTTAGTGTTTCTAAACGAGCTTTGCACGAGTTGGATTGATTAATTTTCTTTTTGCAAAATTTGGGTTGAAAAAAATTGACAAGCCAGCAACAATTTCTATTATTCTCACAAAATTATTGTATAATTAAATACTTACAAATCTCAAAGTTATTAAAAAAATACAATATTACAATTCATAACTTTTCTAAATTGATGATATTTTATTTTATTACATAATTAATTTTTTAATATTATTTTATTATATAATTAATTTTTTAATTCTATTTAAAATTAACACCCGTAGGTTCCACGGGTTTTAACCTAGTATATATATATATATATATATATATATATATATATATATATATATATATATTTCAAAAATATTAACATCCAACACAGAGAGAGAGAGAGAGAGAGAGAGAGAGAGAGAGGAGAGGAGGAGGAGGGTACCATGCCATTCTACCTTTCACCTACCCCACATCGAGGGTGTAGTGTAGCAGGGTGCAGTTCCCTTCCACTCATCCTCTTTCCGCACCACACATTCTGATTTTAATGACGGGTACACCAGATGACCTTAGACTAAACGTTGTCGTGCAATTGACATTGGCGGTATGTTGACCTGGCTTCGTTTACAAGTGGTGAACACCGTGCCGTTCCCCTTTTTTACCGCCAGTATAATACAGACGGTGACTTTCTTTCATTGGTGAAAATTGAAAAATTGGACCGTTGGTGAGATTGTGAATGTTATTCTCAACTGATGTTGCCTTTTAATTATTTTTCCAATTTTCCTTTACCAGTATAAATACAAACATAAATCAAAACCTATTCACTCAAACCTATATTAACTTTTTTTTTTTTATATATTTACATACCTTTTCTAAAAAAATCCGCTAAAAAATGGCAAATCCATTAGAAAATTGTAAGTTGTTGTTAACCGTTAGTCTGACTGTTGTGAAATCATAGGAAGTGATTATGGACACAGTACAAGAAGAAAAAGAAGAAGAAGAGGAGGAGGATGAGGAGGAAGTCGAACTTAAGATGCGGAAGATGCTTCTCAAAAATTGTTGGGATGCAAAGACCCGTCTAGTGGCACACTACTTCAATGAAAATTCTGTTTACGAGGAACACCTGTTTGGAGGTCGATTCCGAATGGCGAAACATTTATTTCTCCGTATAGTAGGTGACGTTACTAAGATTTTTGAATATATGGTACAACGTTGAGATGCAATAGGTGCAGATGGGTTTTCGGAAATATAAAAATGCGCAGTTGATGTTCGTCAATTAGCTTACGGTTCCGTTTCTAATTCATGAGATGAATATTTTCAAATGTCTAAGCGGATAGCTAGGGATACCGTTTGGATGAGTTTTGTAGATACTTTGTCACTATTTACGGTCGAAGGTATTTGTGTAAACCCACTTTTACTGATGTTTAATCATTATATGCTCATCATACTAGTGTTCATGCCTTTCCTGGTATGCTTGGAAGTTTGGATTTTCTTCATTGGGATTGAGGTAGTTGTCCTAATGAATGATAAAGGAAATCTACATGGGGTGATAAGGGTCACCCTACAGTCATAGCTGAAGTTGTTGCGTCACATGATCTTTGGATTTGACATGCATTTTTTGGTGCTCCCGGCTCAGACAACGATATTAATATTTTAGACATGACGTCCATATTCAATGAGTTTTGTGATGGGTCGACACCTAATTGTTTATTTCTAGTGAATAGAACGACGTACAATTATAGGTATGATCTTGCTGATGATATATACCCTGAATTTGTTGTGTTTGTGAAAACGCTAACATATTTAGGTGATCCAAAATGCATAAAGTATAAAACATTCCAAGAAAATGCTAGGAATGATGTCGAACGAACATTTGGAGTCGTCAAGAAGCGTTGGAGCATTTGGAAGACGAGCACAAAATAATTAGTTAGTTTCAAGCAAATGAAAATGCATTCTCAAGTGCACCAATATCGGCTGGTTTCCACGTATGGCGTGCAAGAAGAGGGGTGATACGTGACATTTAAAAACATCATGAGCTTCGCAACGATTTGACGAAACATATATATCGAGTTAATGAAATTGATTTATATGAGTCAATTCACAATGATATCAGTGAATATTCAGACCGAAAGATTTTATGTTGTTTGGATTAACGACACTACGTTATAAAGTTAGTTGACAGTTTTCACTTTATGTTTATCAAATCAAATGTAATGTTTTTTAATGAAATATTATTTAGTGTTTTTAAATTTGAATGAAATGTTATGTTATTTAATTAATTTTTATTTTTTTGTTTTATGCAATTTTTATATTTTTGAATTTTAAAAAAAAGTTGGTATGTTAAAACATCACTACATCCTAGTTAGGTAAACAAAAACCACACCGCAACTAAAATTAACCGCATAAACCGCAATCGATAAACCGTAACCGCAATAAAAACCGATGGTGAGGTTTTTTATTTTTCAAAAATCACAAATTTGCGGTGCGGTGCGGTTATTAGTTTTTAAAAACCGCAAAAAAACCGCACCACATTGCATATATTATATTCATATTTTTTTTATTAATTATTAATATATTAAATAATAGAATAAGACAAGTTTCATAAATGAAAGATGAATAAAATACTAGAGGACAAAAATGTTGGTTTTTTGATATGTTTAACTTTGAACAATTGTGAAATTATACAATTTTAAGAAATTTGTTGTTAATTACTGTTGATTTGACGTTTTTAAGATATTAATTGTTTGTGATTTAAATTAATTGTCTTATACATTATGGTTTTTTAGTTATTACAAGTAATATGGTTGAACTCTTAAGACCGTTTGAGGTCTAAACTGTGGCTAAAAACCACACAAAATAACCGCACCAAATCCATGCGGTTAATAACCGCAACACAGAAAAAACAAAACCGCACCACAAAAATAATCGCACCAAGCGGTTTTGAAAATGGATTAACCGCATTTGCGGTTAGTGGTGAAGTTTTGGCTAATAACCGCACCGAACCACACCGCGCTCACCCCTAATTCCAAGTTCATAGGTAAAAAATATAAAAACTGCAAAAACTTATGTGGCGCTTAGATGATACCCTTTTACTATTAACTAAAAATACACGACACCTTTAGCCTAATAGCCTAAAAAATTCTAACCTCATCAAAATATGAAACAATACTATGTCTTGTCAAAATGTTTAAAATAATCGGTTGCAAAACTACCCATTTCAATTTAATTTTGATGAATAAAGACATTTTAAATTATTTTTCATAAATCTATAAAAGAAAATATGGTAAAGTGAAATATCTTATCTTATCTTAGGAGTAATAAAATCCCATTAATCCATCCGGATCATTTTAACTGATATTAAAACCTTATTTTAAAGATTACCAATCACATTACAGTTACACGTCCCTGTTGTCATTTAAAGGTTCGGTCCATTTTCACTTGTAAATTCAAAAAACAAAAATACACGTGTACCTACGGGGCAGCTAGATAGTAGATACCGAGGCAGCGGTCAGCACTCTAGAAACTCGGGCAGCTCGGGCAGACAGCTCTCAAAAACTACGGCACACGCCCAAAAAGACACTAATTACTCTCTCTCTCTCTCTCTCTCTCTCTCTCTCTCTCTCTCTCTCTCATACACTGTGCATCGGTGCTGCAACCTAACTGAGCAGAGAGTTTTGGGGTGGGGATGCGTAGGGTAGAAACAAGCGAAAAGTTTGCAAAAAGGGGCACGTAAAGATACCACCCACCAGAACATTTCAAGTTTCTTTTTGGTTTTTCCTCTATCACTCCCTTTTCCTAGAGATCCCTCTTTTGTTTCAGACCAGTTGTCGTTTTTCTAGTTCGCAGTCGTGGAGATTTGAGGAATTTTGGGGTTTTGGGTTAGGGTTTTTGTGGGATCACTTGTTTTTTCATGTAATGCTGCATATAAATGTGTTCTATCTACATTTTTCAGATGAAATTTGAAGTTATATAACTGATAATCAGTAGGGAATGTCGTGTGTTTATATGTATCTTGCCTAAGTACGAAATGCGGAGAAATTCGGTGATGTCGTTTGTGGGAAGGTTGATCACAGTGGTTCTCCTTCTGATTCTTCATGTTAAGCTCACGAATGCAAATGTCGAAGGTGAGATTTCGATTTGCATTATTGCATGTTTCCTATCGTTTTCTAAATTTAGGGGTTTTGTCAATTATAGATTTGACTAATCTATCTTTGAAATTGGAAATCTTCAGGCTGCTAAATTTAGTAATAAAATCAATCTGATCGAGATTTTGATTCATGTGTCATGCATTTCACTGTTCGATTGTTAATTTCACCATCATCTTAACTATTACATGATGAAGATGCATGATTTCTTATCTTTTACAGAAATCTGATACTCCAATTTCTTAAATTTCCGAATTTTTTCTTCAAATGGTTAAAATTCGTTAGTAGCAATTTATAATCCTCTTTTATCACAATATCATCTTCATCGATTCCAACCTTTATCACTAATTACCAATTCAAATTCATCTACAGGTGATGCTTTACATAGTTTAAGAACCAACTTAGAAGATCCCAATAGTGTTCTTCAAAGTTGGGATCCCACTCTTGTTAACCCCTGCACATGGTTTCATGTCACCTGTAATAATGATAACAGTGTCATACGAGTGTAAGTTCATCTATTTTCTATATATTTATGTCGCATAACATAAAGTTTTTAATTTTTGATTTTATTTTTCTCAGAGATTTGGGAAATGCAGCTCTTTCTGGAACTTTAGTCCCGCAACTTGGTCTACTAAAGAATCTGCAGTACTTGTAAGTTAAACAAATGTTCTTTTTACTCCATTAACAATCAATAATATTTCTTGAATTGTTTTCTGCAGAGAACTTTACAGCAATAATTTAAGTGGACCAATTCCTAGTGACCTTGGAAATCTAACAAACTTAGTGAGCTTAGATTTGTATCTCAATGATTTTTCTGGCCCAATTCCAGTCACATTGGGCAAGCTCTCCAAGCTGCGGTTTCTGTAAGTATATTATTTTGTTAAATGTCTAAAATACCCTTCATTCACGAGTTGAATATCTAATGATTTTGGCTCTTTTCTGCAAGGATAGCCGACTCAACAACAACAGTTTGACCGGTCCAATTCCTATGCCATTGACCAATATCACATCCTTGCAAGTGCTGTAAGCATTTCCTCCCTCTCTCTTTGTGTTTGTTTATAACTTTATATGCTTTTTACATTTCTACATTTGTATTTTATCTGTTGTCTGTTATCTGTTATCAGTGATCTGTCAAACAATCGTCTATCGGGACCTGTTCCAGATAGTGGCTCATTCTCACTTTTTACACCAATCAGGTTAGCTAACTAACTAACTAACTAACTCTGATTAATTAATCTAAATCAAGTTTTTAATTTTTTTAAACTTTTAAAAAACCACTACTTACATAATCCCTTGATTATCAGTTTTGCTAATAATCTGGATCTTTGTGGCCCGGTTACTGGACACCCATGTCCAGGTTCACCTCCGTTTTCACCACCACCACCATTTGTCCAACCACCGCCTATTGCCGCCCCAGGTGATTTAACTTTTTAATACTTTTTTTTAAAAAAAAAATTACATATATTTTGTTACTATATTAATGGCTTAAATATCTTTCTGTTATGTTTCAGTGGGAAAAAGTGCCACCGGAGCTATCGCCGGAGGAGTTGCAGTCGGGGCGGCGTTACTCTTTGCCGCCCCGGCCATCGCCTTCGCGTGGTGGCGGCGTCGGAAGCCTCAAGAATACTTCTTTGACGTGCCCGGTTAGTAATTTTTTATTTGGTCTAACAAAATTTTTTGTTTATGACGATTTTAACCCTCGAGAATTTACAGCTGAAGAAGACCCCGAAGTTCATTTGGGACAACTTAAAAGATTTTCTTTACGAGAATTACAAGTGGCAACCGATAGTTTCAGCAATAAAAACATATTGGGTAGGGGCGGTTTCGGAAAAGTCTACAAAGGGAGGTTAGCCGACGGCTCTTTGGTAGCTGTAAAACGGCTAAAAGAGGAGCGGACGCCAGGTGGCGAGCTTCAATTCCAAACGGAAGTCGAGATGATTAGCATGGCGGTTCACCGTAACCTCCTTAGATTACGTGGCTTTTGCATGACACCAACCGAAAGATTACTAGTTTACCCCTACATGGCAAACGGTAGTGTCGCTTCGTGTCTAAGAGGTAAGGGTATTTTCGTCATTTGGCATTTCTCGTTATATCATCGCGTTTCTTATGTAATTTTGTGAATTTATAGAACGGCCGCCGAATGAGCCGCCGTTGGATTGGCCGACACGTAAGCGGATTGCACTGGGGTCCGCAAGAGGGCTTTCGTATTTGCATGATCATTGTGACCCGAAGATTATACATCGTGATGTGAAAGCGGCTAATATTTTGTTGGATGAGGAGTTTGAAGCGGTTGTTGGTGATTTTGGTTTGGCTAAATTAATGGACTATAAAGATACGCATGTCACGACAGCTGTACGTGGGACAATTGGCCATATTGCCCCCGAGTATCTTTCAACCGGGAAATCATCGGAAAAAACCGATGTTTTTGGTTACGGGATTATGCTTTTGGAACTTATTACCGGTCAACGCGCGTTTGATCTTGCTCGGCTTGCCAATGATGATGATGTCATGTTACTTGATTGGGTATGTATTTCTCAAAGTCTACTATCTGTTGTTGTTGTTATCTGTTGTCTGCTATCTGTTATCTGATTTGTTGTTGTGTTAGGTGAAAGGGCTATTGAAAGAGAAGAAATTGGAGATGTTAGTGGACCCGGATTTAGAGACGAAGTATGTGGCGACGGAAGTGGAGCAGTTGATCCAGGTGGCATTGCTATGTACACAAGGGTCACCGATGGACAGGCCAAAAATGTCGGATGTTGTACGGATGTTGGAAGGTGATGGGTTGGCGGAAAGATGGGATGAGTGGCAGAAGGTGGAGGTGCTCCGCCATGAACTTGATCTTATGCCGCTACCGAGTTCTGATTGGATTCTTGATTCAACTGATAACTTGCATGCGGTTGAATTATCGGGGCCTAGGTGATGGAAATTGGAAAGAAATGATCTTTTTTTTTTATTGTTTATTAGGGATCTTGACATGTTGTAATCCTGTTTTTATTTATTTGGTATGTATAACTAGTAACTAGTAATCTATAATATAAGCTTCAATGTTATAAAAGGTTGTTATATAATATAATTTGATTTTTATTCTCTCTAGATCTGAAAAATGTAGAGATAAAACCAAATGCCAAAAAGAGAAAACCAAATAATGCGACATTAACCCTTATTAACAATTACATAAATTAACCAAAAAACCAAATATTATTTAAAAAAAGAGATCATATCACTCATTTCAAATACAGATAATGCTTGAGCTCATGTTCTACAACAGTTCTGGCATTCAGTATCTCCTCCTACCCTACAAGAATGTCTAGTTTTCCTACAAGTAAATCGATCATACATAAAAACTTGAAAGACATAAACAGTCACCAAGAATCTTGTAGCTCAATTACATGAATGTTCTTCAAGTCGCTTTACCTTTCAAGTAACAAAAATTTTCATCGTTATCCTTTCAGCAACTAAAAAGCCAAAAACCAAACTCAAGAAACTCTTTCAACATTATCCATGTAAGTTTCACAAATACCGGGTATATCATTCTCAAAACCCTTCAAAAATTCAAGAAACCTTACCTCAGAGTAAGTTGCAATTGTAATAAGAGATAACTTATCCTTCACTAACTTCTTCTCTTTCAAGATTTTCAACATCGTGTTCCTCGGTATAACCCTTTTATTCAAACTTAACGTGAAAAAAGTGTTGCAGCTCAACAAGTATGCAGGTGTATACCCAAGTTCCTTCATGAAAAATTCCAACTTTTCACGAATGTTACCTTCGGATTTGTTCAACACATAAGGTTGATTCCTAAACAACAAAGAAATCTCCGAATCAGACCAACCAAAACTCTTAAAGATTTTCATCCTTTTCTCTACTTCTGAATCACTAGACCATAACACTACACTTGCAGCATGAATAAAACTAGGTAACGCACGCGAAATTCCCAATTTCTCTTCTACATAACTCAGCCTACTTTGGAGCAGTTTTGGATCTGCCATGAGCTTTTCAGGGTTACCTAACATGAACTTCATGATTCTCTCGTTTGATAAACCAAATGTCTGCAACAGCGAGATGTTTGTTGATAGTCGTTTCATGGAAGAAGTTGTCACATACAGCCATCTTGATTTGTTGATAACTTCAATCACCTTTTCATCACTACCCAATAACTTTTTAAGGAGATCGAGACCAGGCATGATTCGGGTATGTAGACCATACCCGAAAATCTCAGGGTTCTTCTTAATGAGACTAACAAGATCCGACCCGGATAACCCGAGTTCCTGAAAAACCTTCAGTTTGGGTTCTAGGGTTTTGCTGGCTTTGCAACTAAGGATTTTTGGAGCAGAAGAGATGATTTGTCTGATCTGGGAAATGTCTAATCCGTAACTTTTTAAGAGATTAAGAACTGAATCGGAATTAATTGGGGATCTGAGATTGGTTAGTTTACCTTTGGAGGAGACGGCGACGGCGTCTTGTTTGGAGAAGTGGAGGGAATCGACTAGATAATCGACCATCAAAAGAGGTTTCCGATCGGCGGGGGTTTCATGAATGGGCGACAATGAGGAGTAGCGAACAGCATGAGATCGGAAGAAGGCGGAGAAGCGGAACATGGTGATCGTGGTATGTTTCATTTCAGCAGAAAATAGCGGGCATTATCAAATACTTAACAAAAATAAGCTGGCCTGTTAAAATTAAGAGGACAAAAAAAATAATAAACTAATTACTTTGCAAATTTAGCAAAAAAAAATAACAATTACAAAATAGCTACTTATTTGGGCAGATGAGAATTGTCCATCTTCGAATTTACCATTCCATCTGTAAAGGTACAAGTGTTTAAAGCACATTTGTGCTTTAAACACTGGTACCTTCGCAGAAGGACCAGTCCATCTGTGATTTTGGGTTTCCATCTGCGATTACCCTTAATTTTTTTTGTATAAAATTGTTTTTTTTTTTTTTCATTTTCACTTTTCAACTTAAAGAAACTCTCTCTAGACAATTTTCCCTATGTTTTTACTCTGATTTCTTCAAGAAAATGAAGGATTTCTTCACCATTCCCAAAAACATGGTAAGATTCTAACTCTTTTTATGCTATATTTAACATTTATTTACTTTATGCTTTGATAAATTAGTGTAAAAAAAAAAAATTCTTTCTGTAATTAATTATATTTGAATGTTTTGTTGTTATAATTTTGTATATACTGTGTGGGTAAGTTTTTTTTATATGTTTTGTTAAGTTAGTGCAAAAAAAATTGTCTATGATTAATTGTATTCGAATGATTTGTTGTTTTATTTTTTATTATAGATTGTGTGCGTATATATAGTTTTGATCCATATGTTTATAGAAAATATAGTTTTTAATATAAGGTTAAAATTGAAATATAAGCATAAGTAGCGAAAAAAATTTCCCTACAAAAATGTATATCGATAGAGTGACTATAAAAACTAAAAAACTAGACAATAATAAATAGAAAACCTATAGAAAGAAAAATATTTGTAAAGATTTTTTTTATATATAAACGAAATTTATATGAAAAAACATATATTTTATCTTAAAAAGTCAATATTTATTTAATAAAAAATATAATAATTATAATCTATATATCATTTTTGGTGTTGTTTTTGTGATTATCATTGATAAATATCATAACTACAATCGTAAAGTACAATCATTTTTGATGTTTTTTTTGTAATTATTGTTTTTCAGTTAGATATTAAAATTTTTAATTGAATGTTGTTTTGTGCATTCTTTATGTTTATAATTTTAAAGTTGGATTATTTATTTCATTTAACTTTTACAATATGTTTTTGTTTTTTGCAGCATGATCCGAATAATGTGAATGTTAAAGCTATCGTTAATTTAAAAGGATCATGGTGTAATATTTGGGAGGTATTTCAGGTTTTAGAAGGTGTGAGACGTGATCTTTTTAGAGCAACGATATTTGGATACTTGTTGGACGTTGATCGTTTACAAGGGGACGGATTGCTGTTTCACAAGATGTTTCTTTATCAGATACGGCCGAACGCTGTTGTATCCCCAGATGGAGTAAAATGATTATATTTTAGAGTCAGGGATACGAAAATGGTATATGGCCCGGAAAAGTTTTGTTTGATAACTGGGTTTAATTTTGGGGAGTATCCTAAAATGATTGGCAAGAAAGTATTAGAAAAAAACCTTATTAATAAAAAAAGTTGTTTATTGCGTGAACGTCTATTTCCAAACCATACAAATAACTCGGTGAAAATCGGTGACATAAAAAGTTTTATTTTTAACCGTCCGTTCCTACAAGTTTGTGATGCTGATGCAATTAGGCTGTGTTTGATATATATTTTGTGTGAGGGATTTTTGGGAAAGGAAGTAAAGGATCGGGTGCCTTAAGATTGATTTATTTTGGCCGAGGATTTGGATGTGTGGAACAGGTAATTTTTGTTTACTTAGAAAATTTCATATTATTAACGTTAATGTTTATTATAATTTATATTATTTTTTATAGGTTTCCTTAGGGTAGCTATTTGTGGGATTTTACTTATGAGGATCTTGAGGATACTTGGAACAAGATTAATAATTATTTTTCATTGTCGGAGCATCGTCAAACCCTTAAATACTCCGTCTCAGGATTTACGGCGCCATTTAGGGTATAAAATATGCTTTTATTTAAATAGTTTTACTATTATATTAGTTATTTTAATTATGAATTTTATTACTTTAATTGTGAAAACTGTAGATTTGGATATATGAGATGCTTCCCGCTGTTCGTGTTGGTGGATATGCATTGAAAAAAATAGAGAGATGCCACGGATAAAACGATGGAGTGGCACTAAAAAATTAAAATGGGTTGATGTAAACAAGATATTTTCAATGACAAAGGTATATTAAAATTATTTTAAATTAAAAAAATTCATTATTATACTTATATATGCATTATTAATATGTTTGTTTTTTTAGGACGGACAACCAGTAAGGAAAAAAATGTCACCGACTGATGAAGAGATGACAAGTTCTTATTATATGTCATGGCAAGAGTACGTATATAATGAACGGAAATCAGTTCCATCCTTAGTACGAGACAATTTTAGGAGACAAGACGAATCTTCGTCTAGTATGTCGTCTAGTGGTCGTTCTCACTATAGAAGTGGACGTAGTGGGAAGCCCAAGTTAGACGAGATCTTGAAACGATTACATGCACTGGAGCAACATGTGTTTATGAACCGAGAACCTAAAGAGGTGTTTGTTAAAGAATTTAATGGTGAAGAGATATGGAACCAGTTCAATGTTGATGATCCTATAGTATTCCAAACAAATATTGATCAACCGGTTAGTTACACGTTACATTTTTTATATAATTTGTTAACATATTTTAAAAGTTTTGTTAATATTTTATAGCCGAAAATGAAGGTTGTAGAAGATGAAGGGATGAATAAAAATAAATCAAATGAAAATGTTTTTAGTGAAAATGAAGAGAACCAGGTTATTGTATATATTATAGTTACGATTTTAATAATTAATAATTTTATGGTGTATTTCGTTAATAACTAAAATACTTTATTTTAATGTAGGAGTTTGACGAGAGGAATGATAATAATGATAATACGGGTTGTAGAATAAACAAATTTGATGATGATGTGTTTTATTCTGATGATGATAAAGAAGACAAAAAGGTTGTTTTACTTTCGTTTATTTAATTTAATTTTAGTAGATTGAAACATTATATAATTAAAGATTATGGCTTATTAATTTAGCAGTTGGAGGAAGATGGTGCAATAATCACAAGAAATGTAAACTATTACGATGACTATGTTATCGATGGTAAACAAAATACTCCCGTTCAACCGAGGACTCGTAATCCATCAAAATATATTTGCACTCCTTACACCGAGGTATTTTTTGAATTTAAGAGCTTATATCGTAGTAATAGAATTTTATTTTTATGTTAATTATCTGAAATATAAAGATTTAAACAAACAATTGAATTTTGTTTTAGTTGCACACGACACCAAAGCAAAAAAGAAGACCAAAAAAGAAGGTGGATACCAAATTAAGTAGCCCCGTTCCTCTTCCAGAATTTGCAGTTGTTCATGACTTCTCTATGTTGCGCCTGCAACCTTATGTAGCAGACGGTGAGATTGTGATCCAAAATTATTTATTTCATTCATATGAGGTGCAACACCGTTTTTTAAAGTTGGTGTTGATAGAGATTTTTGGAGTGCTTTGTTTGGGCATACACACGACGGATGGTTGGACGCATCGGTAAAATATCTTTTAATTTTATTATTTTAAAACTTAGTTGTTTTTTAGTTAATAACAAAAGTATAATCATTTTGTGCAGCATATCACCATTTGGTATAGACTACTGAATGAGAGACGTTTTGATAGCGACCGGCATACAATAATGCCTCCAAATTTTTTTGTTTGTCATGTTCTGGAGGAAGGGTACGATTGGAGGGCATTTATGTCTGGTATTGCTAGAAACCCCGAACACATGGTTGCTTGGTGGGATGTCGATACGGTAAACCAAATTTTAATTTTTAATATTATTTTCGTTATTGTCGTTATGTTTTCGTATTGTGATATGTAAACATAAATATATATTTTTCTTACACCTTCTACAGGTCCTAATGCCGATTCATCCATTCCCTAATCACTGGTTGTTTGGGGAACTCCGATTGTCGTCAATGGAAGTCCATCTTTATGACAGTTTAGGCAGAAGGGCATATGAAAAATTCAAGTCTGATGGAACCTTTACCAAATTTGAAGCTCAGGTGGCAGAGTATTTAGACAAGATTGACTATTGGGCCCGAAGGAACATTCCCAGGATTCTATGGAATATGCAATTCATTCTCGAAACAAGTGTTCCCAAACAAAGTAGTATGTTGGGAGATTGCGGTGTTTTTGTTTGTATGTTTATGGAACAATTAGTTTCAGGCCAACCAATACGAGAACTTATTGACCCAAGGAACGCAGCTTTAGAGTTTCACCAACGGATGACAAAAATTTACTGGGGGTCGAGTCTTGGTCCTATGTAGTTGGATTATATATTTGTATATGTAATTGAATGTTGGATTTGATTATTAAGAGATGAATGTTACAACTACGAACGAGTACACCATTAGTTTATTATTAGTTTTAATGTTACTAACAACAATTACAACAACTTAACGAGCTACTAATAACTTCAATAGTTACAACATTACAAGTACACTGATTCGTTTAACATTACAAGTATACTGATTCGTACAAGTACACTGATTCGTACATAACAACAAATACACTGATTCGTACATTACAACATTACAACTACGAACGACATCACCATTTGTTTTAACATTACAAGTACACTAATTCGTACATAACAACAAATACAACAATTTAACAAACTTACAACTTGTAAACAATAATTACCCAACTACAAACCAAGGCTATCTTTAACTTCTTATTTTCTGATTGAAAGTGCTTATTAGAGTTAGCTACTTTAGCTATTACCATAGATGATTGGTCTTTCTCTTCATCAACCCAACTGATAAAGCCGCATTTTGGTCCCTGTAAATTTAAACATTGACAATAACAATTGTTTCACTATTAATGGGAGGGTGTAAATATGAACGAAGTTAAGAAGATGATATCATATATGGGCAAGCGTAAAATAATCTTCCTGAGTTTTTAGCTGTACCCGATATCCTGATGATACGTTCACCTTTGCAATTACAGTATGCCATTTGCCTTATTTATTCTAACAAATATGACTATACACCTATTTATAGAAGAAATTTTATTACAGACAAGTATGTTTGACTATGAATGAATTGGTTTGACTATGAATTAAAAAAAGTTGAACTATGAATTGCAGACAAGTACATTGTCTTGTCTTGTTTTGTCGATCAGCGATGTTTGACTATGAAATGAATTTGTTTGACTATGAATTCAAAAAGTTGAACTATGAACTACATACAAGTACATTGTCTTGTCGGTCAGTGATGTTTGACTATGAAATGAACTGGTTTGACTATGAATTTAAAAAGTTTAACTATAAAGTATGAACCGTAGAGAAACACCAATTTGTATATAATTATAATTGGATTTGTGTGATGATTGTAAAACACTTTCATTGCTTGTGAAAATGAGTACTTACACCGAAAGAAGATTTTATGAACTACCAATATTCTTGCATAATCTTCAAAGAACAAATCCTTATACCTTCGCAGCCATCAAGAAAACGCATACCAACCGCTTTCAATTCTGTTTTGTGGCTTTAGGTTGCGTTGTATAGCTTATTTGTTTTATTGAGTTAATTAAAATTTCTTGGTAATGTTTCTCATTTACTATTTACTTATCACTAATATATGTTTGTTTTTTATGCAGATTCGTACCTTCCTTAGGTGCATGATACCGTTAATATATGTGGGTTATTTACCCCTTTTTGGCAACTATCTGACAACAATGTACTTCGCAGTGGCTTTGGATGGAAACCATGAACCACTACTCTTAGCACTTGGTTTGGGAACCTTAAAGTGTGAAGAATCATGGATATGGTTCATGATGAAGTTAAAAGAGTGTTTAGGTGAGGATACATAGGTTGGTTTCATAAGAAACCTATGTGATAAAATAGACTTTGCTGTTCAGAGTGTCTACCAGATTCGTATCATGGATATTGTCCTAAAGATATAGCTCGAAAAATACGTGATTCTGTCGGACATAATGATACAGAATTCGAAACGTTGTTTTGGAAGTCATGCAATGCATATAGTGTTCATGATTTTTACTTATGACAGGAAAGGTTGCAAAGTGCATGTAGGAAACCACCTTTCTGCACCTTGCTTAGGAGTCCAATTTTCTGGCTTGACGATATAGCAATTTCAAAATGAACACAAGCATTTTTCCCAAAACTACGTTACAATATTAAATCGATTGATGTCCCTGAAATGTTGAAAATTATATCCACGTCCACACGTGAGTTTCCTATAACACCGATACTTGAGTTAATCAATACATCGATACAATCAAAGTATGATGAACGGGCTGAAGTGGCAGGTAACTTTATACTTATATTTAGTTTTTTCTTGTATTATTATTTTAAAATTAACAAATATTGTAGGGATGTTGTCTGGTGGGGTGACCCCTTATGTTGAGAATAAGGTTCAAAAGTGTGTCAACAAGTCTTATAATTGGGTGGCAAGACGTGTGTATGAGGATACATTCGAAGTCGATGACAATTTTGCCATCAGCAAGGTACAATTTGAACATAGGGTATGTAGTTGTGGGAAATGGAAAAAAAGCGGTATACCATGTGGCCACGCTATAGCATTTCTAAGAACCCGTACGTCAGAAGCCATTCACGAAATGGTTGATTATAAGTTCACTTCTGTCGTGTATCGAATTGCATTTGGATCTGAGTCGGTGAATTCTATACCATCACATGTGCACTGGGAAATTCCAAATGAAAGGGTGGTCCTGTTACCTCCCTAAAAGAAGTAGTTATTCATGATCCCCGTTTGCATTTTATGTCTTATTATGTATTAGTTATTTATGTACAACGATGCATTTTATGATGTTATGTACTAGTTATGGGTTAATGTTTTAATGAATTCATTATGGACGTGTTATCTTAATTCATTTTTTTATTTCAATTGAGGAAACAACATACATTAAATGTATGGGAGATTTATTAACTACTGACAAAACACACTAACAAAAACAAGCAACGAAACTAACGAAAAACAAACAACTTAACCAACATGCATATTAAAAGTGAAGGACATTCTTTAAAAGATTCCATGCATATCCATGGGTAAACTCTCTACCATCATATTCGAAACGGTATAGTTCTAAAGTTAACTGTAAGAGAATGTCTTCATCCATATTCTCATGTTCATTATCCATCTCGTTATAAATACGGTGAAAATGCTTGACCTTTTTTTTTAAATCCAAAAACTTCGCTTTGACATCTCTTCTTCTTCGATATTGAGTATGCCCCATTTGATGGTGAAACAAATGACAGACACGAGACCAAAATGATCCAGCGCGAACTTCTGGCGGACTAGGTGGAAAATCGTCCTCTACAGTTACAATCCAAGCTTGAACCAAAGCGATCTCCTCTTCGTTGCTCCATTTAAGTGGTACAGTTGAGTCCATAGTTGCTAGGGGAAAAAGTAATGTGATACAATTAAAATGGATATGAACAACTATTTATAGCGACTCCTTATTTTCCCTGTGCAATGACTTGTTAACTCAAGTAGAAGTGTATTGTGTTGTCATTCGATGCAATGGCTTATCAACTCGAACAATGATCTCTTGTGTTCTTAGTTAGTACACTGCGTTCTTCAGTTAAGTTGGACTATGAATTGCAGACAAATTATATTATTTGACTACGATATTGTGTATAAACTACTATAAATTGAAATTTAGTTCAAAAAACAATTTACTAAACGATGTTACAATTATTCATATATTATTTTTGAAAATTTACTCTCTTTGTTTCACTAAAAATATGAGTTCAATACCATGGAGAAATGATGAGTTCTTGGTTCTTACACGTACATACATTCATGTATACGAGACCAACAAGTTGAACGATCCAATGTTTTGGACTCGTTTAACCAATATCTTCAACGCTGAAAACCGAATGACTACAGCAAACGATCGTGACGAACTGGACATCTTAGCAAGTATGAAATGAAAATTGAAGTTCTATCATTCAACGATCTTTATACCAAAATTGACGATACCCGTTTAAATGCTACTGAGGAAGTCATCTTGGAAGCTGCTAAGGAGGAATACAGGTCATTAAGTGACGGGTTGGAATTCCAGTTTGAAGCCCCTTGGATTATTTTGAAATATGCCCCGTTTATTTAATAGCTATTTCTATTTAATAGGTGTGTACTAGGTTATTTTCATGTATTACGTCTGTATTGGATGCACCTCCTCTGTTTAATTTTAATTAATAAATGCTCATTACATTAGTGTTAACGACATTTTTAGAATACATTACTAACAACAATTCCATGAACCATTAAACTTACAACATTACAAATATTCCAAATCTACTCCTTAAAGTTAAAACATTAAACTAACGACCATTACATGAAACATTAAACTTAAAACATTACTACAAACAAAGGATTAATATAAAAAATAGGTCCATGGGTTATTTATAACGGAAAATTGATTGGTCTATATGAAATACTAATTATTTTTAACAACCTTCCAAACGTCTTCATATTTGAAGTCTTTGCCTTCACACTCCAAGATGTAAAAATCTTTAACAACTTCCAAGAACTCTTCCTCGTCTCGACAACGAACTTTGTTACTATTCGCATAATTACACGCTCGATTGAACCATGTGACTTCTTCCTTTACATCCATCCATTTACTGACAACATTTGATTGTTGTCGTTGTTGTCCTTCTCCCATCTCATGGTCGAACAAAACTGTTATGCGGGTCCATCCATCACCTACTAGGCAATGCGGGGGAGCAAGTAACGATACACCCTCCTTAACACTTAGCCATCATCGTGTTATAACCAACACCTCTTTATTCGTCCATGGTCGTTCAGAGTTGGATCCAGGTACTTCATTCGAACAAGTTGCTGCATTCGACGACATTTCTAAATATGGGTGTTGATTTTGTTTAGATGATATGGGTGTTTGGTTAGTATAGCTTAAACACCTATTTATAATAATAAATACAGGACTATGATTTGCAGATTATTGCAGTGGCTTATCATGTCAAACAGTCATTTATGTCTTGTCACTTAAGAGTTTGACTACGATTTGTAGGTTACTACAGTCACTTGCCGTTAATGTGTAGTCATTTCAAAGTTTGACTATGAATTACAACTCCGACTACGAAATGGTTGCATTTAGACTATGATTTGCAGATGGACTAGCATGTATAAATACCATTAATAGCACCAGTTTATTATAATCGTGACCTTATTATGAGTTCAACGAAGTAGATTGTTACTACTGTGATTCGGTCGACCCTTTTTTTACACCCTCTTCAGCAGGCCCATATATGTCATATGAAAATTTTGAAGAATTGAAAACGGCTGAAGAACAACAAGAACATGACAAAGAGTCATCCCGACTTCTCACTCAACGTGTTAATGAAATTGCATCGGAATGCAAAAAAGCTCAAGAATGGATAGACCTCAAAATAAACGAAATCAAAGAGCATGAAGAATGGATAAAAAAGACTAAGAAGACAATCAAAACGACTGAAAAATGGCTTGCTGAGAAGGACAAGCAGATTATACACCTTAGGGTGCAAAAGGATCGTTTGGAAGATAAAATGAGAATTAGGGATGACTATATAACAATCGAGAAAGAGAAGCACTCATTGTAGTTCCTTGAGTTTAATAATTAGTTACAAAAATGTTGTAACATTATCATGAGTTTGGTTTGTTGTTTTATTTTTAATAACTTTTTTTTACCGTTAAGCTCCATTTCTTATTATAATCTGCAAACTAAATATTATAATATAAAAGCTTCATTAATTGTTAAAATCTGCAAAGTTAAGTAAAATATGAAAGCATCACAATGTCTTGTAAGATTTAATTAAAAAATTACAATACATAAAAACTTAACAACTCTTCATCTCAAGGTTGTTTTATATCAAAATCAGCGTCATAGGTTTGTGAGCAACTCGCTGAACCACCAATATTAAATGCCATTTCTGTAGTAGAAATTGTCGTGCGACGTGTTTCACTACCGGACGCCCTTCCAGTACAATTGTTTCTCATGAGTCCTACCTGACCACATATAGAACACTCTTTTCTAATTGAACCCTCGCCTTGGGATGGAATGCGGTTTGTGTTTCTTGGCCTGCCTGGCTGACGTTTATCCATTATAGGTGGCTTAACAATCATCAAATCATCGGGGATCTCCCACTCGGATGGTTTTGGCAGAGGGTTTATTGATTCCTCATATGTTTTCCTCAATGTTTCGCTAAAGTAAGCATTTAATGCAAACCTTGAGCAGTCTTGGTAATTGTTGACTGTTAAACATCTTATGACATGGCCACAAGGTATCCCATCAAGTTGCCAATGCCTACATATACATGTCGTTTGTTGGAAATCAACAATCACATTTTGTGCCCCCTTTTTGACCTCGCATTTCGTGTTTGAGATCATACGAACATCCCACTTATTAAAAGTATTTTGGTTTTCTTTTACAATTTCATCGGCCCAAGGAGTGAGTGTTGTTGTTGCTTCCGCTTAAAAAATACACAAAATGAAGAATTAAGATCAATAACATTTAATAAAACAATAATATTAGAAATAAACTTAATACCTGCGAATTTACGTCTTTGAAACCACCACTTTTGCATTGTCGCACAAAAAAAAATCGACCAACATAAGTATCAGCACCTTACGTGCGTGTCTCGATAATGCATTTATAGACTCCACACTGTTGGACGACATAAGATTGTAACGCTTCCCTTTAAAATGAAACAACCCAAAAATACGACCCAAAATTTTTTGTTTTTAGATAATAATAAAAGTCATAACACTGAATGTCATATAATAAAAACCAGACGTCGGGTATCTCATAAGCCATAATAAAAGTGTCGTATCAAAAACTGTATCAAATCATGTCTAAATATCTGAACAAAACTCCCAAGAATAAAGCTGAAGCTGTGGTGTGTGCGATGCTATCATCCCGAGCTCTTCCCTTTACTTGCAGAAGTAACTGAAACCAAAACTGAAACTGTAAGCACAAAGCTTAGTGAGCTCCCCCAAACTACCACATACCATACAAACATATAAACAACTACTGGGCCCCGCCCACTGCATCGGACCGAAGCCCGGAAACTGCATCGGACCGAAGTCCGGAACTAACCAGGGCCCTGCCCTTTGCATCGGACCGAAGTCCGGAACTAACTGCCTCGGACCGAAGTCTGGAACTAACTGCATCGGACCGAAGCCCGGAACTGACTGCGTCAGACCGAAATCCGGAACTACTGAACATAGCATAACATACACATACCAACTAGCATAACAACATAGACTGCATACCGAATCGGGCCGTACCCGAAACACATCACACACAAAACATGTCTGAGCCACGAAGGCATCAAACATTCTAACTACTGCATCAGACCGAGGTCCGGAAACTACTACTAATTAAACGGGTCGACATTGTGGCCTTAGACCCGTTCCTACTGGAAGGAAACTCACCTTGTAGCCTAGCTGCTGAAAGAACTACTCCGGAATCTGTCTGCTGCGGCTCCGGTTTCACCCCGGCTACAATTTCCATAAGTACCCTCAATAAAATACGGATAATAATATTGAGGGTAAAATGAATATTTTACCCTTTGTCAAAGTCAATCTATTGGTCAAAGTCAACATTCAGTTGACCTGACTCGTCGAGTTGGGTCACCAACTCGTCGAGTCCTTACTCTCACTTTCTTGCTTCTGCTCGCTACTACTCGTCGAGCTTGGCATAGAATCGACGAGTTCCTCTTCGATACTAACACTCAGTCAATTTGCATCCGACTCGCCGAGTTGTATGATCAACTCGTCGAGTTCTCCTTCAATACATGAACACTCTGACTGTGACTCGCCGAGTTGTATGAACAACTCGTCGAGTCTGCTCTCGAGGCACGAAGATTGCCTTGGACTCGCCGAGTCAGGGCATTGACTTGTCGAGTCCTTCCATGAATGAGTCTAACCTCCAGCTCACTGAGTCCATCTCTCATTCACCGGTTCCACTCGACATAACTCGAAAAGGGGAAAACAGGGGACTCGAGACTCGACTCGTCGAGTCTGAAGAACGAATTGCCGAGTCGTATACATGCAATCACTATATAATCGATTCTGCTTGAATCCAGTTCATTCCATTCGTAGATCTGGGTTCTAAGGGCTTGTTTAACACGTAAAGTTTCCAACTTTACGTGTAAATAAACACCAAATGAAGTTTTTAAGGCTCAAAGCACACTATAAGAGTAGATCTAGGACTTTCATGCAATATGGCTCCATAAAGGTATTAGATCTAGGCTTCTGGAACTCAAACATAGCTAGATCTGAAGGCTATTCATCTCAATGTGTCCTCTATGCTACCACCAAGCCACGAAATGGTTCAAGAATACCTTTAATGGTGTTCCAATGGGGATTAAAGCATAGAAACAGAAAAGGGTCGAGTTATACCTTACTATACTCTAAAATGCCACAAAGATCTTGGATCTCCTTCTTCTCCTCTTGATCTGCTTTCCTTCTTCTCTCAAGATCTTCAAAGAATCACACCAAATCACACAAAATGATAAGAGAGTTCTAAGGTTTCGAGATGGATGCTCTGGGGGTGATGGGGGCTGACTTGCGGTCCCAAAAAGTTGATTAAATAGGGTGCAAACCCTTGAAATTAGGGTTTCATCCAGACTGGCGGACTCGCCGAGTCCAGAATATGGAATCGCAGAGTCGCCAACTTAAACGTGCTCAAAATCCCGACTTTACTCGACGAGTCTGGCTACTGACTCGTCGAGTCCCTCCTGAAAACTTGAAAAATAATTATTTAAATAACATACCAGAATTTGGGGTGTTACATAAAATGTGCCCTAGACGAAGATTCTGGATTTATACTTTTTAAGTACTCCCATATTGGTTCTTTTGTCTTTCTCATAACTTCCATAGCAGCGTCAAAAGCATCAACTGTATATGCCCTGCAAGCCTCCAAAAAAATTCCTCTAACTGTCTTACTTTTCCCAAATCTAGATACAATGTTGAAATTAAAATGGACACCACATATTCCGTGATGAGCGTGAGGAAAAATGTTGGCAACAGATGTCGCTATAGATGGAGACCTATCAGATATAATTGTAAGTTCCTCCATATTGCCTATGGAATCATGTAGTTTTTGAAAAAAAGAATGTCCAAGAATCTGTACACTCATTTTTGCATATACCATATGCAACCAGTAATATTTGGTTTTGTCCGTCCTTAGTAACTGCAAGTAACATGTTTGACATCCCCAAAATCTCGGCCAGAAAAGACCGATTTTCATTTATGCTTTTAAAATATTTTCAGAGTAAATCCTTTTGATTTGAAAGAGTTGCGGAATTTGTTCCCAAAAACAAAACATGATAAAAGAGTGTTTACCAAAGCATTTCATAAAAGAAATGTATTTTCATTATATAATCAAAACTCGGTGTGTCATGTTCCGATACAGACCAATAAGCATAAACGATAACATTACAAGTCATTCAACAAATATATACATATACAGACTTGTAAACAAAACAACTTGATGGTTCATCCATCTTATGCCCTCGCGCCACTTCCTGTAATACAAATTAAAACTGAGTGGGTCAGGCTTGGGAGCCTGGTGAGCATATAGGGTTTTCAACCCACAATAAATAATCATATTTAATTTCCACCAACCAACAATAACCCAATTACCCATTCCCGTTATTCTTAATTTATGTCCCTAAAACAACTAACATAAGGGACCTAGTCTAAGAATATTTCATCGGGGCGACAACACATGCTTCGGGGGTTCCTCAGCAATATAAGTCAAATAAGGCAACCATGAGGGGGATGGAGTACAGCGAATGAACACCCAAGTTCATTAACACCTACAGGTGGCGAACCTGCTAATGTTTCCACAAGACTATCTAGAAAAGTCTGTGGTCGTCATCTAAACTCCGCTATATGACTAAATCAAACAACAACGAGGCCTCTCATCTGTTTATTACACACCAACTATCTACCCATGTTCTACCCAACATATTAGTAGATAAAATATACATTTTTATACATAGTTTAAAAACCTGTATAGCATGCTTTAATCAATACATATTCCACATAACAGATGAGGCACACACACACATAACACGTATTTCATAGAAAACAATCAGATCCATGAGATAGAAGAGACTGAATATACATTCACACATATAAACAACAATATACTTAATACACTCAAACCATACTTGTATTATTATCGTGTTTATGAAAGGTAGTATACACTCACTTGATCAGAAGATGATCAGACAGCACTACGACTTGCAGAAGTAGTAATCCTCAGCAGATCTGGAAGATCTTCACAAAAATCGAACTTCTCGCGGGCAGAGCTTCGGCTCGGGAACAACACTTCTCGGGATCTTCGGGATCTCGGGACTTGCCTCAGGGCTCGAGAGTAATACCGGGGCTTCGGGGTATTTCTGGCACGCAAAACGATGCAAAACGGGAGAGAGAAGAGAGTAAATGAACAAAAGAACTGGCTGCCCTCGCATCCTATTTATAGGAGGCTGGAGCCTCGGAGTACGTGGGGCGTACGCCAGTACGCGAGGTGTACTGGTCCGAATTCATCACTGCGTTCGTCATCCGAAGCCACTTGCTGCGAGTGTCGACATCTTCGGTGTACGCGGGGCGTACTTCGGATCGGATTGCTGACTCCCCTTCGGATAATGTCTCCGAATTAAAGATTTAATTTAAATACAAAATATTTAATACGGAAATTCATATCTTCTTCATACGAACTCCGTTTTCGACGTTCTTTATATCCATGCGAAGGTAAGACTACGCTCTACAACTTTCGTTTAGACTCCGTCGGCTAATTTTAACTTTATTTTTATTATTTATTTTTAATAGACCGGGACAGAAAAACTTCGTTATAAATTCATAACTTCTTCGTTTGACGTCCGTTCTCGCCTAACTTTTTATCGCTTCGATACCAACAACGAGATCTTCGATCCTCGTTTAGATTGCTTCGGCTAAAAACCGCTTGATCTCAAATCGAGTATTTCGGGCTGCACACCGCTAAGCCGAAACTTCGATAAATCATAACTTCCTCATACGAAGTCAGATTTGGGCATTCTATATATATTCGGAAACCTCGTTTCAACTACTACAACATTAACCAAAGATATCAAGCTTATTTTACACTTCAATTTTGACGCTTATTTTTATTCTTAATTAATCAAACCACATAATTAAGCAATTAAGCACAAAACACATAATACTCAAATAATACAATCTTATTATTTCAAAACGGGTTACAAAGGTTAACCTAGACTATTACATTGCTAAAAATGGCAAGCCCGGAAACACAGGCGTTACAACATGGTACCTTTGAACTCTCCATTTAGGTGGGCATCATCTACTACAAGGGTCGGTTTACAAAAATTGACAAAAGCGTGTACCTACAATACATTGTATATCTATTCAAATACACCAAAATAAAAAATAAATAAATACTAAAATATTAAAATACTAACCGAACAACCAACTGCGACGTACAAAAACTCAAAGCGATCATCACCATTTGTTTTATATGTGTCACCGTATCCAGCTTATGTTTGACCAAATTGTGGAAATAAGTCGGAAGTTTGGTAAAAGAATCCTTTTTCGTACCCCTCAACAACAACAATGCATATTGCTTCGCACGCCAAACCTGATGGTATGAGATATTGATATTTAATTAAGCATTCATATCATTTATAATATCTTTTCCCCGATAAACTCTACTATAATCTTCAGCCAAAACATCAACAGGATATTCACCCAAAACATACTTTTTTGCTTGTTAATGATTAGGCTGCAGAATTGTTGAAGAACATATGTGTACATCAACAAATTTAGTCACTTGGAAAAGTCCATCAGAATTTTTAATTGCTTTTGCTCTTAGTAACCAAGAACAATTTTCCGAAACACACACAACTTCATACCTTGATTTGGTGGATCTATTTGTCCTCGTCTGAAAACCTTCTCGGAGACACTTTTTACCAATAGTCCGCTTTAAAAGTTCTTTGTTATTAAATATACTCTCACATTCAATCTTTTGAAGATTGATGTCTACCATCTGTGTTGGGATATTTTCGTTAATATCAACTGGACAGTCTGGTAGAGGGGGCATACCATAAAAAAGGTTATCGGGAAACTTAGCTTTAACTTCATCACCCAACTCATCTCCATCTGAATTGCTTTCTAAGTCGGTTATATCTAAAGCTACATCAGCAACATCAACATAATCCCCGTAAACATGCTTTTTTCATCTTTTTGAGGTTTTTTTTTCTTTTTACTTTTATCTACTACAACCCTATTCAAAACTTTAACTTCTTGTTCAGGAACATCAACACAACGACCACCCACGTCATTAAGATATGTACCAACATCATCATCACCAACATACTTGTAATTCTAAGGATCAACATAGTGAATATGTGAATAAGTAACATTAACATTTTCAGCAACACTGTGAAATTGAGGTATACTAGGAGTATTGAAAGTACCTATCAGATCGTTGCTCCCTTTATAGCTGCATAAAATACCAACATCCAGATTTCCACTCTGACTAGCCTCATTAACCTCATCTCCTTCATCAACCACCACAAACACTTTCACAGCTCTTCCTCCACTACATTTGATTACATTTATCAACATTCTAACATCCATGTCTTCAATCATGGCTATATAGTAATTAAATTCAGGATGATGGAAACGAAGACTAATTCTATATTTTTCTAACAAACCAAGTTTATTTCTCACCAAAATACACTCAGAAAATATCAAAGCGAATACAGAAATACCTCTCTGTGGATATACGTATTCCATATTTGTTACAATAATTTGCCATCTCCCACCGGTTACAATACAAACCATATATTAATTCATCTTTTTTAGAGAGGTTTTTAAGAAATTTCCTAAAGAAATAACAATTATTGTTTTTGACTAAATTTGGTGGCTATATTTGCAACTTCAATTTTTTTTGGCTATTTTCTACAAAGTAATTAGTGTTTTTGACTAAATTTGCAATTTTCTCTAAAATTAAATGTTAAGGGCACCTTTTATTTGTATTTGGAAAAGGGGGAACATTATAGAAGAAAAACCAAACTACACCTGAATTGATCGACAAAACCCTGGTTTGATTTCCAATTTTCCAAGCAATAAAATACAAACCCAATTTAAAATTATTTAAAAATCCACTAAGTAATAATAAAATATAATGTTCTTTTTTTCTTTCTCTTAATCGTTTTCTTCTCATACCACATCCATTTGTATTGTTATTTGAACCAAATTTATCCATAGTCTCTTTGATGTTTGTGTGCGTATTATCTATATGCTGTACTTTACGTGTGTGTTTGTTTGTTTGTTGACAGTGATGAAAAGAAAACTACAAACTTGTTTGTTATAATACAAGTGTAAAAGGTTTTATATGTGTTTATTATTTATGTCACTAACTATTTAACAATTCTTATATTCAACCCGTATAATATTTGTCTTTCTAAGGCCATGGGGTATGGGGGGTTCTAGGCGCGTAAGGATCTATGTGGAGAGGATGTTCACGCATGAACATTGTGTTGGTGATTTTAGTGTCACCATGTCATTTTAAGTAACTGGAACTAACATGTGAGCTAAGGGGCTTCATAATTTGTACTCTAATATATGTACGGGGTTGTGCGGAGTGCACGGATGTATAAGATCGAATTAGAAGTCGGTTCGACGATTAGTCGGGAATCCGGGGGTAGCGCCCCTTTGGCGGGGTTTAAGGGCAAAGCCCCAACTAGGAACATAGTTGAAAATTCAATTTCTTGAGGGTGATTATAGTAAAACTAACGAATCTCGTTAGTTTTGGTAACCCTAAATCCTCATTAAATCCGGATTATCATGACTTGCTTCCAAAGCAACTAATGACGGCCCAACCATAATGAAACCCTCATCTCGTTTAATATATAAACAATTATTCCTCTTCAGAAAGTGGGGACGATCTTAAGCTCTCGTTTTCATCATAGTTTCACAGAATCCTCTAGCATACTGGCTTATGCCTAGAATCGTAAGTGTACACTTGGATTATCCTATGATGAATTTCTTGTAACCCAGACATATGGTAGAAATATCAATTCGGAAAGTGATATCATGATCCAAGTTGGTATCCAGATCTGCACCACAAACCCTAAATTTCCCAACACATCGCCCCCAATGGGTGTAGTGGTGGTGTGGAGTAGCTAGCTTCATGGAAGCTTATGGGGATTTTGATTGGCTAGCTCCAAACTCTCATTGGCTTCTCTCTCGTGTTCACTAGTTGTTCACTAGTGAACATCATCTCCAACCAATATTGAATGTGTTATGAAAAATGCTCGATGATGATGTGGAGTGATTTTCACCCATGAACATACCCGATGACCTAACCTAATTGTATGACAAAAATGAAAGAACATATAGAATCTCAAGGTGAATGATGAGGATCATTGTTTTCATTGTGTGCATGACTTAAGGCGACAAGTCACGTTGTTTATAAAACGTGACTTAAGGCAGCAATTTTGTGTGTGTGTGTGTGTGTGTATATATATATATATATATATATATATATATATATAGTATTATTCATTTTTATATACATATAAGGCCCAACTTTACATGTATACAAAGTAAGCAAGGACTTAGGGCCCCCATTTTTAAGGGGCCCCTTAACCCAAAAGTCTATTAATTAATTTTGGTGTTGATTTTGGATTCTCTCGCCCTACGCAGTCACACGAATGCACGATTGAAACTGAGATACTCTTCTGCCAAGCGACTATTCTTCTCGTGAAGTCATGATCTCGTCTTTTCCATTCTTCTTCTTCCCGACGGCTCTCTGTGATGTGTGATCATTTGGACTATTCAAAAATCAAAAAATCAATTCTTGAATCTTGATTGTTCAAAAAATCGATTCTTGGATCTTGATTGTTCAAACAATATTGTTCTTCCTCTCTGATTCTCTGTCAATTTAAAAATCAAACTCCATTTTTTTGTAATCTTCATTGTGTGAAGTTTGACTTTAAAATAGGTTTGGATTTTGGAATCAGCCAAATCAGGTTTGGACTTTGGATATTGGAAGTAACGATTTTTCCATTTTGGTTAGAACAAATTTTAGTTTTGCGATTCCATATTTCCATCTCAGTTTTGTCAATGGGTCAAGCCATGAAGGTCAAGGTTGTTAAAAACTCACTTTGCCAAGCATGTATTTTCTATCTATAAATCTATAATCCATTATTATTTACTTTTTGTTTACTTTTTATTGTCTTGGTGATAGTTATTGTTAATTAAATTATCATTAATCATGTCTAAAAGAAAATATGAATCGGGGGCATTAAATGAGGAGGGTTTATAACATAAAGTATAGTAAATGTCAAAGGGCCCAAAATTTTGGGTTCTAAGCCTCCAAACTGGTTGAGTCGGCCCTGATACATATGTGACTTAAGTTAACATTTTGTTAAAGTTTGACAACAAGTACAAGTTTTGGAGACATTGATAAAAACCCTCCGAAGTTCATTGTCAAACACATCATAGTCTACTCTAGATATTATAATAGTAACCATAAGTATACAAAATGAGTAAAAATGTTGTATTTTTATATAGTACGTGTTAGTTAGGGATGTTAATCACTTTGCACAAACATTGTATTTTTATATGTCTGAGTATTAGTCTGGTTTGACTGTAATAGGGGCTGTTTGGCAGGATCTGAATTTTTAAGAGATCTGAATTTCTAAGAAGGTCTGAAATTTTAAAGAGCTGAATGTTTAACATGCTGTTTGGTTGACACCTCTGAATTGCTATGCTGAATTATTAAAACGACCATTTTACCCTTCTGTTTTTTTTTATTGAATTCAATTGTTTGTTTAGAAAATAATCTAATAAATTTCTTAAATATTTATTTAAAAAAATATAAACACCATATAAAATCCAAATTTATCATAAATCAAAATTAAACACAAATCCAAATCAAACATAAATATTTTTAAATCCACAATTATCACAGTTAACACCTTCGGATGGAACGTCAAATGAGCGAATCACAATTCTCATGGTTACCTTCGTGTAGACAACTCTATAACCAATACCCCATATTTTTTAGTAGTTCTCGAGACGATTTTGGATACGAATTAGACTCTGAAGAATATATAGTTCAATCCAGACATAACGAGAATGTTAATATAATACAAACACAAGTTAATCACAAAAATAATAAAAAGAGGTTAGTGATTCAAATTTTGAAAAAAAAAAAGCACCGATATAGTTGATCATAAAAAATCAAAATTAATGAAAAAGAGGTAAGCTTATAATACTATTCGACTATCTTTTCAATATTTATTACAAATCACTATATTATTGTACAAAAAAAAAATCCAAAGTTATTACTTTCCATTTTTTTATATGTATAACATACTTTTTTTATTTATGAAAATGACAATTCTTTGCAAAATTAATATTTCTTTTTTCAGGAAATAAGAAACAGAGAATTTCTTCTTTCCAAAAAGCATTGATGAATGATAAAAGACTGTCAAAAAGAATTCTAATTTCTTTACGTTGGTGTCGGTGGTCTCTTGTTGGTTTTTGTAGGACTTAAGGAGGGGGTGTTGGTAATGATCATGTGTTGGAAAATGGGAAGGGAATGATTGGTGATGAGAGGAGTGGCCAAGGATGATTATTGGTGTTAGGGGTTGAGGTCGATGATGGTGTTGCATGTTGGATTAAACTTCTGATATGTAAGATGTACATTAATGTTATGTTTGGTTGCTAGCTAGGACGAACGTGAGTTGGTTTGAGTTGATTTTGACCTAAAACATATAACCTCAGTTTTCAAACTTTTAAAACCGAATCGAACTCAAACCCATCGGTTCGGTGTTTTGGTTTTCGGTTTCAACTTGGACTTCCCCGTTCAATTTCACTTTTAATCCCAAACCTCACGAGAATTTCTAACTCAACTCCAGTCATCTTATATAAAGTTGAAGTTGCGGTGTGGGACTATAAGTTGATGATAAATAAAACATGGGGATGGCGACTTTATATAAGAGATGAGATTGTCTACAAAGTGTACGAGAAGAGAATCGAATCTACGACCTCATGCAAAAACTTAACCACTAAACAATGATTATGTTTGTGTTTAAAAGCCTATATATATATATATATATATATATATATATATATATATATATATATATATATATATATATATATATATATATATATATATATATATATATATATATATATATATATATATGTGTGTGTGTGTGACTCACGAAATAAATATATTACATAACATTCGCTTCGATTCGATTTCTTTGGGTTTTTACATTCCTGAAAATGAAACCGAACCAAAATTTTCGGATTTTAAAAAACTACAAACCTAAACTGTTGGTTTTTGTTTTGGTTTTGATTTTTTCCTTTTTTGTTTGTAAATTTGTGATTTCGATTTGCTCACCTCTACTGTTAGTTGATAGCTAAAAAACTAGTTGTTGGCTGAAAAGTTTGCTGCTAGCTTATTAGTCAAGTGATAAAAAATGACATTTTCTAAAAATATCTGATAAGTTAGCTGAAAGATATAAAATTATATAAAAAACATTAAGAAGAATATATCTTTTTTTATAATTAATTAAGGGTATGTTTGGAAAGTTTTAAAAAAGCTTCTTGAAACTAGTCTATATAGTTTTTTATAAATCTTGTTTATGAGATATTTTTTGGTCTATCAAAGATGATAATTTAAAAAATCCCAAAAAATAAGTTAGATTATAAGCTATTTGTGGCGCGTCAAACATAACCTAAGATCTTGTTTGGTAAAATAAGTCAACTTATTGTAACCATAAAAGTAGGAGTAAATTACACAAATGGCCCCTATGGTTTGGGGTATTTTGCGCGTTTAATCCCTAACTTATTATTTTAACTCGGAAGTTCCCTACTATTTGTTTTTATTACGCATTTGTCCCTAATGTTAGTTTTTGTTACGCGTTTGATCCATGTCTTACCTAAAAAGACTATTATTTAAAGACAAAACTTCAAAATGGTCATTGTGGTATCAGAAAATTTGAAGTTTGGTCCCTAATTTACAAAATCCTCACGGATAGTCCTTGTGGTTTCAAAATTTTTAATGTTTAGTCCTTCAGCCTAACTCCGTCAGCTTTCTACCGTTAAGTGAGGGGCATTTTCATCATTTAAATACCCAAGGACCATTTATGAGGTTTTCTCTTATTTTAAATAAAAATAAAAAATAAAATTTAATATGTAAATGGTCTCTCTCTCTCTCTCTCTCTCTCTCTCTATATATATATATATATATATATATATATATATATATATATATATATATATATATATATATATATATATATATATATATATATATGTGTGTGTGTGTGTGTGTGTGTTAAGAAGCATCACCCCAGACACCTTCTATTGTTGTTTTGCTCGACCCCTTCTTTCCCTCGAAGCCACAACTCCGGTGAGATAAGCTAACAGTCGACGAAGAGAGCCCACCGGAAAAATCGGTTGTCAACCTCTCCACCTCCCCTCGGTTGCTGAGCAAACCCACGAACCACCACCTGCTGTGTTGTTTCCGATCTGCTCTTTCCCTCCCTTTCTTCTCCGTTTTTTACCAATCTCTCCACCTCCCCTCCATGGCTTCTTGTGTGATGTTGCAGAGCATCGATATGTACATTTGGGTTTACAATCTGTACAACAAATCCAATCAATGAATCAGTTCGATTCATGGTTATGCAGACAAAATTCATCATCGTCAATGCATTTGAAAAATGTTGGGTATGCTAGATCGCCGGAAAACGAAGCTAATTCGACCTAGTTTATACATAATGGAAGTTACCTGAGCAAAATCGGCGAATGCGATCAAGAGAATCAACGATAGGACCAAAAGCAAAGCGGTGTACGGACATCCTCCTCCTGCTATTTTATCTCTCTTTCACTCACTCACTATAAAAAAATGGAAATCTGATGAAATGTGAGTGAGAAAGAACAGATATAATGCTATGAAATGTAGATTATGAATAAGAATTGAAATGGGATTTGGAATTGAGAGAGAGAGAGAGAGAGAGAGAGAGATTAAATTTCTTTCATTTTTTCTTTTTTTCAATAAAAAATTAAGATAATAAGAGAAAATTTCATAAATGGTCCATGGGTATTGAAATGACGAAAATGCCCCTCATTTAAGGGTAGAAAACTGACGGAGTTAAGCGGAAGGACTAAATATTAAAAGTTTTGAAACCACAGGGACCATCCGTGAGGTTTTTGTAAATTAGGGATCAAACTTCAGATTTTCGGAAACCACATGGACCATTTTTGAAGTTTTATCTTATTTAAATAAGGAAAAATGTTGGGGTGGGGTGGGGTTGGGGTGTGTTTATTTAAATGAAATAAAAATAAAAAAGTCAAGAGAAAAATAGTCTTTTTATGTAAAACAGGGACCAAGCGCGTAAGAAAAACAAACAGTGGAGACCTTCTGAGTTAAAAAAATAAGTTAAGGACTAAACACGCAAATTACCCCAACCATAGGGACCATTTGTGTAATTTACTCTAAAAAGTAGTTTATCATAGTTTATAAAGTAGCTTACAAATAAGAAAAACAAAGCGTTCAGTCCCTATTTTCAAAAATTAACTTGGACGGTCCCTCGTTTGGTTTAAAGCTACATGTTTCATCCCTAAAAGACGATTTTATTGCAGGTTTAGTCCATACCAGATTTAAAATGACTATAATGCCCATGTGTATTTTTTTAAAATTAATCTAATATTATTTATCATTATTTATCATTTAAAAAAGGAAATTGGGGACACTCTCACCCACCCTCTACATCTCCGCTTTCTATTTTCTTTCAATATTGTAGAACCCACCGGCAAAATCATATGCTTCTGGCAAGCTTCAACATACCCATGAAGTCGTTATGCACCTCAAAAGCTACCATGAATCTTAAATCAGACACCATAGGAGCAAGGTTAGCTCCTCTCGATTTGATTTTGTGATGGGGGGGAGCCATCGATAGAAAGATATGAAAATAGAGACTAAACACGTTTTTTGACATATACACGAGGGACGACTCGAGAATTTAATTGAAAATAGAGACTAAATACGTTTTCTGACATATACACGAGGGACGATTTGTGTAATTTACCCAAATAACTTATTGACAAACTAGCTTATATGTTAAAAACTAATGTTTCAACTAGTTTGCCAAAAAGTGCATAACATTGTGTTTGTCGCAACACAACTAACTTATTTTTTTAGCTTTTTAAAATTGTCGTGTTTAACAAGTCGAAAATTAGCTTATAAACTACCTTTTTAAAAAACTACTTAGACTAGTATTTTAGAAACTTTTCTAAAATATCCCAAATATGCCCTTAAATAAATATAAAACAAAAATTCTTCTATATGCTTTTTTTATATCGTTTTATATTTTACAACTAGTTTATCAAACGATCATCTTTTGTTGGTTGACTTATAAACTAGCAGTTAGTTAACTTTTAGCTAATATGTCTAGCATGACCTAAGTCTTCATTGCATGTATTTTAATTTTCAAATTACAAATTAATCGATATTTTAATTTTGCAAAATAAACTTACAAAATTAAGTTATTTTTAAACAAATTAATTTTGAAAATAAAAGTGTATGATATAACAATATACCATATAGAAGTCGAATCAAATTATATTAAATTGAAGACAAAACTTTAAAAATGGTCCCTGTGGTTTTTGAAAATATCAAGTTTAGTCCCTAAATTCAAAAAACTTCACAGATGGTCCCTGTGGTTTCAAAACTTTTAACAAATGGTCATTCCGCCTAACTCCGACAACTTTCTACCGTTAAGTGAGGGACATTTTCGTTATTTCAATACATAGGGACCATTTATGAGGTTTTCTCTATTTAAAAAAAAGAAAAAAAAATATAATTATTTAATTAAAGGGCCCCACCTCTCTCTCTCTCTCTCTCTCTCTCTCTCTCTCTCTCTCTCTCTCTCTCTCTCTCTCTCTCTCATCTATATGCTTCTTCTTCTTCAACAATCTTCCTTAATCTTCATCAATAAACACACAAACGCAAACATATGATATTTCCCAACACCACCTATGATCTTCTTCTTTTCACCAGATGAACAAAAATCCCACCAAACTCCCTCTCAGCCTCACTCACTCTCGTAGGATCAGAAACAGTAGAAGAATCAAGCTTTTCTGTTTAAAATCCAGTATTTCACCTTCAAATTAATTATCCTGCATCTGGAAATCAATAAGAATGCTCATCTTTGTAAGTGATTCGGGATTCGACCACCAAATTTGTTGCTCTAAACTTTAATTTCCCTCAACAGCCCAATATTTCTCACATCTGGCATCAATCCTCCAAAATCGTTGTTCGCAAAACTTGGGGTTCGAATGCTTGATACCTCAACCAAAATTTCCATGTCGATTGTCCCTATTAACACCAAATTCTCGAGCTATAACCCTAACACACTCAAATAGTTCTCTTATCGGTGAGCTCTGTTTTCTTTTCTCCTGATCTTGCCATGATTACCGACAACTTTGAGACGAGCGACGATTTGGTTGTTTTTTTACTTCCCTGCACATTTTTTTACTGGTTCGTTCGATTTAATTTTGGGATTAAACAAGATTGATATAGAAAATAGGGAGTTTGTGTATGACCGATCCTTATAAGGGTGGGACTAGCTTCTAAAGAACATTCAATGGCATAAAAGGTCAAATTGGTCTTAGCAAAAAACAACAGCTCCTCGGGTAACAAATAGGTGAACAGCTCAAAGGATGCTCAAATAGATCAAGAAAATGACGTTAGGTGCATCAGTACACGATATATATAAAGGAAAAAAAAACCAAAGCAGTTGAGCAAACATAAACCAATGGTATCTGAAAATTGTGTCGAGAGAGAGAGAGAGGGTGGGGCCCTTTATATATATATATATATATATATATATATATATATATATATATATATATATATATATATATATATATATATATATATATATATATATATTAAATAGAGAAAACCTCATAAATGGTCCATGTGTATTGAAATGACGAAAATTCCCCTCACTTAACGGTAGAAAGCTGACGGAGTTAGACTGAAGGACCATTTGTTAAAAGCTTTGAAACCATAGGGACCATCTGTGAGGTTTTATGAACTTAGGGACTAAACTTGATATTTTCGGAAACCACAGGGACCATTTTTGAAGTTTTGTCTAAATTGAAAGTTATACAATCTTCTTTAGCCGTTTTATAATTGAGTGGTGTTTTGGAAGTTTAGAATATATTATCTGTTTAACTAAATATTCACCATGTTTACATATATGAAATACTTCTTTTGCACATTTTGACTTTTTGAGTCATTCATATATTTTAAGGTAGTGTTTGGTCGATGAATTTGACCAAGAAATGAAATGGTTCAGTGAAAAAATATGTGTGATTTGCCTATGGAAGGAAAGCTACATTCCTTACCTCCTTTCATTTTGTCAAATATAAATCCTATTTTTTTTAAATTTCATCATACAATGGAACGAGATATTGCAATAGGATTAATGTCATAATTGGACTATTTAAACTGTTCAAAAAACACATACGAACTGTAAAATTGATTTCATAAGATAATTTATTGTTACATTTTGTTCAAAAAAACTAACTATGGAACAAGTTAGTTATCTCATTGATTCCAATATATCACCAAATGCTTCTAAACAAATGACAAATTATTAATAGCAAAACAGAGTTTAAAACTAACAAAATCACTTCTTATGTATCATTCTTTCTATTCTATAGTGGTTTCACGAACCCTCAATAAGGTTGACTTTTAGTCAAAGGAGCTTTAAACAACTAAATCATTCAACTACTTTCGAATTCTTCAATCTATTCTTATATATTTCACATAAACCAGGTATGTGACTCTCAAAGTTCTTCAAGAAACCAAGAAACTTCGACTCAGAATAGTTAACAAGTGTACTAAGAGATAATGACTCTTTCACCAGTTCCTTCTTTTTCAAGATTTTGATAATTTCAATCCTTGGTTTCATTCGTTTCTCTAAACTCAATGTCCAGAAAGATGTGGAACCCATCAAGTATGATGGAGTATACTTAAGTTCCTTCATGAAATAGTTCAATTTATCAACAATGTAAGCTTCCGATTTGTTCAAACAGTAAGGTTGAGACTTGAGCAATCTACCTATTTCCAAATCAGACCAACCAAATCTCCTAAAAACTTGTAGATTCTTCTCAATTTCTGATTCGCTACGATACATAACAGCAACCAATGCATGAATCAATAGAGGTGAATCACGAGAAATACCTAATTTTTGTTCAAGATATTGCAGCTTGCTTTCAATCAATTCCGGTGTCTGCTTCATACGCTGAGGATCAGTGACTAAAAGCTTCAAGATTTTCTCATCGGATAGACCGTATTTTTTCAGCAATGATATGTTTGCCGATATTCTTCTGAGAGACGAGTTGGGTAACAGCATCCACTTTGATCTATTAATCATTTTAACCACGTTCTCATCACATCCGAGTAAATTTCGAAGATAATCAACAGTAGGAATGATTTGCGTATGTAACCCCCTGGAGAAAATAAGAGGATTCCTCTTAACCAGCTTCACGAGATCTGGCCCTAGTAACCCTAGTTCCGTGAAAACCTTTAGTTTCGGTTCTAGGGTTTTGTTAGGTTTGACTGTAAGAATTCTGGGAGCCATTGAGACGATGTCTCTGATCTGGACGTTGTTTAAGCCGTATTCTTTGAAGATGTTAACAACTAAATTAGAATTGGCTGTGGATTTGAGATGAGGTACCTCTGAATAAACAGCAATGGCGTCGTCTTCATGGAATCCGAGAGAATCGATTAGGTAATTTAAAACGGGATTTGTAGATACGATTTCTGTGATTTTTGTAGACGACGAGGAGGATGAAAAGGAAGTAATCGAGAACTGGAAATGTGATCTCAAGAAGAAGAAAGGAATTGTTCGATAGATTTTGAACATCTTAACATCTCAAACCCAAAGTGTGAGTGAGAACTGGGAAAACGGCTAATTGTGTCTGCCGAAATGGTCTTGTCCCCTTTTCGATCCATTGTGTTTGGGTTGCTTTTGAAAACAAGTTATTAACTTAATTCACTTCTTAAAAAGTCACTAAATTAAAAATGTAACGCCGTGATCGGTTAATTGTTAGACTTGAGAAGTCAATAAATTAAAAAGGTATACTTCTGGAAAAAAAAAATTATGTAAGATGATCTGGAATACCAGTCCCGATGGGTCTCATGGTTGATCGTGCACACCATCCCAGCCATTTGCGATCGCTCGTTTTCATGACGGGGAAGATGAACAACAATAGGGGTCTCTCTTCGTCTTTGTCTTCTTCTTCCTCTCTCTCTCACACACACACACATACCGTGGAGAGTACTATATGGAATAAGGGTGGCTCGTCACTGGATCGTGGTGATTGATCTGGAAGCTCTCCACGACAGTTGTCGTGAAGAGTATTACAGATGACCTAAGCTGTAAAAAAATTGGTTGAAATTAACTTTTTGAAGTGTATTTGGCTTTTTTATTCTAAAACCTCAGTCACATAATCCTTTTTTTAGTCATCATGTTAAATTATTGATTATAATTTATAAGACACTTGTCAAAAAAAAAAGTTTTTGGTTATAATTTACACCAAATTCTTTTCCACTTCAACCATATATTAAAAATTTACATTAACAATATATTTTAATATTATAATAGTTTTGTTATTATATTATATCATACATTTTAGCTATATGAATCCTATGAAAGACAAAATTGCAAGTTTGGTCCTGTGGTATGTCAAAAATTGGATATTTGGTCCAAAAAGTTTTGGGATTGCACCGGTGGTCCGAAAGGTTTGATTTGTTGTGGAATTGGTCCAAAGGCTTAACAGCCGTTTGTGCCCTTTGTTAGTGTGAGGTTATTTCTGCCTAAAAGGATTGATCTTGTAAATTATTTGTCAAATAAGGGTAACTTTTGAATAAATTAAATTAAAGTTTGATTCCACTTTGACTTTTGACCGGTCAAAATAGGAACCCGATTTGAAAGTGGTCAAGGGATTTTTTTTTGTTCATCATTTGATCGATCGTCAAGGGGAACGCAAAGGAAATGAATACAAAACACGAAGGGAAGAACAAATGCATAATCGATTGGGAGGAAGAGGAGATTGGGACGGGAATGAACCGAAGGCAGTCAAGAAGAACGCACACAAAATCAGTGAATGTTCGATCGTTCTTTTGGCTGGAGGAAGGGGGTCTGATGGCTTCTGATTTTTCATCGATTGATTCGTAATCGGTGATGGCATCTGGGATTCAACTTAGGCCGAAGAAGAGGGAACGGAAAAGAGGAGGCAGCGAGGGATGTTAGGAGGTGGTAGTCGACGAAGAGAGACAACCGAGCCTATTAGATCAGCCCTCGCAGGATAAGAAACCAGTCAAGGAGGCCGCCGGAGCAACCCCTTCGCCATCACTGCTGTTGACAACAGCCACCACCGAACCACTCTTGTACTTTCGTTTTCCTTTTCCTTGTCCAAACAAGCCAAGCACAGGTGGTGCCCTCCATGGGATCGGCAACTGCTGCTGCTTTCATTCCCTTTTATTCTCCGATCAGACACGAAGGTGAAGAACCCCTCCTCCATCGTTTGTGTTACAGGACCAAAACAATCATCGATTTTTGATTGCTTCCGTTCGTTCCTTCTTTCTTAATCTGATGAAGACAAAGTCTTTTCCCCCGATTTGTTAAGATGATGACCGTGTTGATCCCTTTACCCAATTTTTGTATCAAATTGGCAAAACCAGTCCCTCTAGTTGTAGCTTTAAATTAAAATTAGCCACTAGACATAAATCTTTTCAAAGCATGTCCTAATTTAATAAGATTTTAAAAGAAGGGGTGTGAATTGACAGAAATACCCTCACACTAACAGAGGGCGCAAATTGTTGTTAAGCCTTTGGACCAATTCCACAACAAATCAAACCTTTTGGACAACCGGTGCAACCCCAAAACTTTTTGGACAAAACATCCAATTTTTGACATACCACAGGAACCAAACTTGCAATTTTGTCTCCTATGAAATCATAAACAACCCTAAAATAAAACAATACTTCTTCCACCAATCAATCAATGGTGATGCGGAAAGAAAGTTTAAATTGACACGATGGATTCCGATGGTTGCCCATCCATCTTTTGTTAATTGTAGCTTTCTTCTGCTCTTACATCTATTCAATTTGGTATAAAAATCGATATAATACACAAGTTATAATCTAATGATATTATATTAGAGTTTTTTAAAAATATTTAGACGATCTATTGGAGTTGTATAGAGCTTTTTAAAAATATTTGTTTGGATTCAAATATACAATGACAACATGTAATACGCAGATAAAATATTGTTAGAGTATTATGACAAAAACAATTTATATGTGTAAAATAACTGGAAAAAAATATATGTTTGACCTTTTTTTTTTATCTTTTTATATGTAATACTTCATTTTTAACCATTTATAACTAGGTGTGAGACCCGTATGTTATACGGGTTGATTAAAATAAAATGTTAAATACGAATGATTTAATGGGAAGTTTATTTTAATTTGAACTTTAAAATAATTATAAATTATAAGAAAAAAAACATGAAAAAAATTAAAATTATTTGTTTAGTTGTTAAACCCATGTACTAAACGTGTTAATTATAACAAAATGTTAAATACAAAGGTTTAAACTGTAAATTTATTTAAAATTAAATTTGAAATTTGAAAATTTACATTAATATAGTAATTATGATATGTTTAATTTATGGAAACTAAATTAATGATATATTGAAAAATGAAAAATAAAGTAATGACAAGTGGAAAATAAATATTTCAAAATTATGACAAAATGACATGTGGCATAATGCATGAGATAATGATATGTGACAAAATTATTTTCATTTATTAGGGAGGAGATTATTTTCACATCAACAAAAGTTTATATAAGCAATAATTAACTTTTTTTTTATTTGCCAAGAAGTTTGCTTTGATAATTTGATTAATAGTTTTTGAGAATTTTTTGATGGTTTTGTCTTTTAGCTTTTTAAGAGGAAAAATTCATTCATGAGCTTTTAGTTTTATGTTAAACAAAAATAAATCCAAAAACTAATTCAAATAGCTTTTAGTTTTGAGTACTTATTATTTAATTTTAGAGTATTTAAAAACTATCAACTAATTTTACAGAATACTATGCGCAAATAAAAAGTATAACTTCCAGCTAATTTTTCTAAACACGTAACTATAATTTGTATCCCAGTGAATATGTACATGAAATTGAGAAAAAAAAAACAAAAAGGAAGACAAAAAAACATCCATTGCAAAGATTGAGATAATCTTACTAAACTTTGACAAAAATGAATTAATTGATATAACTATTAATGTAGATGTATGATTGACAAACATAATTTCTTTCACCATGGATTTAAAAGGATAGAGTAAAAGTAAAAACCCATTTCAAAAGATGAAAAATCAAGTTAATTGATTATGATAAATATTAATAGCAACACAATCATGATTCATGAACAAATACAAGATTCAAAACTAACAAAAAATCCATCCATCTATATGAAGAATTGCAACTTCTCAAATGTTACAAACTAACTCCACATTAGAATTTCTATGATCAAAAACAAAAAGAATGAGTAAACTATTACCTCATGCTACTAATGTAAGTTTGATACAAACTAGGAATCTTGTCCTCAAATCGTCTCAAGAAATCTTGAAATCTCAATTCAGGATAACTAACAAGTGTAATAAGAGACTTTCTTTCATCCAACATTCTCTCCTTCAAAATCTCCAACACTTTGTTCCTAGGTTTCACTCTTTTCTCCAAACTTAATGAGAAAAGACTTGGGCAAGTTACTAAGTAAGAAGGTGTATACCCAAGCTCATTCATAAAGAAACTAAGCTTATTACGAATTGTATCTTCTGATAAAGCAAAACAGTAAGGCTGGTTCTTAAACAATGTAGATAATTCAGTATCAGAAAACCCAAAACTCTTGTAAACTTCCATCTTTTTATCCATTCCTGAAAGACTACTTGAAGCAATTGCATGAAAACAACGAAAAAACTCAGTTGAATCACGGGAAATGCCTACTTTTCCCTCTATCCAATTCAGTTTACTTGTTAACCAATCGGGTGGTTGTGTGAAATGCATAGCATTCTTATGAACAAATTTACTGATTTGCTCATTTGAGAAACCATAAGTTTGTAAGAGCAAGACATTGTCTGAAAACATCTTTAAAGCAATAGATGTTGAAAACAACCATCTTGATCTGTTAATAGTTTCCACCACTTTTTCGTTAGTTCCCAGAAGGACTCGAAGGTAATCAATGGTGGGTATTATTCGTGAATGTAAACCCAAATCGAATAAGCAAGGGTTTCTCTTGAGAAGACTTATTAGATCCGGCCCGGTCAGCCCGAGTTCGAGAAAAACCCTAATTTTGGGTTCTAGGGTTTCGTTTGCTCTGTATAGTAGAACTTTTGGTACCCATGCGACTATGTCTTTGATCTGGGCGTTATCGAAGCCGCAATTTTTGAGGATACGAATAACTGAATCACAATTTCGAGTGGTTTTCAAACGGCGTACCTTTGATGAGGAGGAAATGGCGGATTCTTTGGAGAATCCGAGTGTGTTGATGAGGAAATCGACAAATTCGATTCTTTTAGCAGATGTAGATTCATCAACAGGGGAAAGTTTAGTTGCTGTTGAGTAGAAAAGATGAGATCTGAATTGATAGATTGAGAAAATCTCTCGCCCGACGTGGCTACGGAGGTAGAACATCTTAGCGCGCAGAAGATAAAAGTTTTGGAAAGGATGTTTAATAGGAGAGTATGAATTTTCATTTCCACCCCCTGTAGTTTCACATATATTAGAACGTTGAAAAAACATAGAAACATTTAAAAAAAAATGTTAAACACGATTTTTTTTATCGATCAAAAATCAAAACCGTAGAAATATCTTTGTAGTTTGTCGTTGTATGTTTTTAATTGTTGTTTTGTCACAGTTACATGTTGGATTAGTATAACATATTCTCTTTGATCTTTATTTGTTGAAATAGGCTTTCGTTTTATGGATGTTTTATTGAAGTTGTAACTAAAATTTATTTTTAAAGTTGAAGTTTTTGACTTACAAATAAGATTTATAACATACAACTTGTACAATGCAAGGGATACGCATATACGCATATGAAAAATATGTTTTTGACAATAAAAACCATCTTGTGCATAGATATATTTTTTTTTTGAAAGACATCTCTTATTAAAACAAACAAAAAGTTAGCAAGAAGCTAGCAAAAAAATCAATTACAAGTTTATAAGATATTGAAGCCACGCATTCAAATTTCTAGCTCCTAAAACAATACCAATTAAAGGAATACAATTTAATGGTATCTATAAGAGTATCTGTTCGATACTTCTGAATGCGAAAGACCATGACATTTCTATAACCTCATAAAACCCATAGTCATAATAATACAAATAATTTTCTCTTTTTTTATATCCCTTGCATCCATAAAGCATCCAACCAATCATGTACCTCTTGCAATTCGGATATATATATATATATATATATATATATATATATATATATATATATATATATATATATATATATATATATATATATATATATATATATATATATTTCAAAGTTTTTTTTGTTTAAGTTTTGGGCTACTAAAAGCTTATGACCACCGAACATTATCAAACAGGGTTATTTTCATTTTTAGCCATTTTAATATAAATGACATCAATTTATGAATTAGAGACCACATCCTTTATGGTTGGATGACTTTGTTAACTACTATACTTAACAAAAGTCATAATACCTTTAGAATGAAATGTAATTATTAGGATTGTCAAATTTGTACCACAAAAATGTTGGATTAGGTGTCTATGTCATAACTATATTTGGTATATACTTGACCTGGTTGTAGCATGCTCCTTTCGGATTGATTTCACCAGAGCAACTTGACTAGATGAATAATGAAGAAATAAGTTATTATGGTTTATTAATATATTATATGAATAATATATTAAAGGAGAAACTTGTTGACATTGGTCAACAATTAATTTATAATTAATTTTAGGGAATATGATTTATTAAGGTAATTAACTTTTCGGTTTGTCTGCATATGGGTAACTATCTTTTTTTTTGTACACATCTAGGTAACAAACTTGTTGGATGTGTTCACATATGACCATTATGACCTACTGTAGCAGGTTACATCCTAGATGTGAACACTTTTAACAAGTTCGTTACCTAAATGTGTACAAAAAAAATAGTTACCTAAATATGAACAAAACAAAAAGTAAGAGTAAATTACACGAATGGTTTGTGTGGTTTGGGTGAATTTGTATTTTTGGTCCTAACTTTTTTTTTAACTCAGATGGTCCCTACTGTTTATTTTTGTTACGCGTTTAGTCCCTGTCTTACCTAAAAAGACTATTGTGCCCTTATTAATTTATTTTTTAATTAGTTTTCTTATTTATGTATTTATTTTTTATATATAAAAAAGACTATTATTTTTTTAAATAAAAAAAAGTAAATGATGGGTTTTAGCCATAAGAACTTTCCTATGTGCGCATGCAAAACCCTAATGTTTGGATCTAGGTTTTCTAATTAAACATGCTTTGAATCCAAGACTTCTAATGATTAATTAGGTATAAGAACAGCACAAAAACAGATCTAGAAGTTTACCTTTCAATATCTTGGTTGATCTTGTTGTCTTGGAGCTCTAGAGTCACAATTGTCACTCCTCTAATGGCTTACAAACACCAACTAGCAAGGAGGATGATTTGAGAGAGGGGAGAGGGGAGGAAATTCGGCCAGGGGTTCTCTACTTGAGATGAGATGCCGAATTCTCTTGGCCAGAGGGTCTATTTATACTTGTAGACTCCTTAATGGTTTCACCTTAAACCCTAGTTGGATAATCTTTCCTTAAAGCAATCCAAATCCATTCCTTAGATAACCTTGGACGATTTTAAGCTATCCCTAGCTTCTAGAATTTGTCCATCCTTTATCCACAAAGGATTTACAGTCTAAAGTGTAACTATCAAACAATTAACAGTTTATACCCTCTTATTTAATTAATCTCTTTAAGTCACCAAATTAATACTAATTAATTTATGACTTATATTAATCAAATAACAATATTATTATTCCTTATATTATTCTTATAGTATATTAATAATATTTATTCTCTCATAATAAATCATCCTGTCAAGTTGCTATGGTGAAGGCAACCCAAAAGGACCATGCACAACCGGGTCAAATATTTGCCTAATATAGTTGCAGCCTTAGACACTATTCCAACAGTCTCCCACTTGGATAAGTCTAGTAACTATATGCACAAGTACAATCCGATTTGCAATCGTAGCTCTCAAAGACGCTGTTAAACTCTGATCTAATCAATTTTGTCCTTTAGATAAGGGATCGTACAGTCCTCTGTTAGATATCATGCTGACAATTCTATGGAATGATTAGTCAAGAATTTAGGTTTCTCGATCTACGATTTATTTGACATAGAACTTAATCGAACACATCAATTCAGTTCTGACCGGGCCTGGCACATAAGTCAAATCAAATCATCGAGCGGCCGAGATATCACTTTTACCTTCTTGGGATAAAAGTTACAGATAAACTTCGACTTATATGCATTTACTTATTCATTAACCAATTATACACAACAATGCGTTTTATAACACCGAGTTACTGATGCATTTTCGCATTATCAATGTACAACTAATTAACAAATAACAAACCATATATCTAGGTTTTAAGACTATATGATATTATCGTCTTGCGATCACCTTTTATATCATATTCCATAAGGTGATTCCAGCAAGCACGGGTTTGTTCCAATGCTCAAAACCAGTTCATAAGCACTCATGAATGTTGCCGCAACTCTTTGCTATGTCTAACACCATTTAGACAATATACACACCAATTCATGACAATCTTCATTCATATCTACTTCCAACATACGAACGATTGTGGACAATTTGAATAATTCGATTATTCTTAATAAATTCAATTGTTCTGGAAGTCAAAACAGGCAAAGTGAAACAATAGTTAAACAATTAACATAAGATAGTAACATTACTCATAAATAAAACTCCTTTATTTAATCATCAAATGTTAATTACATTTATCTATTACACGTTTCTAATACTATCTAATCTATGCTAATATCATCCTTCAGCCCAATACTCCTAGCATGCTGCAAGTGCTTAACCCTACTCAGTCCCTTCGTGAGCGGATCTGCTGGGTTATCTTCTGATGATATCCTCTTCACTACGAGTTGTCCTTCTTATACACGATGTCTAATAAAATGATATTTTCTGTCGATATGTCGTGATCTACCATGATCCCTCGGTTCCTTGGTCAAGGCAACCGCTCCTTCATTATCACAGAAAATCTCCATGGGCTCCTTTATGGCGGGTACAACTCCAAGGTCACCAATGAAGTTCTTCAGCCATATTGCCTCCTTCGACGCTTCGCTCGCTGCAATGTACTCTGATTCACACGTTCAATCAGCTATAGTTTCCTGCTTGGAACTTTTCCAAGTCATTGCTCCTCCATTCAGGGTAAAGACCCAGCACCTTCAAGTCACTGTACCCTCGCACCTTCAAGTCATCACTCCCTCCGAGGACTAAGAACCATTCCTTCGTTCTCCGAAGGTACTTAAGGATATTCTTCACCGCAATCCAATGGGCTCTGCCAGGATTCCCTTGATATCTGCTAACCATGCTTAAGGCAAAGGCTACATCAGGGCGAGTACAAGTCATAGCGTACATGATAGAGCCAACTGTGGAAGCGTATGGTACTCGGCTCATTTCTGCTATTTCAGCTTCGGTACTCGGACTTTGAGTCTTACTCAACTTGGCATTACTTTGTATCGGTAATTCTCCCTTCTTCGAGTTTTCCATACTAAAACGTTTTAGTACTTTCTCTAAGTAAGTGTTCTGACTAAGTCCTATTAGTATCTTACTTCTTTCTCTCACTATCCTTATTCCCAAAATATAAGAAGCCTCTCCGAGGTCCTTCATAGCGAAGCACTTCCCGATCCAGGACTTAACCTCCTGCAGAGTCGGGATGTCGTTTCCTATGAGTAATATGTCATCGACATATAGAACGAGAAAGCTTACTATACTCCCACTGGCTTTGACATATACACACGATTCATCTTCGCTTCGTACAAACCCAAACTCTTTGACTTTCTCATCGAAACAAAGATTCCATCTGCGAGATGCTTGCTTAAGTCCATGAATGGACTTCTCAAGCTTACACACTCTATTCGGATGCTTCGGATCCACAAACCCCTCTGGCTGAGTCATGTAAACATCCTCAGCCAACTTCCCATTAAGGAAAGCGGTCTTGACATCCATTTGCCAAATCTCATAATCATGAAATGCAGCAATCGCTAGCATCACTCTAATAGATTTTATCTTCGCAACTGGTGAGAAGGTCTCATCATAGTCAACTCCGGGAGTTTGAGTAAAGCCCTTCGCGACCAATCGCGCTTTATATGTGTGTACTTTTCCATCCACATCGGTCTTCTTCTTGAAGATCCATTTGCACCCAACGGTCTTACGTCCGGGCACATTATCAACCAAATTCCAAACTTGGTTATCATACATGGATTGGATCTCGCTATCCATTGCCTCTTTCCACTTTGCAGACTCCGGGCCTGCCATGGCTTCCTTATAGCTATTAGTTTCATCAAGATTTATTAGTGTACCATCACTAATATACGTGTCCCCTTCGGTAGTAATATGAAAACCATAAAACTGGGGTTGAAGTCTAACTCTATTGGAACGTCTAAGAGGTAAGGACTCGTCAATTGGTTCAATCGGAGTTTCCTCCTCGGGTTGAGTGCCAGCGGTAGAGGTTCCTTTATCTATCGACTCTTGAATCTCTTCAAGCTCGATTTGCCTCCCACTATCCTCTTGGCCTATGAGTTCTCGCTCTCGGAAAACTCCTCTCCTTGCAACAAAGACAACATTGTCCTTCGGTCTATAGAAGAGATATCCAAAGGATTTCTGTGGGTAGCCGATGAAAATACATCGCTCACTTCGAGGTTCGAGCTTGTCGTGAGTATCTCGTCTTACGAAATCCTCGCAACCCCAAACCTTGATATGCGCCAACGAGGGAGCTGTCCCTGTCCACATCTCGTGAGGTGTTTTGGCAACATTCTTAGTAGGGACTCGGTTAAGGATATGGGTGGCAGTCTCTAAGGCATACCCCCAAAAAGAGATAGGTAGTGAAGCACGACTCATCATAGATCGAACCATATCTAATAAGGTTCGATTACGCCTTTCTGCCACACCATTCAATTGTGGTGTCCTAGGTGGCGTCAATTGTGAAACTATTCCACACTCCTTGAGATAATCGTGGAATTCAAGACTTAGGTACTCTCCTCCTCGATCGGATCGAAGCATCTTGATTTTCCTGCCCAATTGATGATGGGTTTTGGTCATAAGACATCCTATGTGCTCATACAAACCCTAATGCTTGGATCTAGGTTTCTCTATTGTACATGCTTTGAATCCAAGACTATAAACCCTAATTCTAGCATATGGAAATCAATATTAACATATAATTAGGTTTATGATATTACCTTGATTGTTATGTAGCAATAACAATCCCAATTCCTCCTTGAATTGACTTTGGAAGGCTTAGAGTCAAAAGTGTCACTCCTCTAATGGTTCACAAACACCATAAGCAAGAAGATGAAGAGAAGAGAGGAGGGAGGCCGCCCAAAATGTGTTCTAACCCTAGAAAAGAAGTTCCCCACGTTTTTTAGCCTTAAGGGTTCTATATATAGTGAGGCTATTAGGGTTATCTAACAAAGTGTCACAACTAGCATTTTTAGCTAGGAAATTCTATCCCATATAAACATCATCCATTGTAAAAGCATGTACTCTAAGTGAATACAATACTCTATCCTCGTTCAAGATACACCTCATATGTTTAAATAAGGGTTGGAAACCCTATATATATCCCGACTCAAGTTCATTATGGACTATGATTCTCCTATTGGACCTAATGGGCCAATAAACCCTTAACTTAACTCTTTTAAGCTAAGAGTCTTAAGTTGGGCCTTATTTGAATTCACATTCATTAAAATATTATGTTTTGGGCTTTAATGGGCCTAGAATAACCCACACCTTTCTCATGGACCTATTTGGGCCGAGAACTACCCTAAAAGTCCAATGGGCCGAAAATTTTCCTTAGGGGCTTCATAATTTCGAACCAAAGAAAGGATTGGGCCAAACTAATTCACCCTCCTTCCTCCTAGCCCAATTCTCGGCCCATTATCTATATAAAAAAAAAAAAGAGAAATTAGCTAATTAGCTTAATGCATGACACATCATTTTTATTTGGAGGATAACCAAGTCATTTACCCACCATGTAACAATGCATTCACATATATCCATGCAAAACCTTATCTCTTCCTTCTCTCTCCCCCTAATTCACGGCCATAAGGCCCTTCCCACCCTCATCTCTCATTTCAAACACAATAATCTCTTATCTTTACCTCTTATACTCAAGAAAATCCTCTCTTCCTTCCTCTCAATTTTTCGAGATTCTAAGAATTTCAAGAAGGTTTTCCCACCTAGGTCATCATCTTTGGTAAGTTTTTCATTAGATCTATGATTTCACTTCTTGATCTACTCAAAAATCTCCTCTTACACTATACTTTCGTGAATCATACTCTTATAGCACCATAGAGCTCGAAAATCATCTCCATAACACATCTAGGGTCGAGATCTCTTCACTTCTCCATCAAAACCGACTTCCAAACCCCAAGGTGAGCTTCATACCCCCTATTTTCTGTTTTTATGAGTTTTGTGGGGGGGGGGGAATACAAGTGAAAGTGTAGATCTATATGTGTTTGTATGCCTTGTATGATTTCCATGCTTATATGTATGCTTCTATGTGTTTTAATGTTGGATCTAGCCATAAAACCCCTCAAAACCGAGATATAACTTATGTTTTATGATCTTAGCTTCAAATATATTTCTACACACAAAGTGTTTCAAGAAAAATGGCTAAGTGGTTTAGTAATAATTTTCTTTGGGTTAAAAACACAAATTTTGGGCCTAAAATGTGAAAAATACAAAATTAAGGGCCCAAATTGACATTTCACAGATTCTGATGGATGAAGTGTGCCAAAACAGTTTCCATAGAACTATTTCTGGAATTATACTCAATTAGAGGATTAAAAACATAAATTTCAAGCTTAATGGGCTAAAAATGAAAATTTCGGCCCAATGAGGCCCATTATGCGAATTTTTCTGTTTTGGAGGGCCAAAACTGTAATTTTATGTAAAACAGTGGACTATAAGTGTCCCAAATCCTTTTCAAAGGTTTAAAATGCTTTCTAAATTTAAAAAGGACCAAAGTTGCAAAAATTTTCCAATTTGGGCCAAAATTGTCAAAATTGCGAAAAGAAGGGTTAAAACCGAGAAAACTGCATTTTCAGGGGCTTAAACTGTTCCCTATGAAAAATATGCTGAAAAATATTAATTTCAATAATTTTTGGTGTTAAAATGTCAAGAAAAATAGTTTAAGGACCAAACCGGGAAGTATTTGATAAAAGGGTTGAAAATGTAAATTTTACAAACAATGAGGGGCTGAAAAACAGAAATATTTCAAGGCTAATTCAATATGTACAATTTGATCAAATAATGGCACCGTTACTATCGACGAAAATACAACTCATTACAATACCAAAAGTCGTTGTTAAACGAATTGGCTCGGTCTCGAGCCAATAGAAATCTACAACTACTAACTCTTCGATACTACGATTCATACAAATAACGTTTGGTAATACATATACATACGAGTGTGCACAGACGTCTACGCACCATCTTTGGGCCCCACAAGTGTAAAATCTTGTTCGTTGAGCCTAGCTAGCCCAATGACCTGATCTTAAGGCCCGAAGACGCATATTTTTCTACGAGGTGTTGAGTTTCACCGACTCGACACAACGTAGAGAGACTTTCAATGGCTTGTATACCACTGGTCCCCAAGGGTCCTTGGTATTGCTAGAAGAGTCTGCATATTTTACGAGGCGGGTCGGGGACCCCTCGCACGCATATTATCCCCAACCGATTAATAGAGTCATCGAGGTCTTCGTGCCCTCTTTCTCTTCGGATGTGGGACTACACCTAGTCAGGGCGATTGGATAACGCGATTAGTACTGACGACGCCTTCGGGATCGTTAGTATATCTATAAACTGGGCGTTTGTGTAACGCGGGTTTGTAGTAAATAATCCTGCTCGAGAACCTTCCAACGTCGCCTGGGACTGACACTATACGTTATGCAATGGTTTGAATGTAACTTCATGTAATTCAAGGAACTAGGAGAACATCGGGTTTTCCTAGGGTTTTCAATACATACAGATTTGAAATGCATACATCTTCAATGAACAATTTTTTTTTACAAGTATAGAAACAAACAAGCATACCTATGGATCTTCACGAACGTTTTCCAAAGCCTTTCTTTTCAGAAAATATCGGATTTTCTGGTGGTTTTTCAAACAATACAAACATTGGATTTCAAACACTACTTATGAACTCACCAACATTTCATATGTTGACGTTTTTCAAAATACTTGTATTCTCAGGTAACAGATAAAGTGAAGGATGAATTGTACTCTATGACGTTTTGCTGTCGTTTAACTAGTATCGAACAATCACTTTCGAGAATGTAATGTTTTGAGACAATGTAATGAATGTAAACTCTACTGGTTGTACAATATTAATGCATGGTGACGAATGTTGTTATGTTTCATATATATTCAATGTTATGGTATTCAATTGAGTCACGACAGCCCCCGGACGTTTCCGCCGTCTGGTTCGGGGATGTGACAGGTTGGTATCAGAGCTTTGTTTATAGTGAACTAGCATGTCTAGCCACACATTGATATGCAACTATAAACCAAAAAGAGGGACTAACATAACTCTGAACAAAACAAAGTAAATAAAACACCCTTGCTTGCATTAGGAATAGGAACCTAACATCGAACCAAACAAGATAATGCTAGTATCTCGGCTACTTCAGGACTGTTCTTAGTTGTATCAAGGAGCGGATGTAGCCTGATCAACTACATTCCCTCCAAGGTACAACCATCACATGTCGTGAAGAGATCGTGATAACTAGGAACCTAAAATCATACCCCTTAATCTCCAAGAAGGGAACCCCAACTGAATCTATGCAATAGTCGTAGAGCTATAGGAGTAATTGGTATGCTATTTGTTTCTAGTATTCATAGCCCATCGTGCAATACGCTATAGACGAGTATTATTAGCCAGGAAACCCTATCACCCTAGTCAAGGAATAGTCGGGTGGCTCGACCCAGAGGAAGAACCCCAGGAGGGACACGAAGTAGAACTCGCAGGTGAACCCGCTGAGTCAATAGTGGACCTCGAAGAGGAAGAGCCGGAGGGCAATGACGATGACGACACGGATGTAGAATTCAATGACATCAATCCTCCATGTAAATCCAGGGCACCGACTTATAGTAAGGGCCCCGGTGACCCCATGCCCCCTCGGGCACCTGATATTTGGGGATAAAGTCACCAGTAAGGAATACGACCACACCACGGTAAGAGCTGAGGTCTCTTTAATTTTAGCCACAGAGGACCAGCTGACCAGGCCCTCCCAGTCGTGGTGCGACGCACCTGAGGTATCGATAACCAAGCTCAGGACACCCCAAATCGAACGAAACAAATGTGGTTTGTTATTAAGAGGGATGAAAGGAAAACACGGGAAGTGAATGGAGACTCTCGAGCGAGACAGTTAGTTTGGGAGGTACGCCTACGAGATACCGAGCAACAAGTAGCTCGTCTCCGAGGTGCATCCACTTCATCAACATCACCACCAGACACTTCTCGCCACGACTAGGACCAGCCTTTTCTAATTTCCCCTACTATCCGACATGACTCTCTTTCGTGTGCTAAGATGGTACATACCCCTGAAACGATTATGCGTTATATTTATTTCATATTGCTGTAACGACTCAATTATATGCACAAGCGAACCCTCGGAACCACTAGATACTTAAGGATCTCGAAACTAAAACAACCCATATAATCTAAGGATAGACGTAACAATCGTTCCAGATTTGTGATCACCTATTACCACAAAATACATCATAGGGATGTAGACGGAGGTAGTAAGAATTTTACAACAAGATGCGAAAATTTATAGAGTACAACCAGGAATGCCGATCATCACTTACGATCTGGGTTATCAATGTGCATCAGGAAAATGCCATCCCGCAAGAATAACAAGCGCACCTGCGAGACACCACTCCTGCAGATGGACTCTGCTACATTCCAAGCTGCTGTAATGGCAGCAGTAACCGCTGCCATGGCACAGATCAATGCCAACAACCCTAATGGAGGCAGGAATAGCATTGACAACTCCAGCCAAAGGAACAAACATGGAAACCAACAAGTGACGACCTGTCAAGGAACTCCAAACCCCAAGCTTAAGAGCAGGAAGTTGAGGTCTGGAGGTAAGAGAAAGGGACAACACACTCGAGGGTTCTCAAGGGAGCAACGTGTTGTTGCCGTTCATGCGACCACGACCCCTATTACACCAGCAGCCAGGAGACCATATGCTGGAAACCTTCCAAAATGCAACCAGTGCAAATTCCATCATAATGGAGCCTGCAGGGAGATGCATTGCAACAAATGCAACCGAAAGAATCACATCGCCAAATTCTGTAGAACTTATCCATGCCAAAATCGTCAGCCAAATGAAAATGACAACAATCGCAATAACCCTAACAACAACACCAATGATGAAACCAGTCGCACTTGCTATAGGTGTGGAGGAACTGGTCACATCAGGCGCAATTGCCCTAAGGATAACAACCGAGGAGCAGAAGGATCAGAAATGGTCCTAACCTTGGGTCAAGGCAAAGCAATCCCAAAGCCCAACGATTGATACTGGTACGTTCCCACTTGACAACTCCTTCGCTTACCTCTTATTCAATGGTAAATCCGAGTGAAGTTTCAGTTAATAACAAATTCAAACACTTACTAAAACAACATCCCCAAAGCTAAGTTAAGCCTCTTCAATGGACATGGCCAAAGGGGAAAAATGATTTAATCTAGGGTACTCATGTGGAGTACGCCTTAACACTAAACGACCATTCATTACAAACAGATTTCATGCCAGTAAATATTAGGAGTTTTAATGTGATAATCGTCATGATTGGGTTAAGCCCCCACCGTGCTGATGCTATGTGTCGCGAGAAGGCCGTTTGCCTTCACCTTCCTAATCACGAAAACTCTAATAATCCATGGTGATAAACCTAGCGCTAATCCTCTTCCTATCTCGTGCATCAAGGCACAGAAGTGCCTGCACCAGAAGAACTACGTTCTCCTCACTCATGTTGTGGACAAAATCAAAGAAGAGGTAGGCATACAGAGTATTCCAATAGCTTGTGATTTTTCCCAAATGTGTTTCCTAAGGAACTTTCGGGAATACCCCAGAGAGACGGGTTAAATTTCGAATCAACCTCATATCGGTAACCACATCAATTGCCAATTCACCCTATAGGTTGACTCCCGCCAAAAATTCACAAGTTATCCTATCAACTAAGTAGAATTGTTGCGCAAGGGATTCATTAGACCAAGCCTCTCATCCTAGAGAACTCCGGTCTTTTTTTTCAAGAAGACAGATCCTTCCGAAGGTACATTGATTTTAGGAAATTGAATAATCTCCCTATTAAAAGTCGATACCTACTTCCACGGACTGACGATCTATTTGGCCAGCTCCAAGAAGCTCGTTACTTCTTTAAATTAGATCTAAGAATCGGTTATCATCAACTCTGAGTCCGAGAAGGCGACATTCCAAATCTGCATTCCGATCTCGTCGCGACCATTTCAAAATTCATTACGATACCCTTCGGTTCAACGAATGCTCCCACGGTATTCATGGACCCTACAAACCGAGTTTTCCCAACCATTCCTAGTCGTCCTTTTCATTATTTTCATCAATAACATACTCATCTACTCTCGAGGCAAGAACAAAACACTACCATCATCTACGACCAGCCTAGGAAGCATCAAGGCTGGGAATGTCGCGATGAAAGCACTACATGGATGGATACAACTCTCGAAGTCGAAAGACGAAACTTTTTTTTAGAGTTGAATTGGGCATTATCTGGGTGATCGTCGATAGGTTAATCCAATCTGCCCATTTCCTGCCAATACAGAAATCAAACAAGATGGAAGAATTAGCTTGGATCTATATCCAGGAGATCGTGAGACTCCATGAAATATCGGTATCTACTATCTTAGATCGAGATAACAGATTTTCTTCAAGACTATGGCAGTCACTTCAGAGGGCTATGGGAACATCACTAGACATAAGCGTTGCTTACCACCTTCAAACCAATCGCCAAAGTGAACGAACCATTTGACCACTCAAATTCATACTACAAGTCTAGGTGTGTGAGTTCAACAAGTCAGGGGATACCCGGTTTCCTTTGACAAAATTCTCATACAATAACAACTACCGCATGAGCATCAAGAATGCTCCTTTCGAAAACTCATTATAGTCATAAATGTATATCACTTGGTGGTACTCTCATGAGACCGGAAACCACTAACGAAACCAACAAAAGAAGATAATCCAAATCAAAGCTGGATTTCCAGCATCGCGAGACCGACAGAAGAACTATTCTGAAAAGCGGCGTAAGCCAGTAGGATGTCAAGTCGGGGATCGCGTGTTATCAAAAGAATCTCCTTGGAAAGGAATGATTCGTTTTAGGACACGAGAAAACTAAACCCACGATACATCGGACTGTTCGAGCTTCTTGCTCGGATTGAAGACATATAGACTGTAGCTGCCTGTGGAGCTCAGCAACGTGAACCCTGTGTTCTGTGTCTTGAATCTGAAAAGATGCATATCAGATGAGTCTCTTATCATTCCTTTACGAGAACTCGGAGTAAGCGAGGATCGCATGTTCATCAAAGAACCAGTCAAGGTATTGAATAGGGAAGTAGAACATACAAAACAAAGCCCCATTATGAATGCGAAGATTTCCATGGAAGGATAAGCATGGACCGAAATGCACATGGGAAACATGAAGATCAGAAGAAGTGCCTATTCTCTCATTCACAAACCTATCCTTAGAAAGAATTTCGGGACGAAATTCCCTCTAACGGGGGGATGATGTCACAACTAGCATTTTTAGCTAGGAAATTCTATCCCATATAAACATCATCCATTGTAAAAGCATGTACTCTAAGTGAATACAATACTCTATCCTCGTTCAAGATACACCTCATATGTTTAAATAAGGGCTGGAAACCCTATATATATCCCGACTCAAGTTCATTATGGACTATGATTCTCCTATTGGACCTAATGGGCCAATAAACCCTTAACTTAACTCTTTTAAGCTAAGAATCTTAAGTTGGGCCTTATTTGAATTCACATTCATTAAAATATTGTGTTTTGGGCTTTAATGGGCCTAGAATAACCCACACTTTTCTCATGGACCTATTTGGGCCGAGAACTACCCTAAAAGTCCAATGGGCCGAAAATTTTCCTTAGGGGCTTCATAATTTCGAACCAAAGAAAGGATTGGGCCAAACTAATTCACCCTCCTTCCTCCTAGCCCAATTCTCGGCCCATTATCTATATAAAAAAAAGAGAAATTAGCTAATTAGCTTAATGCATGACACATCATTTTTATTTGGAGGATAACCAAGTCATTTACCCACCATGTAACAATGCATTCACATATATCCATGCAAAACCTTATCTCTTCCTTCTCTCTCCCCCTAATTCACGGCCATAAGGCCCTTCCCACCCTCATCTCTCATTTCAAACACAATAATCTCTTATCTTTACCTCTTATACTCAAGAAAATCCTCTCTTCCTTCCTCTCAATTTTTCGAGATTCTAAGAATTTCAAGAAGGTTTTCCCACCTAGGTCATCATCTTTGGTAAGTTTTTCATTAGATCTATGATTTCACTCCTTGATCTACTCAAAAATCTCCTCTTACACTATACTTTCGTGAATCATACTCTTATAGCACCATAGAGCTCGAAAATCATCTCCATAACACATCTAGGGTCGAGATCTCTTCACTTCTCCATCAAAACCGACTTCCAAACCCCAAGGTGAGCTTCATACCCCCTATTTTCTGTTTTTATGAGTTTTGTGGGGGGGGGGGAATACAAGTGAAAGTGTAGATCTATAAGTGTTTGTATGCCTTGTATGATTTCCATGCTTATATGTATGCTTCTATGTGTTTTAATGTTGGATCTAGCCATAAAACCCCTCAAAACCGAGATATAACTTATGTTTTATGATCTTAGCTTCAAATATATTTCTACACACAAAGTGTTTCAAGAAAAATGGCTAAGTGGTTTAGTAATAATTTTCTTTGGGTTAAAAACACAAATTTTGGGCCTAAAATGTGAAAAATACAAAATTAAGGGCCCAAATTGACATTTCACAGATTCTGATGGATGAAGTGTGCCAAAACAGTTTCTATAGAACTATTTCTGGAATTATACTCAATTAGAGGATTAAAAACATAAATTTCAAGCTTAATGGGCTAAAAATGAAAATTTCGGCCCAATGAGGCCCATTATGCGAATTTTTCTGTTTTGGAGGGCCAAAACTGTAATTTTATGTAAAACAGTGGACTATAAGTGTCCCAAATCCTTTTCAAAGGTTTAAAATGCTTTCTAAATTTAAAAAGGACCAAAGTTGCAAAAATTTTCCAATTTGGGCCAAAATTGTCAAAATTGCGAAAAGAAGGGTTAAAACCGAGAAAACTGCATTTTCAGGGGCTTAAACTGTTCCCTATGAAAAATATGCTGAAAAATATTAATTTCAATAATTTTTGGTGTTAAAATGTCAAGAAAAATAGTTTAAGGACCAAACCGGGAAGTATTTGATAAAAGGGTTGAAAATGTAAATTTTACAAACAATGAGGGGCTGAAAAACAGAAATATTTCAAGGCTAATTCAATATGTACAATTTGATCAAATAATGGCACCGTTACTATCGACGAAAATACAACTCATTACAATACCAAAAGTCGTTGTTAAACGAATTGGCTCGGTCTCGAGCCAATAGAAATCTACAACTACTAACTCTTCGATACTACGATTCATACAAATAACGTTTGGTAATACATATACATACGAGTGTGCACAGACGTCTACGCACCATCTTTGGGCCCCACAAGTGTAAAATCTTGTTCGTTGAGCCTAGCTAGCCCAATGACCTGATCTTAAGGCCCGAAGACGCATATTTTTCTACGAGGTGTTGAGTTTCACCGACTCGGCACAACGTAGAGGGACTTTCAATGGCTTGTATACCACTGGTCCCCAAGGGTCCTTGGTATTGCTAGAAGAGTCTGCATATTTTACGAGGCGGGTTGGGGACCCCTCGCACGCATATTATCCCCAACCGATTAATAGAGTCATCGAGGTCTTCGTGCCCTCTTTCTCTTCGGATGTGGGACTACACCTAGTCAGGGCGATTGGATAACGCGATTAGTACTGACGACGCCTTCGGGATCGTTAGTATATCTATAAACTGGGCGTTTGTGTAACGCGGGTTTGTAGTAAATAATCTTGCTCGAGAACCTTCCAACGTCGCCTGGGACTGACACTATACGCTATGCAATGGTTTCAATGTAACTTCATGTAATTCAAGGAACTAGGAGAACATCGGGTTTTCCTAGGGTTTTCAATACATACAGATTTGAAATGCATACATCTTCAATGAACAATTTTTTTTTACAAGTATAGAAACAAACAAGCATACCTATGGATCTTCACTAACGTTTTCCAAAGCCTTTCTTTTCAGAAAATATCGGATTTTCTGGTGGTTTTTCAAACAATACAAACATTGGATTTCAAACACTACTTATGAACTCACCAACATTTCATATGTTGACGTTTTTCAAAATACTTGTATTCTCAGGTAACAGATAAAGTGAAGGATGAATTGTACTCTATGACGTTTTGCTGTCGTTTAACTAGTATCGAACAATCACTTTCGAGAATGTAATGTTTTGAGACAATGTAATGAATGTAAACTCTACTGGTTGTACAATATTAATGCATGGTGACGAATGTTGTTATGTTTCATATATATTCAATGTTATGGTATTCAATTGAGTCACGACAGCCCCCGGACGTTTCCGCCGTCTGGTTCGGGGATGTGACAGGTTGGTATCAGAGCTTTGTTTATAGTGAACTAGCATGTCTAGCCACACATTGATATGCAACTATAAACCAAAAAGAGGGACTAACATAACTCTGAACAAAACAAAGTAAATAAAACACCCTTGCTTGCATTAGGAATAGGAACCTAACATCGAACCAAACAAGATAATGCTAGTATCTCGGCTACTTCAGGACTGTTCTTAGTTGTATCAAGGAGCGGATGTAGCCTGATCAACTACATTCCCTCCAAGGTACAACCATCACATGTCGTGAAGAGATCGTGATAACTAGGAACCTAAAATCATACCCCTTAATCTCCAAGAAGGGAACCCCAACTGAATCTATGCAATAGTCGTAGAGCTATAGGAGTAATTGGTATGCTATTTGTTTCTAGTATTCATAGCCCATCGTGCAATACGCTATAGACGAGTATTATTAGCCAGGAAACCCTATCACCCTAGTCAAGGAATAGTCGGGTGGCTCGACCCAGAGGAAGAACCCCAGGAGGGACACGAAGTAGAACTCGCAGGTGAACCCGCTGAGTCAATAGTGGACCTCGAAGAGGAAGAGCCGGAGGGCAATGACGATGACGACACGGATGTAGAATTCAATGACATCAATCCTCCATGTAAATCCAGGGCACCGACTTATAGTAAGGGCCCCGGTGACCCCATGCCCCCTCGGGCACCTGATATTTGGGGATAAAGTCACCAGTAAGGAATACGACCACACCACGGTAAGAGCTGAGGTCTCTTTAATTTTAGCCACAGAGGACCAGCTGACCAGGCCCTCCCAGTCGTGGTGCGACGCACCTGAGGTATCGATAACCAAGCTCAGGACACCCCAAATCGAACGAAACAAATGTGGTTTGTTATTAAGAGGGATGAAAGGAAAACACGGGAAGTGAATGGAGACTCTCGAGCGAGACAGTTAGTTTGGGAGGTACGCCTACGAGATACCGAGCAACAAGTAGCTCGTCTCCGAGGTGCATCCACTTCATCAACATCACCACCAGACACTTCTCGCCACGACTAGGACCAGCCTTTTCTAATTTCCCCTACTATCCGACATGACTCTCTTTCGTGTGCTAAGATGGTACATACCCCTGAAACGATTATGCGTTATATTTATTTCATATTGCTGTAACGACTCAATTATATGCACAAGCGAACCCTCGGAACCACTAGATACTTAAGGATCTCGAAACTAAAACAACCCATATAATCTAAGGATAGACGTAACAATCGTTCCAGATTTGTGATCACCTATTACCACAAAATACATCATAGGGATGTAGACGGAGGTAGTAAGAATTTTACAACAAGATGCGAAAATTTATAGAGTACAACCAGGAATGCCGATCATCACTTACGATCTGGGTTATCAATGTGCATCAGGAAAATGCCATCCCGCAAGAATAACAAGCGCACCTGCGAGACACCACTCCTGCAGATGGACTCTGCTACATTCCAAGCTGCTGTAATGGCAGCAGTAACCGCTGCCATGGCACAGATCAATGCCAACAACCCTAATGGAGGCAGGAATAGCATTGACAACTCCAGCCAAAGGAACAAACATGGAAACCAACAAGTGACGACCTGTCAAGGAACTCCAAACCCCAAGCTTAAGAGCAGGAAGTTGAGGTCTGGAGGTAAGAGAAAGGGACAACACACTCGAGGGTTCTCAAGGGAGCAACGTGTTGTTGCCGTTCATGCGACCACGACCCCTATTACACCAGCAGCCAGGAGACCATATGCTGGAAACCTTCCAAAATGCAACCAGTGCAAATTCCATCATAATGGAGCCTGCAGGGAGATGCATTGCAACAAATGCAACCGAAAGAATCACATCGCCAAATTCTGTAGAACTTATCCATGCCAAAATCGTCAGCCAAATGAAAATGACAACAATCGCAATAACCCTAACAACAACACCAATGATGAAACCAGTCGCACTTGCTATAGGTGTGGAGGAACTGGTCACATCAGGCGCAATTGCCCTAAGGATAACAACCGAGGAGCAGAAGGATCAGAAATGGTCCTAACCTTGGGTCAAGGCAAAGCAATCCCAAAGCCCAACGATTGATACTGGTACGTTCCCACTTGACAACTCCTTCGCTTACCTCTTATTCAATGGTAAATCCGAGTGAAGTTTCAGTTAATAACAAATTCAAACACTTACTAAAACAACATCCCCAAAGCTAAGTTAAGCCTCTTCAATGGACATGGCCAAAGGGGAAAAATGATTTAATCTAGGGTACTCATGTGGAGTACGCCTTAACACTAAACGACCATTCATTACAAACAGATTTCATGCCAGTAAATATTAGGAGTTTTAATGTGATAATCGTCATGATTGGGTTAAGCCCCCACCGTGCTGATGCTATGTGTCGCGAGAAGGCCGTTTGCCTTCACCTTCCTAATCACGAAAACTCTAATAATCCATGGTGATAAACCTAGCGCTAATCCTCTTCCTATCTCGTGCATCAAGGCACAGAAGTGCCTGCACCAGAAGAACTACGTTCTCCTCACTCATGTTGTGGACAAAATCAAAGAAGAGGTAGGCATACAGAGTATTCCAATAGCTTGTGATTTTTCCCAAATGTGTTTCCTAAGGAACTTTCGGGAATACCCCAGAGAGACGGGTTAAATTTCGAATCAACCTCATATCGGTAACCATATCAATTGCCAATTCACCCTATAGGTTGACTCCCGCCAAAAATTCACAAGTTATCCTATCAACTAAGTAGAATTGTTGCGCAAGGGATTCATTAGACCAAGCCTCTCATCCTAGAGAACTCCGGTCTTTTTTTTTCAAGAAGACAGATCCTTCCGAAGGTACATTGATTTTAGGAAACTGAATAATCTCCCTATTAAAAGTCGATACCTACTTCCACGGACTGACGATCTATTTGGCCAGCTCCAAGAAGCTCGTTACTTCTTTAAATTAGATCTAAGAATCGGTTATCATCAACTCTGAGTCCGAGAAGGCGACATTCCAAATCTGCATTCCAATCTCGTCGCGACCATTTCAAAATTCATTACGATACCCTTCGGTTCAACGAATGCTCCCACGGTATTCATGGACCCTACAAACCGAGTTTTCCCAACCATTCCTAGTCGTCCTTTTCATTATTTTCATCAATAACATACTCATCTACTCTCGAGGCAAGAACAAAACACTACCATCATCTACGACCAGCCTAGGAAGCATCAAGGCTGGGAATGTCGCGATGAAAGCACTACATGGATGGATACAACTCTCGAAGTCGAAAGACGAAACTTTTTTTTAGAGTTGAATTGGGCATTATCTGGGTGATCGTCGATAGGTTAATCCAATCTGCCCATTTCCTGCCAATACAGAAATCAAACAAGATGGAAGAATTAGCTTGGATCTATATCCAGGAGATCGTGAGACTCCATGAAATATCGGTATCTACTATCTTAGATCGAGATAACAGATTTTCTTCAAGACTATGGCAGTCACTTCAGAGGGCTATGGGAACATCACTAGACATAAGCGTTGCTTACCACCTTCAAACCAATCGCCAAAGTGAACGAACCATTTGACCACTCAAATTCATACTACAAGTCTAGGTGTGTGAGTTCAACAAGTCAGGGGATACCCGGTTTCCTTTGACAAAATTCTCATACAATAACAACTACCGCATGAGCATCAAGAATGCTCCTTTCGAAAACTCATTATAGTCATAAATGTATATCACTTGGTGGTACTCTCATGAGACCGGAAACCACTAACGAAACCAACAAAAGAAGATAATCCAAATCAAAGCTGGATTTCCAGCATCGCGAGACCGACAGAAGAACTATTCTGAAAAGCGGCGTAAGCCAGTAGGATGTCAAGTCGGGGATCGCGTGTTATCAAAAGAATCTCCTTGGAAAGGAATGATTCGTTTTAGGACACGAGAAAACTAAACCCACGATACATCGGACTGTTCGAGCTTCTTGCTCGGATTGAAGACATATAGACTGTAGCTGCCTGTGGAGCTCAGCAACGTGAACCCTGTGTTCTGTGTCTTGAATCTGAAAAGATGCATATCAGATGAGTCTCTTATCATTCCTTTACGAGAACTCGGAGTAAGCGAGGATCGCATGTTCATCAAAGAACCAGTCAAGGTATTGAATAGGGAAGTAGAACATACAAAACAAAGCCCCATTATGAATGCGAAGATTTCCATGGAAGGATAAGCATGGACCGAAATGCACATGGGAAACATGAAGATCAGAAGAAGTGCCTATTCTCTCATTCACAAACCTATCCTTAGAAAGAATTTCGGGACGAAATTCCCTCTAACGGGGGGATGATGTCACAACTAGCATTTTTAGCTAGGAAATTCTATCCCATATAAACATCATCCATTGTAAAAGCATGTACTCTAAGTGAATACAATACTCTATCCTCGTTCAAGATACACCTCATATGTTTAAATAAGGGCTGGAAACCCTATATATATCCCGACTCAAGTTCATTATGGACTATGATTCTCCTATTGGACCTAATGGGCCAATAAACCCTTAACTTAACTCTTTTAAGCTAAGAGTCTTAAGTTGGGCCTTATTTGAATTCACATTCATTAAAATATTGTGTTTTGGGCTTTAATGGGCCTAGAATAACCCACACTTTTCTCATGGACCTATTTGGGCCGAGAACTACCCTAAAAGTCCAATGGGCCGAAAATTTTCCTTAGGGGCTTCATAATTTCGAACCAAAGAAAGGATTGGGCCAAACTAATTCACCCTCCTTCCTCTTAGCCCAATTCTCGGCCCATTATCTATATAAAAAAAAGAGAAATTAGCTAATTAGCTTAATGCATGACACATCATTTTTATTTGGAGGATAACCAAGTCATTTACCCACCATGTAACAATGCATTCACATATATCCATGCAAAACCTTATCTCTTCCTTCTCTCTCCCCCTAATTCACGGCCATAAGGCCCTTCCCACCCTCATCTCTCATTTCAAACACAATAATCTCTTATCTTTACCTCTTATACTCAAGAAAATCCTCTCTTCCTTCCTCTCAATTTTTCGAGATTCTAAGAATTTCAAGAAGGTTTTCCCACCTAGGTCATCATCTTTGGTAAGTTTTTCATTAGATCTATGATTTCACTCCTTGATCTACTCAAAAATCTCCTCTTACACTATACTTTCGTGAATCATACTCTTATAGCACCATAGAGCTCGAAAATCATCTCCATAACACATCTAGGGTCGAGATCTCTTCACTTCTCCATCAAAACCGACTTCCAAACCCCAAGGTGAGCTTCATACCCCCTATTTTCTGTTTTTATGAGTTTTGTGGGGGGGGGGGGGGGAATACAAGTGAAAGTGTAGATCTATAAGTGTTTGTATGCCTTGTATGATTTCCATGCTTATATGTATGCTTCTATGTGTTTTAATGTTGGATCTAGCCATAAAACCCCTCAAAACCGAGATATAACTTATGTTTTATGATCTTAGCTTCAAATATATTTCTACACACAAAGTGTTTCAAGAAAAATGGCTAAGTGGTTTAGTAATAATTTTCTTTGGGTTAAAAACACAAATTTTGGGCCTAAAATGTGAAAAATACAAAATTAAGGGCCCAAATTGACATTTCACAGATTCTGATGGATGAAGTGTGCCAAAACAGTTTCCATAGAACTATTTCTGGAATTATACTCAATTAGAGGATTAAAAACATAAATTTCAAGCTTAATGGGCTAAAAATGAAAATTTCGGCCCAATGAGGCCCATTATGCGAATTTTTCTGTTTTGGAGGGCCAAAACTGTAATTTTATGTAAAACAGTGGACTATAAGTGTCCCAAATCCTTTTCAAAGGTTTAAAATGCTTTCTAAATTTAAAAAGGACCAAAGTTGCAAAAATTTTCCAATTTGGGCCAAAATTGTCAAAATTGCGAAAAGAAGGGTTAAAACCGAGAAAACTGCATTTTCAGGGGCTTAAACTGTTCCCTATGAAAAATATGCTGAAAAATATTAATTTCAATAATTTTTGGTGTTAAAATGTCAAGAAAAATAGTTTAAGGACCAAACCGGGAAGTATTTGATAAAAGGGTTGAAAATGTAAATTTTACAAACAATGAGGGGCTGAAAAACAGAAATATTTCAAGGCTAATTCAATATGTACAATTTGATCAAATAATGGCACCGTTACTATCGACGAAAATACAACTCATTACAATACCAAAAGTCGTTGTTAAACGAATTGGCTCGGTCTCGAGCCAATAGAAATCTACAACTACTAACTCTTCGATACTACGATTCATACAAATAACGTTTGGTAATACATATACATACGAGTGTGCACAGATGTCTACGCACCATCTTTGGGCCCCACAAGTGTAAAATCTTGTTCGTTGAGCCTAGCTAGCCCAATGACCTGATCTTAAGGCCCGAAGACGCATATTTTTCTACGAGGTGTTGAGTTTCACCGACTCGGCACAACGTAGAGGGACTTTCAATGGCCTGTATACCACTGGTCCCCAAGGGTCCTTGGTATTGCTAGAAGAGTCTGCATATTTTACGAGGCGGGTCGGGGACCCCTCGCACGCATATTATCCCCAACCGATTAATAGAGTCATCGAGGTCTTCGTGCCCTCTTTCTCTTCGGATGTGGGACTACACCTAGTCAGGGCGATTGGATAACGCGATTAGTACTGACGACGCCTTCGGGATCGTTAGTATATCTATAAACTGGGCGTTTGTGTAACGCGGGTTTGTAGTAAATAATCTTGCTCGAGAACCTTCCAACGTCGCCTGGGACTGACACTATACGCTATGCAATGGTTTCAATGTAACTTCATGTAATTCAAGGAACTAGGAGAACATCGGGTTTTCCTAGGGTTTTCAATACATACAGATTTGAAATGCATACATCTTCAATGAACAATTTTTTTTACAAGTATAGAAACAAACAAGCATACCTATGGATCTTCACGAACGTTTTCCAAAGCCTTTCTTTTCAGAAAATATCGGATTTTCTGGTGGTTTTTCAAACAATACAAACATTGGATTTCAAACACTACTTATGAACTCACCAACATTTCATATGTTGACGTTTTTCAAAATACTTGTATTCTCAGGTAACAGATAAAGTGAAGGATGAATTGTACTCTATGACGTTTTGCTGTCGTTTAACTAGTATCGAACAATCACTTTCGAGAATGTAATGTTTTGAGACAATGTAATGAATGTAAACTCTACTGGTTGTACAATATTAATGCATGGTGACGAATGTTGTTATGTTTCATATATATTCAATGTTATGGTATTCAATTGAGTCACGACAGCCCCCGGACGTTTCCGCCGTCTGGTTCGGGGGTGTGACACAAAGAAACCCTAATTTGGTTGCTTAAGCCCTAAGCAACCTATAGACTCCTTTAATCAAGCCCTTGGACGATTTCCTTTTGGGCTTCCCATAAGAATTCGTCCACCTCTTGATTTAAGACAATCCATGGCCCAAATTGCAATTATCTTATAATTACAATTCAAATCCCTTAAGTTTAATTAATCTCTTTTAGTCACAAAACTAATTACCAATTAATTATTGACTAATATTAATTAAACAATATGATTTCTCCTTTAATATATTATTCCCATAATATATTAATAAATCATATTTAATCCTTTCTCTCCATAATTCATCCTATCAAGTTGCTTTGGTGAAGGCAACCCAAAAGGACCATGCACCATCGGGTCAAGTACATACCAAAATAGTTATGGACTTAGACACTAATCCAACAGTCTCCCACTTGGATAAGTCTAACAACTATTTTGCGTATGACTTCAGATCTTGATCTGCAATCGTAGCTTTCCAAAGCCGTTGTCAACTCTGATCCTATCAGATACGCGTGTCCTTAGATAAGGGATCATATATTCCTCCATTCTAGATATCATATGAGAAATGATTTCAAATCATTCTCTTTGTACTATATATCGATTTCTGATTTATGACGACAGACTAATTGAACAAATCAAATTAGCCCTAGCCCGACCGAGCATTTACGTTTGTCATCACTAAACCATCGAGGGGCCCAAAGATATCGCTTTTATCCTACTTTGGATAAAAGGAACGGATAAACTTTGATACAATGTTTGCTTGCACTCACTCACCGAATTACACACAACAATATGTTTTATAACACCAAGTTACTAGTGCGTTTACATATTATCAATGTGCAACCGATTTGCAAGATACAACTCACACATCTCGGTTTCAAGAATATAAGATGTTATCGTCTCACCAATCACTCGTGATACAATTCATGGAGTGATCCAAGTGAGCGTGGGTTTAATCCAATGCTCAAATCATATTCATAAGCACTCATGAACGTTGCAACAAACATTTGCTTATGTCTAATACTCTTTTAGACAATCCACACACCAATTCACGACAATCTTCATTCATACCTACTTCCAACATATGAACGACTGTGGCCCGTTCGAATAATTCGATTATTCTTAATAAACTCAATTATTATGGAAGTCAAAACATGCAAAGTGAAACACAAGAATAATACTAATCCCATATTGCCTCAACCCTTTGAGCATAAATAAAACACCTTTTATTTATCACCATATCGATTACTCATTATTTGTCGTTTCGGTTAATCAACTTCTTACTAGAATTCCAACACTTGTCCCATGCTCCTAGCATGCACACAATGTTTACCTATGGTTCTTACTTTGTGAAATAGATCACATTGAACACATTTCCAATCCTTCTCATTTCACAACTCCAAATCCGTTTTTCATAAGTTAAAGAATATCAAATTCTTGTTACTTATAGAATATGCTAGATTCTAACATTCTATGCAACTATCCTTTCGTAATGTCACTGCACCAAAGTCACAAAGACTATTGCCAATGATATTACAAAGTCCTCTATCGGAGATTGTTACAAGACAATTCCTTAGATATGATGTCTCTCACTCAAAGTACATTCCTTTAAACATCCTTTTGCATAAAAGTTTCTAATCTAGACATAGATTTTCAATATTTAATTCCCAATATGGACACACTTCCATATGTTCCATATGACAACTCATTCTTAATAGAATCTTATCTATTCGTAATGATGTCAATATGGTCCATCCGGTATGGAAACATTTCCATAATTTCCATATGACAACTCATTCTTAATAGAATCTTTTCTATTCATAATAATGTCGATATGGTTCATCCAATACCATGCTTCCAGCTACTCACAAGCAACCAATCTTCATCGAACTTTGGATTGTCCATTGATAGTTGTTTAATTATTTTAGTCAAAACCGATTCTAGTCCTTTTTCCCTCTAAATGCGCTAGACATTTGGAAAATTTTAGAATGGTCAAACATTAAAGTATTTGCAATCGATCCTATACCCGAAGCGTATGGGACTCGACGCATACTGTTTTATTTGCTATGTTCTCAAAATTCAAATTGTGAAGAGGAATGCCGTAATCATAATCGAAATTTTTAGGAACACACTATGTACCCTTGACTAAATTTTATTAACATTCCACAACCTAAGCCTTTAGATTTGAAATGAAGCATAATATTCTCTCCCTTAATTATAGCAAAACAACCTTTCAACTCTTACAACTTTGCAAAGTATGACTCTTGTTTTCTTTAATTAATATTGCTAACTTTGCAATACTTTCCTTAATAATCATACAATCATAACTTTTATGCTCCCACTATCATGATGATTACTATAAAACATAACACTTATGCTCCCACTAGCTTCGACATATATTCATAAACATCTTAACTTTCAAAAAAACAATACTTATTGAATTTCTTAAGTTCATGTTTCTAATACTTAGTGTTTTGATAATCTTTTATCAAGGCTTCTTGAACTTGTACACTTTTGCCTTCGATAGTTCATATGTGTGTTTAAACAATTGCCAAACCTCACAATTCAAATTATGGAAAGGGATGTCGTAACCATAATCGAATTTGAGAATGCAATTTTACAATCACTATCTTCTTAAAATCTTTCTTAGTGAAAGCATTTTCTCACAATCATTTTCATGAAGGAGGAAATCTTATGACACTTAGATTTAAACGGTGTATGTGTTCCTATCCATGTGAATTTGTTAAAACCAAAGTTTACGACAAATTCAAACTCATATGGACCGAACTTTCTTAATCTTGATTTCTTGCCTTATGGTAGCATAGCTGCCCACCACGTCTTCCAAGTAGTTAAGCAACTCACCTTTTCCTATCAATGTACCTTTCATTGATTAAGGTGCTTTGCCTTTTATGCATTCAAAATGAGAACTCATAGAACTCACATGCATAATTAACTCGATTGGATTTGCACAGAAACAAAATAATGTCAACACGATAGGTTGTAAACCTCAACTCGTGTGCTAGTGATGATCATTAAGGTTTATTTGATTTGTTATTGAAACCTTTCAAGACCATTAAGGCTCCCACTGACTCCTTGACATATAAGATTCTTTTGTCAATAAACATTTCTTGACAAACAAATACTCAATAGTTAGTGTAGCTTTTATCAAAACACTTCATAAATTGGTCCTAGTCGGTCTTTGTCTTATTCAAGACATCACAACTTTCTACATTTTATGAATGTTGTAAACCTTTAATACTTTTCACTCATTGTCACAATCTTGACTTTAAGACTTGTAATTGGAACAAAGTATGATAGATTTCTTGATTTAACCATTTCTTCAATCCTTGATTCCTCTTCTTAAACATACAATTGTACTAAGACTCACTTAGAGGATCAATTGAAGTATGGTTCCTAATCATTAAGACCTATCATAAAGCATAATAACTACTCTCCCTTCTTCTTAGAATGGAGAAACTTTTATCTTTCTGCCTACTTGATTCTTCTTATTCGTTATGCTATTGATTTAAACTTTTTTTTAATCAATTCAGAATTACACTTAATCATATTTACTAAACCTTTAGTAAATCATGACGAATATCTTTGTTACTCTTATGGTGAACTTGATCAACACACAACTTCGTGTACTCGATCTCCTAGTCCTTCACTCGACACCTTGTCAACGAATTAGTCTACTTTCCAAATATGAAATTTCTGATTCATCATGCAACCAAGTTGCATGATTCCAAATTTCTGTCCAATTGAAACTTGGGCGATGAGAAACTCTCCCTATTTGGTAAATTCTCGACTTTCCATAAATAACATAATAAGAACCAAATCCATTATTTCTAATAATAGAAACATTTTAACATCAAATTTTCATACACGCCATTGTAAGGATAAATAAATAAAATTTAAAATCAAAATTTATTTTATTGCGGAAAAAATTTGTCCTTACAATGCAACTCATTGAAAAACTTATGCTAATACATCTTTCTTAGCAATCTAATTCTAACTCTAAGTAGTAGCTCAAGAATCTAATCTTCGAGAAATGCGATCGAAATCCATTCCTACACGGTTAGATTCTGCTCACTTCTTCCCTCAAGCTTCCTTTCTTTTCTTCGATCCTACAAAACATCAATTGTAATCTTATCACATTATGTATTAAGAATCTAGAATAGAAGCTTAAAAGAGTTAGTCAATGGATTTTACCTAAAGCAGAGCCATACGTTTCGACTCTCCCATCTCTTAGATCTCTTAGGTAAATAGGACAGCTTCGTCTCAAATGCCCCTTCTCTTGGCAATAAAAGCAAATCGACTCTTTTGGAATAGCACATGGAACTACTTCAGACATCGCCTTTCTCTTATGATCAAACTTTTCGATCATTGCATGTCTTTCATTGCCATTGTCTATATCCACAGAGGTCTTGAAGGCAGATTCACCAATCAACTTTGCTTTTCTATTGCGCCAAACCATTACTGATTCAGCATCAATAAGCATATAGGTGAGATCTATAAGGGTCACGTCGTGGTTCATCATATAGTACTCTCTTACGAACTTACTATACGAGTTGGGAAGTGACTGAAGAACCCAATCAATAGCTATTTCCTCACAGACAGCGGATCCCAATGCAAAAACAACAAGAAATCCCGAGATAAGCTCTATCTGACGAGTTGACTCGTCGAGTCAAGCCTGGACTCGTCGAGTCACCTTGGACTCGGCGAGTTCAACTATGGACTCGGCGAGTCCAGCCTCCAAAACACCAAAAAACGAATTTTTCAGATATACAATGCATCAATACAATTGAAACCAAGCTAGGCTCTGATACCACTGATGGGTTTTGGTCATAAGACATCCTATGTGCTCATACAAACCCTAATGCTTGGATCTAGGTTTCTCTATTGTACATGCTTTGAATCCAAGACTATAAACCCTAATTCTATCATATGGAAATCAATATTAACATATAATTAGGTTTATGATATTACCTTGATTGTTATGTAGCAATAACAATCCCAATTCCTCCTTGAATTGACTTTGGAAGGCTTATAGTCACAAGTGTCACTCCTCTAATGGTTCACAAACACCATAAGCAAGAAGATGAAGAGGAGAGAGGATGGAGGCCGCCCAAAACGTGTTCTAACCCTAGAAAAGAAGTTCCCACGTTTTTTAGCCTTAAGGGTTCTATATATAGTGAGGCTATTAGGGTTATCTAACAAAGAAACCCTAATTTGGTTGCTTAAGCCCTAAGCAACCCATAGACTCCTTTAATCAAGCCCTTGGAAGATTTCCTTATGGGCTTCCCATAAGAATTCGTCCACCTCTTGATTTAAGACAATCCATGGCCCAAATTGCAATTATCTTATAATTACAATTCCAATCCCTTAAGTTTAATTAATCTCTTTTAGTCACAAAACTAATTACCAATTAATTATTGACTAATATTAATTAAATAATATGATTTCTCCTTTAATATATTATTCCCATAATATATTAATAAATCATTTTTAATCCTTTCTCTCCATAATTCATCCTATCAAGTTGCTTTGGTGAAGGCAACCCAAAAGGACCATGCACCATCGGGTCAAGTACATACCAAAATAGTTATGGACTTAGACACTAATCCAACAATTGATTCTCCACTTCATTCTTAAACTCTTTGAACTTTTAAAAAGTTTCTGACTTTTGCTTGATTAAGTAGATATACCCATATCTATTATAGTCATCGGTAAGAATCACATAGAAGCGGTTCCCATCCTTCGTGGTTGATCTAAATGGTCCACATACATCGGTATGTATTAGGTCCAACAGACCCTCACCCCTTTCGCAAGAACCAGCGAAGGGTGACTTAGTCATCTTTCCAAGCAAACAAGACTCACATGTGTCATCTTCCCTAAGGTCGAATGACTCCAACACTCCATCATTTTGGAGTTGGGCTATGCGTTTCTTGTTGACATGTCCAAGGCGGCAATGCCACAAGGATGCCTTATCCATACTATTGGAAAAATCTATATTCAAAACATCATTTCCTAAGTTATCAACAATCATAACAGTTTCATAAATTCCATTGCATGGTATAGCTTCAAAATAAAAGACACCATTCAGATAAGCTAAAATAGAACCATTCTCATTATTAAAAGAAAATCTAAAACCTTGTCTAAACAAACCATGAAATGAAATGATGTTTCTAGCCATTTCTGGCGAATAGCAACAATTGTTCAAATCTAAACTTAAACCATTCCTAAGCACTAAAGAATACATTCCAATCTTGGTCACAGGCGACGATCTTCTGTTCCCCATGATTAGATTTATTCTTCCAGCCTCCACATCCATATTTCTTCTTAGTCCATGCACATTAGAACAAATGTGGTAACCACAACCGGTATCAAGAACCCAAGAAATAGTGTGAGATGATTCATTAGATTTAATTGTATATATACCTGCGAAAGACGGCTTGATCTTTCCTTCCTTGATGGCTTGCAGGTACTCTGGGCAGCTTCTCTTCCAATGTCCTATCTTGTGGCAGTGGTGGCACTCTGCCTCCTATGGGTTAGGGCAGGGCTTAGCAGGATCAACTTTGGTCCCACTAGAAGAGGCACCATCTCGGGCTTTAACCTTACGATAGTTCTTAGACGAAGCCTTCCTCTTCTTTCCCTTTCCTTGTCCAATAGCCAAGACAGGAGCAGCGGGTGGATTAGGAATTGGTGCAACAGACTTGTCCTTGAAGTTGCTCTCAGCGACCCTCAAGAGACCTTGGAGTTTGCTTAGGGTGACCTCCTCTTTGTTCATGTGGTAGGTCATCCTAAATTGATTGTAGCTCGGAGGCAAAGAGTGAAGCACCGTGTCGATCGCCAAGTCTTCCCCAAAGTCAACATTCAACTTGCGAAGGCGGTCGACATACCTTTGCATCTTTTGTAGGTGCACGATAAGAGACTCTCCATGACCCATCTTAGCAGAAATCATGTTAGTGAAAATCTCATGTCACAATTGTAAATTTTGAGCCATGTAATCTATACATTCAAGTTAATGTGAATCAAAAACTTTAATCAAATACAAGATACAAGTACTATAAATAGTCATCAAACAATTGGAGACCCTAGAAGTTCTTATTAAGTCTAATTTAGGCTAGAACTTCCTTATTGGATCCAAATGGGCCAATAAGCTTCCAATTGGACTATCATGGGTTTAGGACCCTAATTGGGCTCTAATTGGACCCACATTCGTTTATTTCAATATTTTGGGCTAGGTAGAACCTAGAAGGAAATAAAACACAAGTTTTGATCCATAATTAAACCTAACCTAGCTTAATAAAGCACAAAAATCACAATTTTATTTTATAAGTCCAATAAATACCCTAATTAACACTAATGTTGGGCTTAGGAGCAAAAAGCCCAAAAACCTTTTTCCTTCCCATTTTCGGCCCAAAAGAAAAGCCCAAGAAGAAGGGTTGACTATTTGCTTGCCACCTCATTATTACCCAACATGTCTCCATGCATCTTAGTCCATATCTCCATGCAAATCACTTCAAAAGTCATTTCTTCTTCTCTCCTCTCTCACTCTCGGCCAAGCATCATCACACACACCAAAATATCTCAACTTTCTCTCTAGAACACTCAAAGAACTCTCCTTCCCTCCCCTCTCCAAAGATCTCGAAATTTAGGGACTTTCCAAGAGGATTTTGCAAGTAAATCATCATCTAAGGTAAGATTATTCATAGATCTATGGTTTAAATTCTTTTGTTATCAAAATCCCTTCCTAATCCATGTGAAAACCGTGATCTTGCACCCTAGAAACCCCCCCTAATCTCGAAAAGTTCATCAAGGAGTGCAAGGGCCAAAAATCACTTCATTTCTTCCAATTTTCTTCAAGAACCGAAACTACAAACTCAAGGTGAGATTCATACCCCTATTTTCTGTTTTTAAGAGTTTTTGTGGGGGGGAATACAAGTGAAAGTGTAGATCTATATGTGTTTGTATGCCTTGTATGATTTCCATGCTTATATGTATGCTTATATGTGTTTTAATGTTGGATCTAGCCATTAAACCCCTCAAAACCGAGATATAACTCATGTTTTATGATATTAGCTTCAAATATGTTCCTACATAATAAGTGGTACTAGATAAATAGCCAAGTGGTTAGCAACAATTTTCTTTAAGCTAAAAACACACATTTTGGGCCAAAAATGTGAAAAATACAAAATTAAGGGCCCAAAATGACATTTTACAGATTCTGATGGTTGAAATGTGTCAAAACAGTTTCAATAAAGCTATTTCTGGAATTCTATTCAATTGGTGGATTAAAAACATAAATTTCAAGCCTATTGGGCTAAAAATGCAAATTTCGGCCCAATAAGGCCCATTATGCGAATTTTTCTGTTTTGGAGGGCCAAAACTGTAACTTTCTGTAAAACAGTGGACTATAAGTGTCCCAAACCCTTTTCAAAGGTTTAAAATGCTTTTTAAATTTAAAAGGGACCAAAGTTGCAAAAATTTTCCATTTTGGGCCAAAATTGTCAAAATTGCGAAAAGATGGGCTAAAACCGAGAAAAACTGCATTTTCAGGGACTTAAACTGTTTTCTTTGAAAAATATGCTGGAAAATATTAATTTCAATAATTTTTGGTGTTAAAATGTCAAGAAAAATAGTTTAAGGACCAAACCGGGAAATATTTAATAAAAGGGTTGAAAAGGTAAATTTTACAGATGATGAGGGGCTGAAAACAGAAATATTTCAAGGCTGATTCAATATGTACAATGTGATCAAATAATGACACCTCAACTATCAATGAAATACAACTCATTACAATACCAAAAGTCGTTGCTAAACGAATTGGCTCGGTCTCGAGCCAATGGAAATCTACAACTACTAACTCTTTGATACATACAAATAACGACTGGTAATACATATACATACGAGTGTGCACAGACGTCTACGCACCATCTTCGGGCCCCAAAAGTGTAAAATCTTGTTCGTTGGGCCTAGCTAGCCCAATGACCTGATCTTAAGGCCCGAAGACATTTTTTTTACTACGAAGTGTTGAGTTTTACCGACTTGGCACAACGTAGGGTGACTTTCAATGGCTTGTACCATTGGACCCCAAGGGCCATGGTATTGCTAGAAAAGTCTACACATTTTACGAGGTGGGTCGGGGACCCCTCGCACACATTTTTCCCCAGCCGGTTAATAGAGTTACCGGGGTCTTCGTGACCTCTTTCTCTTCGGATGTGGGACCACTCATAGTCCGGGCGATTGGATAACGTGATTAGTACTGACGACGCCTTCGGGAATCGTTGGTATATCTATAAACCGGGCATTTGTGTAATGCGGGTTTGTAGTAAATAATCAATGCTCGAGAACCTTCCAACGTCGCTTGGGACCGATACTACTATTTTTGCAATGGTTTCAACGCAACTCAATGGATTTCAAAAGAACTAGGGGAACATCGGGTTTCCCTAGGGTTTTTATCACATACAGATTTTAAACGCATACATCTTAAATGAACAACTTATTTTGCAAGTATAGAAACAAACAAGCATACCTATGGATCTTCACAAACGTTTTTGAAAGCTTTTCTTTTCAGAAAATATCGGATTTTCTGGTGGTTTTTCAAACAATATAAACATTCGATTTCAAACACTACTTATGAACTCACCAACATTTCATATGTTGACGTTTTTCAAAATACTTGTATTCTCAGGAAACCAGTGAATCAAGGGAAATCATGCTCAGTGACGGTTGCAGTTTATTTTTGAATGAACCAAACAATATTAATTTTTGGAAATGTAATGTTAAAACAATGTATGACATGTAAACACCACTGGTTGTATTCTGTTGGTGAATGGTGACGAATGTTGTTTGTTTCATATATTCAATGTTATGGTATTCAATTGAGTCACGACAGCCCCCGGACGTTTCCGCCGTCTGGTTCGGGGGTGTGACAGGTTGGTATCAGAGCTTTGTTTATAGTGAACTAGCATGTCGAGCCATACATTGATATGCAACTATAAACCAAAAAGAAGGACTAACATAACTCTGAACAAAACAAATAAATAAAACACACTTGCCTGCATTAGGAGTAAGGACCTAACGCTGAATCAAACACCATAATGCTGGTATCTCGGTCAACTCGGGACTGTTCTTAGTGATGCCAAGGGGCGAATGTAGCCTGATCAACTACATTCTCTCCAAGGTAAAACTAACACACGTCTCGATGAGATCGGAATAGCCAGGGAACCTAAAACTATACCCTTCTAGCACCAAAAAGAGAACGTATGTTTAGTCTGCAATAGTGAAAGAGACATAGGATAATATTAGTGAACTTTTACGTGTTTGCTATGTGTTGCGAATCTAGGATTGTGTGCTAAATGATAGAAGTTCTTAAGTTCGTACCATACCCCTAGTCAGTAGGACCACAACCTCACGGAAACCACGCACACTCAACATCTTTCCGTTTCATGACAGAAAGATGCCTCGCCCAGCTACTCGCGGAAATCCCGAACCAACCCCGCCGGAAGTTGACTCCACTGCTTTCCAGGCAGCCGTGTCTGCTGCGGTCACGGCAGCTATGGCACAACTTCACCGAGGAAACAATGGAGGAGGCAATGGTCAAGGATCCGGAAGTTCGAACAACGGGGCGAACCAAGGACTCACTAAAACGTGCACCTACAAGGATTTTGCGAACGCTAAACCCCGAACTTTCAACGGCACTGGGGGAGTGATTTCTTTGAAGAGATGGATCGAGAAGGTAGAGTCGGTATTCGAGATATGCGAGTGCCCCGAGCAGATGAAAGTGAAGTTCGCGGCCTGCACTTTTGTGGACCAAGCACTCACTTGGTGGAATGGTCACATAGAAGCTATGACACTCCCTGTTGCCAACTCTATACCCTGGACAGAAATGAAAGAGATGTTGACGGCTGAGTACTGCCCCCGAGGCGAAATACAGAAGATGGAGCAGGAACTATGGAATCTCACAGTGCAGAATGGGAACATCGATGCTTACATATCGAGATTCAGCGAACTATCTCTGTTGTGCCCGGGTATGATCACATCAGAGGGGAAGAAGATTGAACGATTCATTTGGGGATTGACATCCCCCATTCAAGGGAACGTGATAGCTGCTAACCCTGAAACGTTTGACAGCGCGAAGAGATTGGCAAAGAGGCTCTATGATCATAACCACAAAAAGGGCGAGAAACCGGTAGAGACTGAGAAGAAGAAGGAGAGCGATGGTAAGAAAGGATGGAACAACAAGAGGAAGGGGCGTCAAGGTCCCGAGACCTCTAAAAAGCAGCAAACGGTGGCAGTTCACGCTGTCACTGCGCCGGTACCAGTCACATCACATGCTCCAGCCTCAGCTACTTCAAATACTTCAAGACCCTATTCTGGCACTCATCCCAAATGCAACAAGTGCGGTTTCCATCACCAAGGAGAATGTAGGGAGTTCCATTGCACCAGTTGCAACCGAAGGGGACACACTGCAAAGTTCTGCAGGACTTATCCTTCTCAGAACCAGAGTCAGGGAAACAACCAGAATAACAACAACAATCACCGCAACATCAACAACACCAATGCCGGCGGCAACAACGCAGGGCCTAGCCACACCTGTTTCGGGTGTGGAAGGACGGGACATTTCCGTCGAGATTGCCCTAACAACAACAACAACTCTGGAAACAGAGGAACAGGAAGAATGCTGACTATGGGTCAGAGTGATGCAGTTCAAGATCCCGCAGTTGTGACCGGTACGTTTCTCCTAAACCACACTTATGCATGCATCTTATTTGATACCGGAGCGGAGCGAAGTTTCGTAAGCGAGAAGTTTAAACATCTATTAAAACAACAACCCCAAAAGCTAAATGAAACCTATACGGTGGAAATGGCCAATGGGAAAACCGAATCCACTAGGGAGATCTACATCGGATGTACCCTAACCCTTAACCAGCACGTCTTTCGAATAGATCTGATGCCAGTGTCAATTAGGAGTTTCGATGTGATTATCGGCATGGATTGGTTAAGCCCCCACCATGCTGAGATTTTGTGCCACGAGAAGGCCGTTCGCCTTCGTCTCCCAAATCACGAAACCCTAGTAATTTACGGAGACAAACCCAGCACGAATCTCCGCCTCATCTCGTGCATCAAAGCGCAAAAACATCTGCGAAAGAACAATTTAGCGTTCTTGGCCCACATAGTGGACAAGACAAAAGAAGAAACTAACATCCAAGACATTCCGGTAGCGTGTGAATATCCGGACGTGTTTCCCGAAGATCTTCCAGGAGTACCCCCAGAGAGACAGGTTGAATTCCGAATCGACCTCGTTCCAGGAGCGACTCCCCTCGCTAAATCGCCATATCGACTGGCTCCTGCTGAAATGCAGGAATTATCCAGCCAACTCAGTGAGCTTCTGGACAAGGGATTTATCCGACCTAGCTACTCGCCATGGGGAGCTCCGGTGCTCTTTGTCAAAAAGAAGGATGGATCTTTCAGAATGTGCATCGATTACAGAGAGTTGAATAAACTCACTGTCAAAAACCGCTACCCACTCCCGCGAATCGATGATTTATTCGACCAGCTCCAAGGAGCTAGCTATTTTTCTAAAATAGATCTACGGTCCGGATACCATCAACTCAAAGTCCGAGAAGAGGATATTCCAAAAACCGCTTTTCGAACCCGCTATGGACATTATGAATTCGTCGTAATGCCCTTCGGTCTAACAAATGCACCTGCCGCATTTATGGACCTAATGAATCGAATCTGTCGACCGTTCCTGGACAACTTCGTCATTGTGTTTATTGATGACATCCTCGTCTATTCGCGAAGCAAAGAGGAGCATGGCCAACATCTTCGACAAGTCCTAGAAACGCTGCGATCGGAAAAGCTTTACGCCAAACTCTCCAAGTGCGAGTTCTGGCTTCGGAGTGTGAATTTCCTAGGCCACGTAGTTAGCCAAGATGGAATTCATGTGGACCCCTCTAAGGTCAAAGCTGTGGAAGGATGGGCAACTCCGACTACGCCCACAGAAATCCGTCAGTTCTTAGGCCTAGCAGGCTACTATAGGAGATTCATCCAAAACTTCTCTAAAATCGCCAAGCCACTTACCTTGCTTACGCAAAAGAGTGTGCCGTTCAAGTGGACAGACCAACAAGAGATTGCGTTTCGAACCTTGAAGCAAGCTCTTTGCAGCGCTCCTGTACTATCTCTACCTGAAGGAACGGAAGATTTTGTAGTTTACTGTGACGCGTCAAATCAAGGCTTAGGTTGCGTTCTCATGCAACGTGGAAAAGTGATAGCGTATGCGTCCCGGCAACTAAAGGCGCACGAAGTAAATTACACAACCCATGACCTAGAACTGGGAGCTGTGGTCTTCGCTCTAAAAATTTGGAGGCACTACCTGTACGGTACAAAGTGCACCATCTTTACGGACCACAAGAGCCTCCAGCACATCTTGAATCAGAAGGAGCTGAACATGAGACAACGAAGATGGGTGGAATTGTTAAACGACTACGAATGCGAGATCAAGTACCATCCAGGCAAGGCCAACGTGGTAGCTGACGCATTAAGTCGAAAGGAATACACAAATCGACGTACGAAAACGCACTCGATAACCATTCAGTCTCATCTGACCACCCAAATTGCATCAGTCCAGGCAGAGGCTATGAAAGCGGAAAATAGAACTAGCGAGGCATTGCGCGGAATGGAGAAGAACCTGGAAGTCAAAGAGAATGGGGTATACTACTTCATGAACCGCATTTGGGTTCCAAAAATCGGAGGATTCAGAGAGATCGTTATGAAGGAAGCCCACAAGACACGATACTCCATTCATCCTGGTTCGGACAAGATGTATTTGGACATTAAGCAACACTATTGGTGGCCTAACATGAAGGCGGAAATCGCAACTTATGTTAATAAGTGCCTTACGTGTGCCAAAGTAAAAGTGGAATACCAGAAACCTTCCGGATTGCTACAGCAACCGGCAATCCCTGAGTGGAAATGGGAGGGGATTTCTATGGATTTCGTGACCAAGCTGCCCAAGACGTCGGACGGATTGGACACCATATGGGTAATAATCGACCGACTGACGAAATCTGCCCATTTCCTGCCCATCAAAGAGTCCTACAAGATGGAGAGGCTGACGCGTTTGTACCTACGAGAGATTGTAAGACTTCATGGAGTGCCAAAATCTATCATCTCAGATAGGGACAGTAGATTCACGTCACGCTTTTGGCAGTCGCTCCACAAGGCAATGGGAACTCATCTTGACATGAGCACCGCGTATCACCCACAAACGGACGGTCAAAGCGAACGAACCATTCAGACGCTTGAAGATATGCTTCGTGCATGTGTGATAGACTTCGGAAAGTCTTGGGATACCCACCTACCGTTGATCGAGTTTTCATATAACAATAGTTATCATTCGAGCATTAAGGTGGCCCCTTTCGAAGCACTGTACGGGCGTAAATGTAGATCACCGTTATGTTGGGCTGAAGTAGGTGACACCCAGCTAGCTGGAACACATACGTCGGGTAGGGCAATGACAGGACCGGAAATCATTCGCGAGACCACAGAAAAGATTGTCCAAATCAAAGCTCGATTACAGGCATCGCGCGACCGGCAAAAGAGCTACGCCGATAAACGGCGAAAGCCCTTAGAGTTCCAGGTCGGTGATCGAGTATTGTTGAAGGTCTCACCCTGGAAAGGGGTTATACGTTTCGGAAAACGAGGAAAGCTAAACCCACGGTACATTGGACCTTTCGAAATCGTCGCCCGAATAGGTCCGGTAGCCTACAGACTACAACTACCCCCGGAGCTAAACGGTGTGCACCCCGTGTTTCATGTTTCTAACCTGAAAAAGTGCCTATCAGATGAAACTCTCGTCATTCCTCTTGACGAAATCGAAATCGATGAGAATCTCCTGTTCGTCGAAGAACCAATCGAAATCATGGACAGGGAGGTGAAGCGTACTAAGCAAAGTCGCATCCCGATCGTGAAGGTACGGTGGAACGCAAAGCGTGGGCCAGAATTCACGTGGGAACGCGAAGATCAAATGAAGCAGAAGTACCCTCACCTATTCTAGTTTTCTCAAATCTAGCTTTCAAACAGAATTTCGGGACGAAATTCCCTCTAACGGGGGGATGATGTCACAATTGTAAATTTTGAGCCATGTAATCTATACATTCAAGTTAATGTGAATCAAAAACTTTAATCAAATACAAGATACAAGTACTATAAATAGTCATCAAACAATTGGAGACCCTAGAAGTTCTTATTAAGTCTAATTTAGGCTAGAACTTCCTTATTGGATCCAAATGGGCCAATAAGCTTCCAATTGGACTATCATGGGTTTAGGACCCTAATTGGGCTCTAATTGGACCCACATTCGTTTATTTCAATATTTTGGGCTAGGTAGAACCTAGAAGGAAATAAAACACAAGTTTTGATCCATAATTAAACCTAACCTAGCTTAATAAAGCACAAAAATCACAATTTTATTTTATAAGTCCAATAAATACCCTAATTAACACTAATGTTGGGCTTAGGAGCAAAAAGCCCAAAAACCTTTTTCCTTCCCATTTTCGGCCCAAAAGAAAAGCCCAAGAAGAAGGGTTGACTATTTGCTTGCCACCTCATTATTACCCAACATGTCTCCATGCATCTTAGTCCATATCTCCATGCAAATCACTTCAAAAGTCATTTCTTCTTCTCTCCTCTCTCACTCTCGGCCAAGCATCATCACACACACCAAAATATCTCAACTTTCTCTCTAGAACACTCAAAGAACTCTCCTTCCCTCCCCTCTCCAAAGATCTCGAAATTTAGGGACTTTCCAAGAGGATTTTGCAAGTAAATCATCATCTAAGGTAAGATTATTCATAGATCTATGGTTTAAATTCTTTTGTTATCAAAATCCCTTCCTAATCCATGTGAAAACCGTGATCTTGCACCCTAGAAACCCCCCCTAATCTCGAAAAGTTCATCAAGGAGTGCAAGGGCCAAAAATCACTTCATTTCTTCCAATTTTCTTCAAGAACCGAAACTACAAACTCAAGGTGAGATTCATACCCCTATTTTCTGTTTTTAAGAGTTTTTGTGGGGGGGAATACAAGTGAAAGTGTAGATCTATATGTGTTTGTATGCCTTGTATGATTTCCATGCTTATATGTATGCTTATATGTGTTTTAATGTTGGATCTAGCCATTAAACCCCTCAAAACCGAGATATAACTCATGTTTTATGATATTAGCTTCAAATATGTTCCTACATAATAAGTGGTACTAGATAAATAGCCAAGTGGTTAGCAACAATTTTCTTTAAGCTAAAAACACACATTTTGGGCCAAAAATGTGAAAAATACAAAATTAAGGGCCCAAAATGACATTTTACAGATTCTGATGGTTGAAATGTGTCAAAACAGTTTCAATAAAGCTATTTCTGGAATTCTATTCAATTGGTGGATTAAAAACATAAATTTCAAGCCTATTGGGCTAAAAATGCAAATTTCGGCCCAATAAGGCCCATTATGCGAATTTTTCTGTTTTGGAGGGCCAAAACTGTAACTTTCTGTAAAACAGTGGACTATAAGTGTCCCAAACCCTTTTCAAAGGTTTAAAATGCTTTTTAAATTTAAAAGGGACCAAAGTTGCAAAAATTTTCCATTTTGGGCCAAAATTGTCAAAATTGCGAAAAGATGGGCTAAAACCGAGAAAAACTGCATTTTCAGGGACTTAAACTGTTTTCTTTGAAAAATATGCTGGAAAATATTAATTTCAATAATTTTTGGTGTTAAAATGTCAAGAAAAATAGTTTAAGGACCAAACCGGGAAATATTTAATAAAAGGGTTGAAAAGGTAAATTTTACAGATGATGAGGGGCTGAAAACAGAAATATTTCAAGGCTGATTCAATATGTACAATGTGATCAAATAATGACACCTCAACTATCAATGAAATACAACTCATTACAATACCAAAAGTCGTTGCTAAACGAATTGGCTCGGTCTCGAGCCAATGGAAATCTACAACTACTAACTCTTTGATACATACAAATAACGACTGGTAATACATATACATACGAGTGTGCACAGACGTCTACGCACCATCTTCGGGCCCCAAAAGTGTAAAATCTTGTTCGTTGGGCCTAGCTAGCCCAATGACCTGATCTTAAGGCCCGAAGACATTTTTTTTACTACGAAGTGTTGAGTTTTACCGACTTGGCACAACGTAGGGTGACTTTCAATGGCTTGTACCATTGGACCCCAAGGGCCATGGTATTGCTAGAAAAGTCTACACATTTTACGAGGTGGGTCGGGGACCCCTCGCACACATTTTTCCCCAGCCGGTTAATAGAGTTACCGGGGTCTTCGTGACCTCTTTCTCTTCGGATGTGGGACCACTCATAGTCCGGGCGATTGGATAACGTGATTAGTACTGACGACGCCTTCGGGAATCGTTGGTATATCTATAAACCGGGCATTTGTGTAATGCGGGTTTGTAGTAAATAATCAATGCTCGAGAACCTTCCAACGTCGCTTGGGACCGATACTACTATTTTTGCAATGGTTTCAACGCAACTCAATGGATTTCAAAAGAACTAGGGGAACATCGGGTTTCCCTAGGGTTTTTATCACATACAGATTTTAAACGCATACATCTTAAATGAACAACTTATTTTGCAAGTATAGAAACAAACAAGCATACCTATGGATCTTCACAAACGTTTTTGAAAGCTTTTCTTTTCAGAAAATATCGGATTTTCTGGTGGTTTTTCAAACAATATAAACATTCGATTTCAAACACTACTTATGAACTCACCAACATTTCATATGTTGACGTTTTTCAAAATACTTGTATTCTCAGGAAACCAGTGAATCAAGGGAAATCATGCTCAGTGACGGTTGCAGTTTATTTTTGAATGAACCAAACAATATTAATTTTTGGAAATGTAATGTTAAAACAATGTATGACATGTAAACACCACTGGTTGTATTCTGTTGGTGAATGGTGACGAATGTTGTTTGTTTCATATATTCAATGTTATGGTATTCAATTGAGTCACGACAGCCCCCGGACGTTTCCGCCGTCTGGTTCGGGGGTGTGACATCTCATAACACTCTTGTCTCGCGTTTTGGTGGTATCTCTCCAATAAGTCTTGATGCATCTCGTACGGGTACATGTCCTCATAGGACTTTTGGAATTCGGAGTTCATAGTGGCTATCATGATGCAATGTACCTTCGTTGCATCGCGCTCATGAGTTTCAAAAGCGGTCATTTCAGCCGGAGTAGCGATTTCAGGGTTAATCTTCTTGAGCTTCTCATCGAGGACATACTCCTTATCCTCATAGCGAGCAATGGTACGAATGTATCTTATCCATTCGCTAAAGTTCGTCCCATCGAAAGTGACCTTTTGACAAAGGCTCATCAATATGAATGAACTAGCAGCAGCGTTGTTTGCGTTCGACATCTACAAATAGAAAGGACAAAGATAGATTAGAATATGAATCCCTAATTATCACCCAATAAGAAAAATTAGGGCTAGGATCCAACAACAATATTTACATATTAGAAAAGGGATGTCGTAATCCAACATGCAAATAATATGAAGGTAAGTGAATGACGATTCACTAATTCTCCACCACAAAAGATAACTTTAAGTCCTAAATGTATTAAGAATTCCTAGGTTCGGATGAGATTCATTGAAACTATTCAATGACATGTTTAAATCTCGATATGCCCCTCTTGTTTGTGACTGGGATACCGAGGATCACAAAGCGGGTGTGAATTACCATGCAAATTCACATGGTGCCTTCATTGTAACGATCACCTATTCGATGTGCCGGTAAACCACACACGCTCCATCGAACTATGATAAAAAATGAATCACCCTTTGCCACCTTTGCTTAGAACCAATTAGTGTGCCGGTAAACCACACACGCTCCACTAACTTCTTAGCAAGGGTGCAAAGTGTAATTTCATCGGATTGCATCAATTCATTTTTCCTAAAGTAACTGAGATTGGGAAATCTAAATAATATGTAGTTACTTTATATTTCTTATTATACTTTTTAATGAGAGGATGAGGTTGCCCTATCCTACCGGTTCGGCTAACGACCCTCCACCAATCAAGCAAGCGGTGGGTGTGAGTGTACACCCATTAAGCGCCATTTTATAGGCCGAAACCTTATACGCACCTTATAGACTAGCTTCGTGAATGAGGCCTACTAACGGTAAGACTAACATTTTAGTTATACATATATATATTAATCTTGTAATATTATACTAGTATAGGGTTGTATTTTAAACTTTTAAAATCTAGGGTTTGAAATTTAAATTGTCTACATCAAAACTTTTAATCACAAAACATAAATTTCAAAACTTGAGGACAAGTTTTGAAACATTTAAAACATGGACGATCAAATAACAAATAATTTTAATCAACAATTAATTCCATAATTATCTATATTTGATTTATTCAAGATTTCTTGTAAGATAATTACCAATTTAATCAAAATAATTAATTAATTATCATATAAGGAAATTAAATATTTTATTAGTTGATAAATATCTTTAATTAGATCAAGATTATAGTCATATATATCAAAAAATCAGATTAGGGTTGATCTAATATGATTAAGGTAAGTTTCCATAAGATAATCATCAAGAAATCCCGAATCTGGCCATTCCTAACGCTTGGACTCGCCGAGTGCACCAAGGGACTCGCCGAGTCAAGCCAACTCGCCGAGTCCATGACTCAGAAACATAAAAATCGAATTTTGCAGTTAAGAATCATACAAACAAGCAACAATTTAATAGAAACCAAGCTAGGCTCTGATACCACTGATGGGTTTTAGCCATAAGAACTTTCCTATGTGCGCATGCAAAACCCTAATGCTTGGATCTAGGCTTTCTAATTAAACATGCTTTGAATCCAAGACTTCTAATGACTAATTAGGTATAAGAACAACACAAAAACAGATCTAGAAGTTTACCTTTCAATCTCTTGTTTGATCTTGTTGTCTTGGAGCTCTAGAGTCACAATTGTCACTCCTCTAATGGCTTACAAACACCAACTAGCAAGGAGTATGATTTGAGAGAGAGAGGAGAGGGGAGGAAATTCGGCCAGGGGTTCTCTACTTGAGATGAGATGTCGAATTCCCTTGGCCAGAGGGTCTATTTTTACTTGTAGACTCCTTAATGGTTTCACCTTAAACCCTAGTTGGATAATCTTTCCTTAAAGCAATCCAAATCCATTCCTTAGATAACCTTGGACGATTTTAAGCTATCCCTAGCTTCTAGAATTCATCCATCCTTTATCCACAAAGGATTTACAGTCTAAAGTGTAACTATCAAACAATTGACAGTTTATACCCTCTTATTTAATTAATCTCTTTAAGTCACCAAATTAATACTAATTAATTTATGACTTATATTAATCAAATAACAATATTATTATTCCTTATATTATTCTTATAATATATTAATAATATTTATTCTCTCATAATAAATCATCCTGTCAAGTTGCTATGGTGAAGGCAACCCAAAAGGACCATGCACAACCGGATCAAATACTTGCCTAATATAGTTGCAGCCTTAGACACTATTCCAACAGTAAACACATAAATAAGAAAATTAATTAAAAAATAAATTAATAAGGGCACAATAGTGTTTTTAGGTAGGACAGAGACCAAACACGCAACAAAAATAAATAGTAGGGACCATCCGAGTTAAAAAAAAAATAATAAGTTAGAGACCAAAAACACAAATTCCCCCAAACCACAAGGACCATTCGTGTAATTTACTCTTACTTTTCGTTTTGTTCATATTTGGGTAACTATTTTTTTGTACACGTCTAGGTAACGGACTTGTTAAAAGTGTTCACATCTAGGGTGTAACCTGCTATAGTAGGTCATAATGGTTATATGTGAACACTTCCAACAAGTTTGTTACCTAGATGTGTATAAAAAAAAGATAGTTACCTAGATGGGAACAAACAGAAAAGCTAATTACCTTAATAAGTCCTATTCCCTTAATTTTGTGGTCAAAAGAGGTTAATTGAATTAAAGGGACTGAACTTGTAATTGTTGGATAATTGCAAAATGGTTTGAGGAACCCTTGGAAAGGGTTGGACGAAATCTTATGGGAGCCCATAAGGATTTCGTCCAAGGGGACAAGTTTTGGAAGGTTCTTGTGGGCTGCTTAGAGCCTAAGCAACCGGATTAGGACTTTGACTGAAACCCTAATTCCTCACTTATATAAAGGGTCCCTAGGCTTCATGATTTCGGCTACACCAACTCTAAGAAGAGTTCCAAGAGCCGAAATTACCTCCCCCCCCTCTCTCTCTAAGATTCTCCAAATTCCTTTGGTGTTTGTGATCTATTAGAGGTACAACATTTGAGGTGCTAAGGTTCTCAAAAGTCAAAAGCTCAAGATCTTTAAGCTACAATCAAATGCATGTTTCTAACTTGTTTTAGTTATAAAAATCAAGTTTTATTGTATGCTAGATTAGGGTTTGAAAGCCTTGGATAATTATTGCATGTACAACTAGAAAAACTAGATACAAGCATTACGGTTTGCATGTACACCATAAGATTAATGTATTGCTCATAACTCACCAGTGGTATCAGTGCCTAGATCGTTTTTCTTTTGTATATGATGCATTGTTGAAAATGTTCAAAGCTGAAAATCAAAAAATTGTGCTTCTGCCTGATGAACTCGTCGAGTCACCTGATGAACTCGACGAGTCAGGGCAACCTGGCGAGTCCTTTCTCTGACTCGACGAGTTGGGCAGTTTGGTGGCTGATTTTTCAGGATTTTGACTAAAATTAAATTAGGATAATTACCAAAAACATTTTTGGTTGTTAAAATCCGATTTTTACAATATGCTATGGATTATCCTAATGCAATTCAAAGATAATTGTCATAAATAAGATAATTACTTGTTTTATATGATAAATATTAATTATTTTTATTTTCTATTTGAATTATTTTGTCAAGTAAATAGATTAGGTTAAATTATGTGATAGATATTAATAATATGATTAATTAATTATTTTTTCAAATTTGATCTAAAAGATGTTTTGAAAAGTTTCAAGACTTGCCCTCAAATTTTGGGATTTAAATTTTTAATTAAAAGTTTTAATTTTGAAATATTTAAATTCCAAACCCTAGAATTTTACAAGTTTAAAATTCAACCCTTATACTATTATAATATTATAAGATTAAAAGTTATATATATATATATATATATATATATATATATATATATATATATATATATATATATATATATAAGATTAAGCTAGTCTTACCGTAAGTATGTCTCATTAACGAAGCCGATCTATAAGGGGGGGTATAAGGTTGCTGCCTATAAAATGACAGTTTAATGGGTGTCCACTCTCACCCACCGCTTCCTTGATTGGTGGAGGGTCGTTAGCCGAACGGGTAGGATAGGACAAGTAAATCCTCATTAAAAGTATAATGATTAATTAAGTAACTAAATGTTTTTATAAAAAAATCTCAAGGTTAGTTACTTTAGGAAAATTTGAAATGATGTTATTCCATGAAATTACACTTTGTACCCTGTCAAGTCGTTAGTGGAGCATGCGTGGATAATCGACACACTAATTTGGACTAGCAATGGTGGCAAAGGGTGGCTTGATGTTTATCATAGATCAATGGAGCGTGTGTGGTTAACCAACACATTGATTAGGTGGTAAATGACATCGAGAGCACCTAATACATTTGCATGGTTATTCACACCTTGTTTGTGATCCTCGGTATCTAAGTCACAAACTTGAAGGGCATATCGAGATTTAAACATGTCGTTGAAAAGTTCAATGAATCTCAAAAGATCTAGGAATTTCAATACATTTAAAACTTAATTGTCTTTTTGTTTTTAATGGTGAAAATTGGTAAATCGTCATTTACCTACCTTCAAATTATTTGCAATTAGATTACGTCATCTCTCTTCCGGATTGTAAATAACTGTGTTTGGTCCTAGCCATAATTTCTCATTTCACTACAAGAATAAAGGGGTATCAAAGACTGACATACTCAATCTCTGATGGTCAATAATCAGTCTTTGATGAGAATTAGGGACTGATTTCACTAGTCCCCAGCTAGTCCCCGAGACCTAGTCTTAGAAAGTCGATTTTTTTGTGTATCTAGGACTGAAAATTAGTCCCTAATTCATCAAAGTATCAAAGACTGAAAATCAGTCTTAGATAATATTTCATTCAGTCTTTAATTTGTTTTCCTTGAGTCCCTCACCTGATGTTATATCAGTCTTTGATACTGTTTTTTAAGGACTGAATATTAGTCATTTATAATATATCATTTAGTCTCCAATATGTTTTATTAAAATCTCTATTGTATGTCGTATCAGTCCTTAATACTATCTTTCAAGGACTAAATAATACTCTTTAATACTAAATCATTTAGTCCCTAATTTGATTTTTCAATTAATGAATATTAGCCTCAAATACAATATCATTTGGTCCCCAACCTACTTTTTCAATGAATAGCAGCCTTAAAAACAAGGTCACTTGATCCCTTATAATTGACTATGGTTTTGAAAACTAGACAAAACAGTTCGGTTCAGTCAGACAAACCAACCAGGAACTGCTCAGCCATCTAGATGTACAAGATTTAAAAACGGCTAAAAACAAACTAATAAGAACCGACACAAATAGGTATGAACAATCCGGTTATCCAAAAATGGTTCCAACTATTCCGTAAATTGGTTTTCTAACAACAATATTTGAAATACAAATGTCTTCAAAATCTAATAAGCCTAAATATTGTGCTAGGAACACTAAAAAATATATATCAAACTAAATAATTGTTTATGGTCTTGATCGGTGAACTGAAATAGTTAATTTTCTTCTTCAACATATCCGTTGCACCTGAATACGTGTGAGCAAGAAATTATTTAAAGAATCCATATATAAAAGATCTTTAAACACACAGTGAAAGCATTGCATTTATGTGTAAAGAATAAACAAAGGAAAGATCTTTTTAATCACAAATTAGAATAAACAAAGGAAAGATCTTTTTAATCACAAATTCACCTAATATGTATTGAAAGTTTACATCAATACATGTGTGCATGCGTGAAATTTTATCTCAACATATAGTTCTTATATGATATGGAAATCAGGAAATATAAATCAGTATTCGGTTCTAAGTCGAACGGTCGGGATTTTCTTGGCACCAGAATCGTTAACACCGAATACCGATTTCATGTAAATCAAAGAATCGATATCGGCCCTATTACACATAATCAATTTATTTTTTCGTTTCAGAACATGTATGGGATGGGAATTTGGTACTAGATGCTCAAACAAACACACACTTACATGACCATGGAACATAACATAGCTCCACCACCATCCAAAGGCCATAACAAGATGGCTAAACCTGTAATGGTACACAATGGTCTCCAATAAATTCCATTCAAGATATTACGTACCTTATTTTTCACGTGTAAAGGATGAGCCCAATAACACTCCTGAAAACACAACCAAACAACATGGATATTATTGTAATGTTTATGCTGTAAATGAACTTAAAAGTTCAAAGAACCATATAAAATAGTTGTGCTCAAACTAAGCTGCAACAAATAAAATAAAAATATAGTAATAATTTGCCACCAAAAAAATAAAAATGAGAAAGAAACAATGTATATAATAAAAGTTAAAATCAGAAGGAAGCAAAATAAATACCAGGTAAAGGTCACTCCTGATTAAAATAGTTTGAAGGAAGTCGAGATTTGTGGTCAGGCTGCTAAAAGTTTTGGTTCCCCTACCTTTAAAAAACAAGAAAAGGAATGGTCCATAAATTGAAACCAAGTCCGTATCAAGTTTACATTATATTAATTCAACTCAAAGTTTCACATCGAGTTCATAGAAAGAGAGCTCACCTCTCGGTGGGATAGATGTTGTGGGAGTATTGTTGAGGTGTGTATGGAAGATCAAGTATTTAACAATTGCACTTTCCGAATCATGGTGTATCTATCCAACCCTCTTTTTTTTTCTTGATTTCCACAGCTTTCCCGTATCCAACAAGAATTTCCTTAAAAAAATTGTACAGATTATGAACCGAATCAGGGGGATGGGAAAATAGATGACCTAGGAAGGATAGAAAACGTGTCACATACCTGTTAAAGCCGATGTAGAGACCTAGAATTGTGTCAATGTAGCAGACAAAGGAGAAGGGCAGATGGGGAAAATGACTCTTGAGGGTAATTAACTTTTGCGTTTGTACTCATTTGGTCCCTTTTCTTTTTTTTGTATTCAATATACCATCGAACTTGTTGTCGGTGTTTACCATAGCCCTTTTGACCGGCTTTTGACCTGTGATAGTCGGTCAAAGGGTTATGGTAAACACCAACAACAAGTTCGATGGTATATTGAATACAAAAAAAAAAAAAGGGACCAAATGAGAACAAACGCAACAGTTGGTTACCCTCCTGATTCATTTTCCCTTTACTCATTTACAACAAATCCCACATCATCTCCTACTGATATTAATAACTTTTATGAGATTCATTCTTGCTTCTCTTCAAAACATAACCTACGAAAGGACATTATTCATACATGTACAACTTTGTAATGCACTTGAATATTTATTAGGGGAATCTTGACTAAGCAGGCGCATTTCATGACTACATTTACATTTCAATCAAATGATTTATCGTATCATGGATTCTAGACAAGTCTACAAACGAGTGGAATCATAAGTGCTATGATTTTTGAGTTTACTTAGCTTTAAGATCGAACTCATGGGATAAGATACAACATCAATATGTACAATATTATGGTGTATTGTACATATTGATGTTGTATCTTATCCCATGAGTTCGATCTTAAAGCTAAGTAAACTCAAAAATCATAGCACTTATGATTCCACTCGTTTGTAGACTTGTCTAGAATCCATGATACGATAAATCATTTGATTGAAATGTAAATGTAGTCATGAAATGCGCCTGCTTAGTCAAGATTCCCCTAATAAATATTCAAGTGCATTACAAAGTTGTACATGTATGAATAATGTCTTTTCGTAGGTTATGTTTTGAAGAGAAGCAAGAATGAATCTCATAAAAGTTATTAATATCAGTAGGAGATGATGTGGGATTTGTTGTAAATGAGTAAAGGGAAAATGAATCAGGAGGGTAACCAACTGTTGCGTTTGTTCTCATTTGGTCCCTTTTCTTTTTTTTGTATTCAATATACCATCGAACTTGTTGTTGGTGTTTACCATAGCCCTTTGACCGGCTATCACAGGTCAAAAGCCGGTCAAAAGGGCTATGGTAAACACCGACAACAAGTTCGATGGTATATTGAATACAAAAAAAAGAAAAGGGACCAAATGAGTACAAACGCAAAAGTTAATTACCCTCAAGAGTCATTTTCCCTTAAACAAAAGATGCAGAGGCGGGGATTTTAAATTTTTGATATAAAAATATATGTTATTTTTCTAAATTCATTTGAATCCTAAAACAACTCATTTAATTCATTTGGAACATAATTCGGTTAGTTCCTCTAAATTTTTGTTTGAAATTTACATATAAAACATAAATGTATAATTCTAAAATCTATATGGGTTGGGTTATAAAAAAAAATAGATCGGTGATGATCCATACCTGACTTTAAAAAAAATAACGGGTAAACGACTAAAAAATGACGGTTCAAACCTATATGATTCTTACGGGGTCGGGTTGGATTTGGGTTAAAACTCCCTCAATTGCCTCCGATGCCACCCTACAATACATGCATCTCTCTCGTCAATGAGGGTGGTGTTCATATTGGTGATGGTGGTCAGTGATGATGGTGACAATGGTGATTTTCCCTTTGTTTTCGAACTACAGTTACTAATGATTAAAATTCAAAAGGTTGCTAGTCTATCCAAGGCTGAACTTTAGTCCCTAATAAGTTTCATTATAAATAGTTATCGTGACTAAGTCATCAGCTTGTTATAGTGGTATCTATAACTAAATAATTAATCTTAAATACTAAAATCAAGTATGTTATAAGTGTTCATTTAAATATAAAATAATGCATATCTATTAGAGACTAAAATTTAGTCTTTAGAAAGTTTCCCTCCAAAGGAAAAATTAATGCAAGTGTATCAATGACTGAAATTTAGTCCCTATTAAGTTCTCTAAAAAAATCAAAATTAGCACAAGTCTATCAGAGACTGAAATTTAGTCCCTAATAATTTTCCCTTCAAAGTGAAAATTGATGCTAGACTAATTGAGACAGAAATTCAGTCCCCAATGTGTTTCCCTCCAAACGTAAATTGACATAAGCTAATTAGGGACTAAATTTTAGTCTTAAATATGTATGGTCAGTCTCTAATGATCTACACATTAAAATCAGTCCTAGATACTATCTAGGACTAATTACTCAGTCCTTGATATAGGGTATCCAAAACTGATTAATCAGTCTTAGATATTTTAGTCACAAATTCCCCCTTTTCTTGTGGTGTTTGGGGATTCTTATCTAATCTAAAATTTGTTCATTTTGTATTTCAGATGTCTACTTCGAACAACAATAACGCTTCTGGCTAAACCCCTTCCGGCTCATTCTCACTCATGAACTTGTGTGGGAGGGTGATATTCGATGGGTCTAACTTCAATGATTGGATCCACAACATTCGCATGGTCACCCGTTACGAGGACAAAGAGTATGTTCTCGACAAGGAGCTGAAAGAGGTCAATGTGAACATTGCCACTCCCGAAGAAATCGTTGCTTACGAAACTCATGAGCGAGATGCTATGAAGGTTCATTGCATCATGCTCACAACGATGACTGCAGAACTCCAAAACAACCAAAAGGCATACGAGGACTACTATCCCTACGAGATGCACCAAAATTTGATGGAAATGTACTATCAAAGTGCTAGGTAGGAACAGTACGAGATCATCACTGCAATGATCACTGCCAAAATGAAGGATGGAGAGTTCGTCATGGCCCACTTGCATAAAATACAGAGATACGTGGACCGCTTGCTGAAGTTAAATGTTAACTTCGATGAGGAGCTGGCCATAGATATTATCCTACACTCCTTACCTCTTTGCTACGACCAATTTCGTATGACCTACAACATGAACAAGGATAAAGTCACTCTAAGCAAGCTTCAAGGTCTGCTAAGGACGACTGAGAGTAGTCTAAAAGGCAAATCTACTGCATCTACTCCTACTACTGCTGCCCATGTCTTGGCTATTGGGCAAGGAAAGGGAAATAAGATGAAAGCTCCTTCTAAAAGCCACAAGGGAAAGTCTCACGATGGTACCTCTTCTAGTGGAACCAAAGCTGGTCCTACTGCTCCCTCTTTTAACCCGAAGGAAGCAGATCAATATTGTATTTGAACCACTAGATCGACCAAAAAAAATATGTGAAATTGGGTTCGATGCAAACTCTATATTTGAAACTCAATATTGCCATGTAATTTATTTGTTATCCGACTAGATTGATGGTAATTGGTCAATTGATTTAGAAGCGAGTTTGTAGGTATTTTTATTTATAAGGATCTTCATTTATTTGTTGTACAAATAAATCGATCTTGTATTCATTTATTTGTTGTACGAATTGACCTTGTAGGGGTATTTATTTTTACTTGTTGTACAAATCGAGACTCTAAACCACAATAACATATATTGGAATGGTGATTATGCAATTTTCGCTAACCTGTATGTGAGTTTGAACCATTGGACTGAACTTAATTTATTTGTTGTACAAATTGAGCTTTTAAACCACAATAACATCTCATGGATCGGTAAACTGGTTGACATCGCAACAAAATTGTAAATGTAACGACATAATTGAGAAAAAAAAAAGCTCGGTGTCCAAATTAAAATTTTGTGGTAATGTAATGACTTTTTTGCAATTTGAAACTCATAAACCCAGTGACTTTATTGATATTCAAGAAAAATAGTTATCGCAAAAAACAAAAAGTATCAATCATTTGATTGATATTACAACCAAATTATAAATATAGTTACGAAAAAAATAACTGGATATGTCAATATTGGTTTTATTTTAATTTACCCATATCAAAAATATTTAATCAAATAAAATTGGTTGCCCTAACTCTTTTCAGCGTGCGCCTACAATCCAACAGGTGACTCCATCTCCAGCGACACCATCTCCGGCCGCACCAACCGCCGACGACTTCATTGCGGTTTGATTTCTGACTTTTATTCTTTGTTCGGTTTCTGCCTTGATTTGTGTTGGTATTTATGCTTTGACACGTGTGTTAAGCTGATTAGCTAATTAATTAGGCAGTTAGATGATTAATTTTTCTGTTTAGTTTGAACTTTGTATATAATCTATTTTGTAACTCTTCTTACACGATTAATACAGTAAAAATGTTCAAGCAAATTCTTTTTTCTCTCTCTACTTCATTTCATCATTCAGGAATCAACATGGTATCAGAGAGATTCTGATTCCTGATTCGTCTTATCAATTCTGCATTCAATCTATCATGTGTTCATTCTTTTGATCTGATCAATTTCATTATTTTGAGGATTATTTGAAGGCGCTAGTGCTGTTTTCAAGTTTCAATTTTGCTCAATTTGGTTTCAGTATCATTTCCGTTTCAGTTTAGTCATTCAAATTGGTTAGTTCAAGATTAAATCGTTTCAACTGTTACTGTGCTCGATTTCTGCCTTGGCTGGAGTGAGTTTTTGGTTAAATGGAGATGATTGAAACTAATATTCCTTTTACACAAAACATAAAATTAAAAAAAAAAGTTTTATTGTTTGATTCCTAAATCGCAGCAAGTATCAATAAAACTACAGGGGGTCTTTATGAAAATTGTCCAAAGAATAAGGACTCAAAGAAAGTATTAAAACAATAATCGACCTCCACTAAAAAAGAGTCGGCAAAAGTCATATTCTCGACGAAACTCTTCTTCATTCTTCGGCGGCGGCAGCGGCAGGAGCAACGGCGTGGTGCTCAGGGCTTAATAACTGAGTTTGTTTTTACCTTTTCTTCGGTTTGTAAGCCTCGCATCGATTCTAATGGATTTCTTTTTCCGTTTCTTAAACCTTTCCCCGATTTACAGTGATCTGTTTATGATAGAATCCGTTCTGCTTGATGGAATATTTAGTTTATTCTTTATTTGTTGTTGAAATACGCTAAATATTGCATGTATTTAATTTTACAATGCTCAGAAAGTATTTGTCAATCTGATATATGTAAAAAATTCCCTTTTCGGAGTACCATAAAGCTAAATTTGTTACTGATGTTCATCTTATTCTGTTGATCTTATTCTTCGTATGCTTATGTTTACATTCATGTATATTTGAATTCTGCTTTCTATTTAAGCAGCTGGAAGGAATTGACTCAATGTTATTGATTTTGATAGGACATCAGCTTCGTTCGTCAAACCCTAGCTAAACCCCTGTTCATCTTCTGGGATCGATATTTAAGTAACGACCATGAGTACTCCTTTAAACGAAGGTGAAGATCACGGTGATGTCTTTCTTGATGAAGATGACATCGTAGAAGAAATCAATGTAGACGAAGAAGGTGATTTTACTTTCTACCCCTGAATTTACATACTTTCTCTTTCAAGTTTCAAATCCACATATCACAAAACTTCATTCCCTTTCTTCAGATCTCCCTGATGCAGACGATGATGCAGATTCTGATACTGAAGCTTATGGTTTGTCAAAGACTCCAAAACCATTTCTTTTCTTTTCTCTTCTTTTCTACTCAAACACTTTTTTGTTCAATTGCTTTCTCTACAGTAGACGAAGCTGATGATTCAGTGCACATATTCACTGGCCACACAGGTAACTAACTAACATTCTCTATTAACTCATTATCTCTTCAATTAAGTCAAAAAGAAACACTCAGACATACACATATAGCTTACCAGATTAAGTCTTTATAACAGGTGAAGTATACACAGTTGCATGTAGCCCTACAGACCCTACATTAGTGGCAACAGGAGCAGGTGATGACAAAGGGTTTCTTTGGAAAATCGGTCAAGGAGATTGGGCTTTTGAATTACAAGGTCACAAGGATTCAGTGTCTAGTGTATCCTTCAGTTCTGATGGACAGCTGGCAGCTTCTGGAAGCTTTGATGGTGTCATTCAAGTGTGGGACATCTTATCAGGAACCCTAAAATGTACACTCGAGGGACCCGGAACAGGAATCGAGGTAGTACACAAAATCTTGTACTATCCTCTTTCTTTCTGGGGCTGTTTGATAAAAGCTGACAGATTCAATGCGGTTAATATAACCTCTGAACCATTCACTTCATTCAGTGAATGGTTCAGTTTTATCAAACAGCCTCTTTATATTTTTTGTGTTTTGGGCTGATGTGAGTGTTTAGTGGGTGAGGTGGCATCCACGTGGACACCTGGTTTTAGGTGGTTCGGATGATTCGACTGTTTGGATGTGGAATGCTGACAAGGCGGTTTATCTTAATACTTTCTCGGGTCATGCTAGCACTGTCACTTGTGGTGATTTTACCCCTGATGGTAATTTTTGTCTGTTAAGTCGTTCTTTTTTTATTAAGTCAAAAAGTCAAACAAGCACTTGTTGAATTAATACCATTTTGGTATTTAGGTAAAATAATTTGTACGGGTTCTGATGATGCAAGTTTGAGGATATGGAACCCAAAAACTGGAGAGAATATTCATGTTGTTAGAGGTATGTAATATGTAATTCTCATTGCTTCTTATTATATTCCATTAAAGATTTTAATTTAAATATATATTTTACTTTTTTCTTTTTTGTATTAAAGGTCATTTTTATCACACCGAAGGGCTTACATGTTTGGCAATAACTGCTGACTCATCTCTCGTTCTTACCGGTTCAAAAGACGGTTCTGCCCATGTAGTCAATATCATAACCGGGAAGGTTCGAATAATTTCATCTTTTACTTTAATTCATTAATTTTTCATATTTATTCATTTATTTTTATTACATATTTTAATTTTTTTTTTCGAACACAGGTTGTGACTTCTCTAACTTCACATACGGATTCAATCGAATGCATCGGGCTCTCATCTAGGTAAATTTCAAACGAAGACAACTTTGTAGTCTGTACATTCCAGGGGTAAAAAAGTCTTTTCAGTTTTAACTAACTACACGACATCAATTCACGTGTCAGCTCTCCATGGGCAGCAACCGGAAGCATGGATAAAAAACTCATCATCTGGGATCTACAACACTCTATACCCCGTTGCACTTGCGAACACGAGGTTTGTTTCATCATATCTTGAAAAGGGTAAAAAAGTCTTTTCACATGTTCTAACATTTCCATCTTTTGTTGTTGAGCAGGAGGGGGTGACGTGTCTGTCATGGGTAGGTGGGTCCCGATTTGTGGCGACAGGGTGTGTGGATGGGAGAGTGAGGATATGGGACAGTCTGTCTGGAGAATGTGTTAAGACATTGAGAGGACATTCTGATGCTATTCAGTCATTGGCTATATCAGCTGATGGAAACCATTTAGTTTCTGTTTCTCTTGATGGAACTGCAAGAGTATTTGAGATTGATGAATTTCACTAAGTCAACAAAAAGTCAAACCGTGTTATTACCATTTTGCCATCTTTGTAAGATTAATACATATGAATCATACAAACACCTTCAGATATCCAACTGTTTGATTGTTTTTTTATTGTTCAAACTTCTATTATTATTGGTTAAATTTCTAAAATAGATTTTGATATGAAAGAAATAGAAATTTATAGACCGTGATTATCTCGTAGTAAAATATATTTGTAATATCTATTTTTGTCGTGTCAAGAAGTTTGTGTTGTTATATTATGTTAAATATTCTTTATTATTAAGGTCTAGTGATAAGTATATTTAGAATATGAATATGAATGTAACTATGATAACGTGAAGAATATGATCACTGGTATGCCTATTATTATAACAAGTCCTTGAGTGTGTTAGGTATGTTTGGCGACTAAAATTTAGCTTTTAAGAAATTTTTTAGAATTATAGTTTTTGTTTGAACTATAAACTTAAAAGGTTTTATATTAAAACAAAAATTGTTAATTTAAAAGCTATTTGAAATAGTTTTTAGTTTTTATATAACTGGACACACCTTACCTTACAACTATTATGCCAAATATAGTTTGGCCGAACTAAAAGATAGTTAATGAAGGTGATATGGAATAAATAAATAGGTTTTAGAGGTTTTTTTTGGTAAATCATTCTCAATGCTGAAGTGAATGGTTTCAATATATTACTAATAGTTAGGGTTAGAGAAGACAATTCCAAGAATTTTGATTTTTTTAGTGGTGGTTAACAAAGTATAAACGATCCTAATATTAAATTGGCATTAAATGTTATACATATCATAATTTAAAATAATTTAAATAGATAGAAAGATTGGTAAAAATAAAAATCTTTCTGTCTAATAAAAGAATCCTTTCTGCCACGTGTCCTTTTTAAAACTCGAAATTCATTCAATGTGAAATCCCATTTTTGCCCCTCCTTCATATCACAGGGTGGCTTACATGTCCAGGTCTTATGATATTTATAACTTATATATCCAATTTAAATTAAATTTAAATGTGATGTGATTTGAAAAACTGCTTCACGTTTGGAAAGACTTAATTGGTTATCATATTCATTCTTCTATTTCATTTTAAAATTTATGAAACGACTGTTATCACTCATATCGAATCCCTGCAAATAAGAAATTGATAACGTATGATATTTTTAATTTAAAATTAATTGCAATTCAGTTGATTTACTTGCCCCTTTTTCATCCTATTCAGTTATATATATATATATATATATATATATATATATATATATATATATATATATATATATATATATATATATATATATATATATAAAATTCATACATTTTTAATCATTAATTTACACGACCATTCTTTCATATTTCCACCACATGAAACAAGTCCAAAAACTTCTCCAGAAGATGAGTCTGATTAGTCGAGACAACTGTATGTTCTTAATCCCTTTTACTCTGTAATGTTGATACTTATTAGGAATAGTATATGTTAATATTATCCGTCTTTCATGTAATGTTGATACTTATAACGAATCGTATATGTTAATATTACCCGTCTTCCAAAACGAATTACATGTAAAAGGAATATTATATGTTTTGAATACTTATGATCTGTTTGTGCTTTGCATTTTTTTTATGGTGTGTTTTTTTCTTGGTTGCATCTTTATAATCTTTAAAATCCCTTCAAAGTAGTAAAATAAAAGTTTAATTATTATATGTTATACCTATACGATTATTATCCATCTTCCATATCGATTTACATGTAACCATCTTGGAAATCTATTTCCAAATTGTCCCTGACACTTCCAAAATGTTATTATTATTGGATTTCTTAACTGTGCAATGCTCTTTTTTATATGAAAATGAACTTTAGTCTAATCTACTCACAATGAATCAATATTAAAAGGGCAATTCTGTCCTTGGTTTCCATAAATGAAAGGATAGTAACCTGGTTAAAAGGTCAATTCGGTCATTTCTTGGTTGTTGGTTGTTATTTACACAAGGTATTATTGCAATAACGAATATTCAAATACATGTTAAATGGGTTACACGAATTTTTAGATTCATTATACATGTTAAATGGGTTACATGATCGTTTAGATTCATTATACATGTAAATGGGATGTTCATTAACTCACTGTTGTGGTCTTACATTGTGTATTATTATTGCAATCGCAAAGAGAGCAATTTGAACATTTGAACACTTATTGTATTGATATTCAAAACCATTAACATTGACTTCATTTATTTATACGGTAACATATCGATTTATAAATACTTAACAATATATTTTTTTTTCTATTAAACTATATACATTCTGCTAAATAATATTTTCTTCTTTGATGTTTTGTTACATTGATAATGGCAGAGAGAAACATCACTTTCATTCACGACTTGGATAACATGAAAGATGATTACACTTTAAAGGTTTGAATTATCCGGTTATGTAAATCAATCTCCTTTTGGAATAAAAAAAAGCCAAAAGCAGAAGTTGTTATTATTCTAAGAGTCATCAAGGGTATAATGGTCATTTTTTGGTTAATCATAAAAACTTCAAGATTTTTTATGGGTTTCTGCTGCAGGGTTGGTTTTATTGGAATAAAAAAGGAGAATAAATAAAGAATTTTTAATGGATCTAAGTATATTTCGGTTAAAGAATTTGCAGCAAGGGTAATCTCATATTTTAATTATTATTATTATTATTATTATTATTATTATTATTATTATTATTATTATTATTATTATTATTATTATTATCTGCCATCTTGATTTGGATTTCTTGAAGATCTATGAAGTTAGCAATGATTTCTGTTGGTATAAGAATGTCAAAAGAAGAAGATTCAGTTGTTCGGAATGGTACCTGATGATGGATTGATCTTTTGGAGGGTAGAGCTCAATTTATTACAAAAAAAATCTTGTGTATTCATGTTCTCATGTTTTTTGGATCCTTTACAATTGGATTATGGAAGATTGCCCAACGAATTTCCTCAAAAGACTTCATGGACATTTATGGAATTTCGGAAATATAAAAGGAATTGACGGATTTTATTTCAGTGGTTCTTTGGTTTTATATTTTTTCTCATAACTTGAAAAGTGTATCTATGTATGTTTAATAGAGAGACAACGATGAAAAAAAGGTTGAAGAAAAGGCTCCAAGATGCTGACTCTATTTCCACAATCACATAATCAAATTCTATAAACACTTATACGATTAAAAGTATATTCATGCATGTCATTTCCATGAGTAATTGTGTTTTTTACACTCTATTCAAATTTATATTATGTTCTAGAAAATCATAGAAATATTAAATGTCTTCACATACATAATGAATAGTGGATATTCAAATAAAACAATATATTAATTTTAAATAATAATATAAATATAAAAGTTTAAACAAAACTTTAGTTTAATAAAATTTTATATATCTTTTACCGTGGTCCATATGCTGTAACTTAGTAAGATATATTTAATTGCACTTTTTAAAGATTACCAAATAGCCCCTTGTTAAGTTTTGGGTGTCAAAATGTCAATGGTCTTCGTCCTCAAAGATTTGTTAATGTGTCAGTCACGTGAACTTTTTGTCCTTTTCATTATATTTTGGTAGACGGCAATGAATGCAATCCAAATGTACACGAAGCATTTAATGTTGTACATGTCCCTATTCACCAAAGCTTGAATATATTCTATAATTGCCTTTTCATGAGTTACGTGGTAATTGTAACTAAACTATACTATTATTATTATTTTTTATGTAAACACAATTTTCCAATTGAAATATGGTACAATATTCAATTCGAATACCAAATAGATATGATAAAAAAATCTTATACCTTTTAAATACATAGTTTTTCTTTTGTCACAATTCTATATAAAGATTGTTTTTTTTGGTATCATATGCTTGACCAAATTTCTAACATCAATCAATGGTGGTCACTCATAAATGCATTGTTTCTAGATTCAAAAATTTTGACCTATCATTTGGTCCAATTTTTGTTGGAAATTCTCAACTCACAACAACATGTGAAAGCTTCAAATAAGGGGTGTGGCCAAGAATCATGTGAAGCGCATCAAATGTAACCCTAACATTAATTACTGAAATCTCATATCTATGTATATAAATGTTTATGGTTTATTCATTCTCCAAACCCCTCCCAAATCTTGACTTCTTTTTCTTACATGGTTTTGACCATCTTCTACTTCTATTCATAATCTCAATATATATATTTTTTCTTTTAATCCTAAAAAGAAAAAAGAAGAGTTAAGAAAATGAAGCACATCCATTCACTTAGATTCCACACTTGGTTTTTTGTCATTATTGTTTTCTTGGTTCTTAGCCATGGTGGAAGTCTTCATCCTCATCATTGTAAGGGCTTTATATTCATTGCATATTCTTTATATCCATGTGCACTTGGTGTATTGTGATTATTGTTCTCATTGTAGTTAACTAAGGTCAAAGTCTTCATCTTTTTATTTTTATGGCAAAATCGTCATTTCACATATATTTTATATGGCAATTGGTACGTACACTTGGTTTATTGTGATTATTCTACCATCCATTTCACTCCGTTGAAAAGAAGATGGTAGTCTATTGACTATTGCTCATTGTATTCTATTGTGTATTTCAGTCATACACGGAGAGAAGATAACTCATGGTGATCACCAAATTCATTCACACCCTAAGGTTAGTTTTCCAATATTCACCCCTTACTTTGACTTTGACTTTAAATGTCAGTAAGTGGTAACCTACATTTTGACTTTGATGTCTCTATATTGAAGACAAGAAAAAAAATAATTGTTACATTAAAACATACAATAAAATGCTACCAAAGAAAAAAGAAAAGGAAGTTAATTATACGAAGCTCTTTATCAAATTTAGAACTAAATTAACATCGTTTTGACAATGATTTAAATAGAAAAATAGAGAGTTTTATATTCGGTGACCGGATGCAGAAAACATTTTATCAAAGACACTACAAAATGTTGGACAATAGCCATGAGACATATATGCTATGTAAAAATTAACTATTTTTTCATATTACAATTACAATTTATATGGATAAATACAAGCTCTTACATGTGTTTTAAATTCTATAAAGCTCATCTAAACTTTTGTATATATTTTGTAGAAGCAAAAATACGAAGAATTATATCCAACAGGGTCAAACATACCAGATTGCTCACACGCTTGTGGGCCATGTTTTCCATGCAAAAGGGTGATGATAAGCTACAAGTGTCCGATGACCGAATCATGTCCAGTCATTTATAGATGCATTTGTAGAGGCAAATACTATCATGTTCCATCAAACTAAGTATAACTTCTTTTTTTGACTTGTAATAGGGGAATTGTTTGGACTAATCTAAGTTTTTAATTTTTTTTCGATCAATTTATGGAGCTTTTATGTATTCTTCTATTTCTAGAAAAATTTTATGGTTTTGTAACCATTATCTAGTTGATTTAAAATAATTATGATTTTAATCAAACAGAAGAGTTTTTGGAGACTCTGGTCAACAACTATCAATAATTCTTGTACACACATAATATGGTCGATAAAGTGGACCTCTTGCATATATAGATATACATACATACATTCATATATATGCTCACAATATTACAAATTATATTTACATTTTTGTTCACGAAACGAGTAAACAGATTATAAAGTAGCAATGGGATTGATTGATATGAGGTGATTTTATGAAAGTAAAGTTGCTAGTAAAAATCTCTAGATTTGCTAATGGCGGCTAATGAAAACTCGAAAAAAGTAGATTGATTCATGAAAGTAAAGTTCCACGATCATGAGGACGACCAGACCAGATTGAACTCAGTACACGAAGACGTTGAAAGTATTCACCAAGTGCAAGCAATGCTTTTGCTGCTTGACGAAGTGTTAAAATCTGATACATTTGTTGCAGAGTCTGTTGCCGGAGGTGATCCGCCTGTGAAGTTTTTTTTGGACATTCCGATTAGAGAATGAAGAAGACGATCAAAGCTTATTTCGAATTTTACCTGATTCAAGAAAATTTCAAGCGCTTCGAGCCTTTCGAGTGCACAATTCATCTGTGTGGTGTAACTTCCGGCTCCGGTTATGTCGATTGTGATGCTCTGAGCTAATGTCTGTTGAAGCTTTTCCATTCCTTGACTCAGTGCCTCCTCCGCTTGCTCGCATGATTGCCGGAGACCCCTCGCCTTCACCAGTTGCGTATCCGTTAGCTCGATTTGTGGTATCAGTATCTGCCACCAATGCAAACCCTAAAATGTTATTTGTTTAATTGAAATTGAAAGCTGAAGGCGGAAGCTTACGTATAAGAGCTCAGATGGCCGGAATCCGCCGATCCACTGGAAGAACCGCTCCACCGGAGTTCTCCACAACCCGTTCAACAAATAAAACACGTCGGCCTTTGCGGCGTCCGCCTTCATTCGGAAAAGATCGTAGTAATGGTTCAATCCAGTGTCGACGAACATACGAAGCTCGACATCACTCGTATGAGTCAACAACACTTTCCGAAGATCATCGTCCTTCTTCCGTTGTTCCCCAATCCACAATTCATACTCCATTTCGAATGTAGCAATCCCGGCGTTCATTACATTACCAGATAACAAACTGTTGCCGGTGTTCAATAGACCACCGTATGCGCCCTGTAATTCAACCAATCAACTATCGACACATCAGATTCAGCCGTGAATCGGAATTGGAAAATGGAAATTAACCTGCCGTCGAGCCCTCTCGAGTTCTTGTTCTAATTGCACCAATTTTAAACGACCGGATTCCAATTGTTGAACATACGCCTGAAAAAAAAGTTGAGAATCAAACCACGCTCGATTCATGATCAGGATTCGTAAATTTCTTTCACGTTTCATGATTTGATCTAACCTTTTTCCTTAAACGACTTTTACGAGCAGCTTCACGATTTTGTGCTAGTCGTCTCTGCAACTACAACCAGACGAACACGAAGCATATGTCAGGTAACGTACATTCAAATTTCAAACACAAATTCAATACGATTGTTATCAGTTATCACCTTATCTGAAATTGTTTTTGTTGCTCGAGCTTCTGGCGATGGTTCTAACGATTCTTGAGAATTGTATTCGGTCTAAAAGAATCACAGTAACATGAAATTTCAATAATCTTGAAGAACATGATCTATACGCATACATATAGATAGATAGATAGATATAAAACTTTAGTAATTTCAAAGACCTTGTTTGCTAGCCTTGAATCGACCTGTGTCATCATCATCATACCAGGGCTTGTGTTAGGGTTAAGATTAGCTCCAAAACCATCGTCCCACATGCTTATTTGTTGCAGTGGATCGTATATTCCCATTCTTCTTGAGGTTACAAATTGAGTTGAAGTTGAGGCCATGGTTTACTTACAAAATTCTGATGAATTTTGAAGAAGAAAACGGTAATCAGATGCATAATTAACTTCAAAATCCTCATAAATCACACTTCAGTCCAATAGGAAAAGTTGATAATTTCAACGAACTATATAAAAAAAGTAAGCAAACAGACCAAAAAACTACAAAATTCCTAAAAGTCAACATGATCATTCATAACAGAATATATAATTGCATAAAACTTCATAGGTAGATGATTTGGATCAAGAGTCTGTACAACATCTGATGCAGAGTGTACTACTTATGTAGGATTAATCATAGCATTAAAAAATACCTAAAAAACAAAAATTATTTCGTAAAAATTGCAACTTTGTCATCTGTTTCTATTGAAGCTACCAATATCCAGGTTGCAGCCTTCAATTCCTCTAAAAAATCACACACACAAAAACACCTTTAAAATCATTATTATATCAAGAAACAAGAACTTAAACACAGAGATTTAGACAGAAAAGCACCTACAAATCAAGAAAAACGAAGAAGAGAGAAGGGTTACTGAAAAGCTAACCTGTGCATGAGGGGTAAATGGAGAAGGGGAAATCTTGAAAAACCAAAAAAGATCCAATTTTGTTGGGGTTTTTATAAACAAGAAACTAAACCCATTAAAATAAAGCAATAAATTATACTAATTTAGATGATATCAGAACCACCCATCACCCATTGCCTAAAAGCAAAAACACCCAATTGTGTAAAGAATGAAAAAACCTAAATAAATTGACAAATTAAGCATTAAAATAATATTACATAACAATAATAGTGTTGTGTTTACAATTAAAAAAAAGGGTAGCTGCTTTTCCAGTTTAAAGATTAACAAATTCAGATTAAAGTACAGCTTTAGATGCATTATGTATTAGTTATTGATTTAATTAATCTTGTTTCTGATATTGAGGATTATTATTTATTAATCCCAGAAGAGAAAGAGATGATCTGATTAAAGGATATGGCTTTTGAATGACATGGGGGGTTAGGTTATTATATTTTGGAAATGCGTACCAACTCATTATTGGCACCAATTCTTTACAATCACCCATTCATTCTTCTCCACCTTTTTTTTGGATACTCTTATATTCATCAAAGAATTATGTTAATTTTCCAAAAAATATATACATAATTGCTTTGATTTTCTTAAAAAACAAGAGGTTTCGGACTGTATAGGTGGAATTAGAAGTAGTTTAGGAATAGAGTAGTAAGCTACTATTTTTTTTAGTTTAAGCTTATTTTGTCTCAAGTATCTACTAACATTTCACAAAATGGCTAGATAAATCTATTTTCATGTTTTTCATTACTTATCAACGTTTTATAATGTTAAGGATGTTACAAGCAAGATTACTTAGCATAGTCATATTTATCACATTTTGAGGTCTTGGGCATTCTAATGAACATACAAAAGCATAGTCCTTTACATTAACATATTCCAACATCATAAACTGAATGTTAAAGATATTACAAGCGAGATTACTTAGGAGTGGGAAACCTTTATACGTTTAATATATCACTTTTATTCAAATGGAAGTGGTGTCTTTTAAACAATCCAGATGCTCTATCGATGCACGTTTTTTAAAATATTTATGGAGAGGATTGTCATTAACACATAAACATTCTTGCGGGTCATGTAGATGTGCCATGGGTTGACATTTTGTGTTCCACTAAACAATTAAATGACAAATGTGTCTTTAGCCTTTAAGCTCGAAAAAAATGGGTGATGATATGAAAACATTGTTTTAACAAGATATTTGGTTGGGGGAGATTATCGTTTGCTTGAAATGTGACCTTCTTACTTGCATCGTGAATTGAGAGGAAGGGTCGAGTTAAAACAATGGAGGAGTTTACATGATTTGTTTCAAAATGTGGTTTTAACCTATCAAAGTGAGAGATGAAAGTATACATTAGGAGCCGATGAGGAATACACGATCTCTCGACAAGGCGATTAATCGAGAAGTTGAAGTTACTTATTGAAGATTATCCTACTCGATGGATCAATCTAGTTCATGTTTTGGTTTGGATGTTTAAGTTAAACAAACTTTACAAACGTGGGATTGATTTGGATTCCTTTTATGCACTACATGTGGCATTGGAGGACAAGTTTTTCTTTTGTCCCCTTGCGGATCATGTTTGTGCTATGCGCACTTTGCCAACTTTTCAGAGTTTCTTGCATGGAAGAATCAACTCAAGATTACTTGATTTCAAAAGAAGTGTCTTGATGTTGTTTTGCTTATGACTTGTTGGGCGATTTGGAAGTTTCAAAGTGAAACCATCTTTGGAACATTTAAAATCAATGAAGGCCACTACTTTTTACTTTATAATGTTGCATTTGTTTGGTTTTATAATAGGACCACTAAATTAAAACTTATTTGGGTTGGTTGACTTCAAAATCCGGTTAATACTAGAAAGTAGAAACCATATATAATCTCTTTTTAGCACTGTTAAAACAAATACATGTATAATGAACTAAAAATTAAATATCATCTTATTTTTATTCCTAATTATCTTTTTAACCCTATGAAATGATGACAAATGTCTTAAAATATTATTAATATTATTAAAATACGGCATTTGTCATAATTTCATATGAGTATGAAGATAAATAAAAAGAAAAAGTAGGAAAACATATAATATCTCGTGATGAACCGATTACAAATTAAACAAAGCTAGTGAAACAACTTATGATAAGTTTTCTTCATCTTCAAATAATCTTTTTCTATATAAATGTTATGTTACTTAAACTCAATAAATTCTAAATGAAGTTAAGTTCATTTTCATTACTAAATTTGAAAAGTAGTACCTCTAAGATTCTTTTGAGTACTTGAGTTGAGGACATGACTCCTTTTATAGTACTATGTGCTTCTCATTTGACTTTGACTTTTGTAAAGTCTGCTATTGACTCTTATACTCTTAATAAGTTTGTAGTTTGCTAGAAAAAAACAAAAAACAAAATGTGTTAAAATCTTAAGACAAAACGTTATCTTTCAATGAAAAATATTTCTCAGTCATCTTTGATAATTTGTTATTTTCCTGATAACAAATAGAATTTTTGGGTAGTATCATATTTAGAAAAAGAAAAAGTTTGATGTAATATTTTTGTTTATCATAGAATGAAAGTATGCAAATTAATTAGTGTTCATCAAATTCACGTGTATAGCATTCTACCAGAAACAACTTTTACACTAGCATGCATGTGCATCTAACTTAACCGATTTTAATCACATATATATATATATATATATATATATATATATATATATATATATATATATATATATATATATATATATATATATATATATATATATATATATATATATATATATATATATATATTCTATTTCATATTTGCAAGAGTATTACAACTAATTAACACATAAAGTCATAAAAAAGGTTAATATAAAGTACAAATAAGTGCTTCTTCTTTTTTAATCTTTTGAATTAATCTGCTCAATGTTTCAATAATTGTGAATTTACATGAAATAAGATCATTTTTTCTTATGTAGTGTCTGTGAAAATCATTTTATATGAATATTGTTGACGTATTGTCATGCACATCTTGTTGTATTAGGCATGTACTATATATAAGCAATAAAAGAATATATGATTTAGATATATAGTAATATTTTAGTTCAGGTAATTAGATTTCATTGTTTAAAAATTGAGGGTCCCATTACTTTAGATGTACTCAAGTTATCAAAGCATTTGGAAAGAATAATGCACAAGTAAGGGCAACGAAAGTTATAAATCCATTACGAAGCGAATGCTACAAGACTAAATTTTTTTTAGAACGACGGAATTTTATTAAAAAAACTAGAAAGACGTTAGAAAACATCTATTTAAAAGAAATATAAGATAAGGTTGTGTTTTGCAATAGGAAGGCACATAACAACTTAGGGCTCGTTTGTTTTTTTGAAAAAGGTCTTTTTGGGCTCTTTCATCTGCGGGCGGGTAGACATTTGTCAAATAGATTGTTTGTTTTCTGGAAGACAAAATAGCCCAAAAAGTCTTTTTCATCACTTATCCGGAAAGACCTAATAATACCCCTTCTAACCTTGGAATACATTCGTCGCCTCCATCGCCCCCATTCGATCTCCCCCCTTTCACGACTGCACTCACACCGGCGATCTCTCCATAACAGCCAACTCCTCCATCGGACGGTTGTCTCGCTCTACCTCCGTCGTTCCACGCTGCTGTCGTCCTCGCCATCGGCGCATCAGGTTCCAGCTCCTCTTTATCCTTCTGTTCTTGGCTGTTCTTGGCTCTTCTTTTATGTGGCTCTTTTTTCTCATGTCTCGTTCTTTTCTTACCCTTTCTCAACTTGTATTATCAATTTAGACTCCATTAATAGTGAAATCCCATCACCATTTTGTCAATTAAAAACGTTAATGTTATTTGATTTCTCAAATAACTTCCAATTTTCCTTCCTTTATGTTTTAAACTCAATCTCAAAATCAATATAGGATTAACTGTTAAGAATTTTGAGAAACTCTGAAAACCCATTTGATTTCTGATTGCAATAATGGGAGGGATATGAACTTGGTGTTGAATTTCATAGGTAGACCATATATTTTTAAGATTGAAAATTAGTATACATATTTGACATAAGTAGAGTACCTTTTAGCATATGAATGATGTTCTTATCAGAATAACATCAATTCTCATAACAATGAGACTTGACTGTATTAGAATGTTGTACTCTATGCTTGAAAATGAGTATATTTGATGTCATCAAAGCATGCATTGTCAATGTTGTTGATTTCTCAATGTTGTTGATTTTGTTACATGCTTCTAGTGTAGTGCTTTGATTTAATTTTATTTCTTGATCAACATCATGTTATTTGTCATCAACTTTAGATTCATTTGAATCGAATGTTTCTATTTTATGTTGTTTGTGTTGCAATCCATAGATATCAATCATGAAGTTTTTTATTTTTAGTTTTTTAAGTCGGTTCTTTCATGGACTTAATTTATAAAGTTATTATATATAGCTTGTCTAAATGGGAGACAAACTACAATGGTCGAATGAGCTAGTAAAATGTTTATTAGATACGTGTATCGAAGAGGTCAACAGAATTGGTAGAAAAGGAGGTAGCATGCACAAGGAGTCTTGGGTTACGTTAGGGAAAGCTCTAAAAGAAAAGTTTGACATGGATACTTCACAAAAACAATTGAAAAATGCTTTTGATAATCTAAAAGCTAAATACATAGGGTGGAAATATTTGAGAAACAAGTCAGGGAATTTATACAATGCTCAAACAAATTCATTTGCCTTGGTGAACACAGAATGGGAAGAATTCAAGAAGGTGTGTCTATATAATTTAATTTTTTTAGTTTATGTCCAATTTTAAAAATGATGTCAAAATACTTATAATTACTATTAATCCTGGTTTAGGGTCATCCAAAGGCAGGATCATTGAGGACACACCCATTGCCTTATCCCAACCTTTGTGCATCTTTGTTTGATGGAAGTAGTGCCAACGGTAGCATCAAATGGACCTCTACTCAAACTACACCCGCAGATACATCATCTTCTTCTCATCGTGTCCAAAGACTTCTGATTGATGACAACCCTTTTAATGGCCTAGAAGATGATGATGATGATGACGCTTCTAATGACACTAGTGCTCGAGCTCCTAGTGATAAAGCTCATGGTGGTTCTACTGAGAGGCCTGATAAAAGGAGTAAAACCACTGATGCTTCTACTGAGAGGCCTAATAAAAGGAGTAAAACCACTAATGCTTCTACTGAGAGGCCCGATAAAAGGGCTAAAACCAGTGATGCTTCTACTGATAGGACCGATATGGATAAAGCCTCTAAAACCTCTGTTAGTCTTGATGATTTGAGTCTTGATATGCAAAAAGCTCTGCAACATATGGTGAATAGCAAGGAAGGACCAACAGTAGAAGAGTGTTATGAGAGGTTGAAGCTAGTTGAATTAGACCCAATGGATCCTATATTTTTAGCAGCCTTTCACCTTTTTGTAATGTCCATGAATATGAGAGAGGCATGGATGACATTGCCACCGATACCTGGGGTCTTAAAAGGGTGGATAAAGATGACTGGCACCACATTAGGGATGTTTAAGTAGTCTTTATGCTTATGTTTTTTTTCTTTCATTTTGAACAATTATGTGTTTCTTGAACTTATGTTTTTTCTTTCATTTTGAACAATTATGTGTTTCTTGAACTTATGTTTGACATTATGTTTTTTTGCTATCATTTGAATGATTGTGTACTTATTTGACACAAATATTGCTAGTATTGGGATTATATACTTATTTGAAACAAAATGTATGCTTTGAATATGATACAAATGTTTATGTTTTTTGATTTAGCATATTAGGGTTTAACAAGTGTTGATGGTTTAACAGGTTCACAATGGATTACGATAAAAAGTTGCGCCTCCTAATTGTTATGTATTTGTATCTTCGCTTTTTTTTTTGGAGAAGAGGTTTGAAAAGAATGCGAGATAATACCTCAAAAACTTCTGGGCATCAATTCACATTAGAGTTATTACAAGGAACTAATAATCAATGCATTGAACTCTTACGTATGTCACGTGATTCTTATGTTCGGCTTTGCACACATTTTAGAGTAAAAAGTTGGTTAAAGGATAGTAAACATATATCGGTTGAAGAGAAAATGGCGATGTTTTTGATGATGATTGGTCACAATCAACGTTATGTAATCATCAAACGTAGATTTCAACACTCAAAACAAACGATTCATAAGTATTTTTATGAAGTATTGGATAAAATGATGGTGTTTGCAAAAGATATAATAGTACCAACTTCCTTTAATCCAAATCCAAACATCTCGGGACATAATAGGAGGTTACGAAGGATTTTCAGAGGAGCGGTTGGTGCGCTTGATGGAACTTTGGTACATGCTATTGTCCCTCTCGACAAACAACATTTGTATAGAGGAAGGGGAAAAGGCATCTGCTATCAAAATGTATTGGCAATATGCGACTTCAATATGATTTTTACATTTGTCGTGGCTGGATGGGAAGGGATAGCACATGATTCAAGAATATTATCTGAAGCTTTAACAGATCGAGATGCACCATTTCCATTTCCACCACCAGGTTTGTTTACATTTTCAATTTAATATTTCTAGTTTTTTTTTTAAATTAATTATTTCCTTATATTTACAAATAAGTATTACCTTTGTGATGCTGCGTATACACACACTCGAGGATTTATGGCTCCTTATCGTAATGTGCGGTATTGGCTTGGAGATTTTCATCGAAGACGTGCATTAACCAACAAAGAAAAATTTAATCACTCACATGCAAAACTTCGAAATGTCGTTGAACGTGCTTTTGGTCTCTTGAAAGCACGTTTCCCTATATTGAAGAGAATGACTCCATTTCCATTGGTTACACAAAGAAACATCGTCATTGCATGTTTTGCGCTTCATAATTATATAATAAAAGAGGGATTAAGTGATGAGTATTTTTCTCAATATAATCAAGTCGATATATCACTTCAAAGCAACAATGTACAAGATGATGAGGAGGAGGAGGAGGATGACGTGGATGAGGTACAACCACGAAGTGCAAGAGACCGGGAATATATGGTTCATCTGCGAGATCAAATTGCTGACCAGTTAATGCGTGTAGAATGAATGATTTCATAAAAATATGTTAGTTTTGTGAATTTAGTTTTAATATTGTAAGACACTCATCAAAACAATCCTTTATGTTTTTAAAAATATCAACTTTAATAAGTAAGCGGCCTTCCGGTTTGAATCGAAATATATATAGTTTATCTAATGTTTTAAAAAATATTATATGTTTGAAACTGTATGAAATTTTTATTGGCAAAGTTTGAGTCAAATATTGGCAAAGTTTAAGTCAAATATAAATTTTAATATATTAGTAATGTATGAGATGCTGAGTTTTTAGCATTTGAGCTTTGGTTGTTTCAACATTAATTTCAAAGATTGGTTTTGTTTTTGAACAATGAAAATTAATACAAATCGGGTGGCAACGTGTAAGTATACAATTCTTATTAAGAAAAAAATCTAATGTGTATTTTTACGTTGCTTTTTTATATTATCTAATATTTTCTTACAAAATACTATAAATCTATTAAATTGTTCGTAAATATTATTAAATGGATAGGTTTTTCAATTTATTAAAAACCAACGTGAATTATTCGTATTTTAATATGAGAAAAAAATATGGTTAATTAATCTCCTTTTTTACAAAATCTTTTAAGTTTTAGTTCATTCTAATTAAAAAACAAACAATCTTTTTGCATTAAGACTTTTTGTATGAATACATAAAAAAAGACTTTTAGTCCACGTCTTCTTCCGCAGACATGGAAAAAGACAAAAGACATTTGACAACTTTCAAAACAAACACCACCTTAGATTTTCACACCTATTAGAAAAAAATATATCATATCTACCACATAATAAAAGTAATGGATTTCTTAAAAACAATCATCCAAAAAATAATGAGTAAATTACTGAAATCGTCTTTATGGTTTGGTCAAAATTGACGTTTGGTCCCTAATATTTTTTTGCACTCGAATCGTCCCTATGGTTTGGTCAAAATTGCACGTTTGGTCCCTAATTTTATGTATGTAAGAGACGAAAAACACAACAAAATCAAACCACTGGGACGATCCGAGTGCAAAAAAAAAGTTAAGGACTAAATGTGCAACTTTTATCAAACCATAAAGACGATTTCAATAATTTACTCAACAATAATAGAATTACGAAAATTCCATAAACAATAGTTGACAGTAATTACAAGTGCATCATACAAATCAATCTCAATCCACCCAACCAAACAAAAAATATGAACAAAAGAATACAACATTTGAACACGTGTTCAATGTTCCTAAAGGCTAATATGCATATAATTATGTGTATTAAGAATGGAATTCTATATTCTTACATATTACTTAAATATGCAAAAAATATAAATACCATATTCTTACGTCGAAAATAAGCAACTCCTTTTTTTTATAATGGGTAAATAGAACCGTATCGACAAAGAACTCATGATTATAAATTTATAATTCTAGTTCTATTGAAATTGAATTCAAATAATAAAGCAATAAACTTTTTTTTTTCACTAAGAAAAGTAAACATTGAGAACTGGACTTTTAACTGAATAACAAAGAGGGATATAACTTCTGGAAATGGACCATAATAATCGATGTTTTTGGTGGTGTTTTACAAAAAATATAGACAAGAAAATAGGTGTTTCCACCTATAGATATGGATTCTGCAGAGCACCCTCCTAGTGCTTCGCAAAAGCGACTTAATCTACAAGGAATCGATGTGGTGCAAAAAAAATCTGAAGAAAAATTTTGCGGAGCTACCTCCGAAGAATGGTCTTTTGCTCTGAGGAATCGATGTGACAAAAAAAATTGAAGTCCATTCCTCGGAGCAAAAGTTCATTCCTCGAAGGTAACTCCGTGAAATTGTTCTTTAGAGATATATATTTTTTTTGTCACATCGATTCCCCGGAGCATAAGTTAATTCCTTGGAGCAAAAGTTTACGGAGGTAGCTCCGCATAATTATTCTTCATATTTTTTTTAGCGTCACAACGATTCCTCGAAGATTAAATCAATTCCACGGAGCACTCGGAGTGTGCTTTGCATAATCCATATCTATATGTGGAAACACCCATTTTTTGTAAAACACCACCAGAAAATGACTATTATGATTCATTTCCCTATAACTTCAGGTTTAAAATACCTCAAAGCTAATTACTTTTTGAAATTAAATGTCATTTATAGAATAAATATGATATTATAACCTGTACTATCTCAATTAATTGCTTATGTCATGATAATAATAGTGAGGCTCTATTTGTTAAATTAGTTGAAAATATAACTTGTAGTTGATAAGTTAGTTTTTGAATTAAAAATATTTGGTAAAAAATACCTTATAAGATTGATCGTAATGTAAAATGACATAAATTGACATTAGAATATATAACTAAAAGAAAAAAAATAGATATTATTAAAGGCATATTGAAATATTTTTGAAAAAACTTTATAAATGTAACGTCCTAAAAACCATAGTAAAATTTTAAAAAGGATAAAAAACATTTTCATAAATTCCAACATCATAAAACATATGTTTCTCAATATAAATCCAAAATCAGAGGATCACATCAAACAAATCTCAAAATCATAAAAGTTGTTGCATAGTGTACAGTCACACCTTTGTTTTTCCCCGATCCTCAGAAGTACGTGAAATATTTAAATCTACAACTGTAAGCCAAAGCTAAGTGAGTTCCCCAAAATATCATATGCACCACAACACAACACAACTAAAATATGTAACAACTATGAATTATCAGCAACCCAGAGTTATCAACAACTCAAATACAACATATGTGGGTTATTAACAACTCAAATACACCATATATGGGTTATCAGCAACCCTGAGTTATCAACAACTCAAATACAACATATGTGAGTTATCAGTAATCTCGAGCCATCAACGACTCACATTGATACAACCCATGAGATAAGTAATACAGTGAGAATACTCATATAAAAGAAAAAGCAAAGAATAAGTATAGCTCTTATAGATGCATTTTAAGCATTGGAGCATGGAGAGAAGATGGACCAGTTGTGTTGCGGAAGATAATTTGAAGACACAACTCGAGTCATTGCATATCATCATAGCGAATGACTACGTTTGAAACACGGTCCATGTCACATCGACATGGGTCATATTTGTCCTTTTTCATCACATATTATATTTGAGCAACATAACTTTTGTTGAAGGTGAAATGAAGGTCAGATGCAAATTGAAGTTTCAACAAAAAGCGCGGTCAAATAGCGCGTTCAAAACTCACGGCCTGTTACAAAACTCATCGTCTTAGGCGTGATCGTACGTTTTTTCCTATGGCAATTACGACTTATGCTAAAATGTAGGTTTTTGGCTCATTATTCAGAGAACGGTTTTTAGGAGCTATCGTGGGCAATTTTGGGCAATTTTTAGAGGTTTTTGAAGAGATCAAATTATTGCAAACATTAGCAATTTCAATTTGTAAGCATTAGACATTTCTAATTCCATCTTTTTGTTTGAGTCTAATCTAGCGACTATGTTCTTGTTTAAATTAGAATCATTGAATTTGATTTGCCACTTTCATGAATTGAATTCTTGCGTAGTTAATTAACTTTTAAGGCACCTAATTGTTCTATTAAATTAATAATTGGTAACACACAATAGGTTTTCTTGTAGGAGGACATATCACATGCTTTCACACTTCCAAGCATATGAGAAAAATATGAACATTGTAGGGAAACTTGCGCAAAGCTTAATGCAGTTTTTCAATACAATCTAAGAGCGTGTTAAGGTTGAATTAGTGTGGCTAGGTCTAGCTAAAGAGCGTGTTTTGATTAGATAATTTGGAAATCGAGTGGTATTAGAGCATGCTAGTGTCTTTCAGTACCAACATATATCAGTAATCATGAATTGCATCAAGTCATAACAAAGTTAAATGACAACATTGAGAACTAGAACTAGAACTGTAACATTCAAGATTTAGTGGTATGTTCCTTTTTATCCCTTAGTGTAATTTCCTTTCATTTTGGTTACTAGTCGAGTACGTTGGGCGTACTCTATGAGTACGTTGGGCGTACTGGCTCTTTCGATGGACGCAGAGGTGCCCACGTACGTTGGGTGTACGTGGGAGCACGCAGGGGCAAACCTTAATTTTTAGGGTTTGTGCCCTATTTGAGCAACTTATGTTGCCTTGGTTGTATCTTTTGGTCAGCCTCCACTCCCCTATACCCTGAGATCGAAACCGTAGCCTCCCATAGTGTGTTCTTGAGCTTTGGAAGTAATTTTGTGTTGTTTTGTGTGCATTGAATAAGGTGGTGCTTGGTGACCAAGCTTTGGTTATACTTGAGGTTGTAGATCCAGAATCTTCATAAAGTTTGCTAGCTCCAGAAGGTATAAAGTTCCTATCTTGGAACCTCTTTGTGTTAGATTGAGATTAGGGATTTTTTTAGCTTATTATGGTCTTTTTGGGTCCTACTTGTGAGTTTGAGACACTCAATGAGATATGAATGCTAGATCTTAACCCCCTCTGATATTCCTTGTGTAAAAATGTGCTATCTCGATGAATCATATTGTTTCATGAATAAGTTAGAGTCCTTATTATGAGTGTTAATGGACAAAATCAGGTTTTGGATGCCATTAAGACATGCAAGGTGGTAAGGTTGCCAACTTTATGCGTTAATACCTTGAAATGAAGTAGATTTGAGGTTTGGACGTTACGTGCTTAAGTGGTTAAGACAAAAACTGGACAGATAAGACTTTGGACGATATGCGGGGAGTAATGCCTGGTACGTTGTGCACACTGGGTCAACTGCCCTGTAACGTCCCACAAATTCAAGACTAAAAATTTCTTTTAATAAAACATTTCTTTAAGCAAATTCATCATTCCAAAACATAAACAAAGTATTAATTTCCCAAATACATGTTCATTATCAGAGTAAACATTCCCAGGCTGTCTAATCTATGGTGTGCGTGCAATGCGATCACCCCGAGCTCTTCCCTTCGCTACCGGAAGTACCTGAAACCAACACTGAAAACCGTAAGCACGAAGTTTAATGAGTTCCCCACCCTACCACATACCATATAATCACATATCATACACACTGCCGGGCAATTCTGGGGTGCCCGACCTACCCGGTACGACCATTCTGGGGTGTCGACCTACCCGTGTCATGCCTTTCCGGGGTGCTGACTACCCATGTCAAGCCATTATGGGGTGCTGACTACCCATGTCAAGCCATTCTGGGGTGCTGACTACCCATCGATCCTAACAACCGATCCTCGGGGACTATTTCACCCCTACTGCTACTATCACATATATCATAACATAACATATTATCAGACATATTTGGGGTGTCCGATCTACCCTTCGGTCCTAACGACCGAACTTGGGGACTATTCTCCTCCTACTACCACTATCACATATAACATAACTTGCCAGCATATAAACATATCATCACATACTGTCAGATGTTTCTGGGGCGTCTGACTACCCTCCGGTCCTAACAACCGAACTCTACCGATGAGTCATGGAACCCCATCCATGCTCCTACTGATAGTGATATACGGGCCCAACCCACACTCACTTTTTCCTTAACTTGGGCCTCGCCCCTGATCTGCTGCTAATGAGATATGGAACACCATCCACACTTTGCAATTGGTGAGACACAAGACCTCGCCCACACTCACCTCCCTACCAGGCACATACAAGTATCGCGCAGACAACAAGTATAAACTATCACATACACCACTCCTTGGGCATCCGCCCTCTATCATTGGACCTCGTACCGAATATCATACTAGCATACTGTGTCTAGGGCTAACCCTCGGGTCTTCTACTCATAACTACATGGACCGGCATTGTGGCCGTAGACCCATTTATACAAAGGGAAACTCACCTGCACTGGCTGAACTAGATGATGAACCCACTAGCTGCTGCCCGGAAAATCTCTGAACTCCTGCTCCACTCGCTCCCCGAGCTACCAAAATCAATGCAACACTGAGTCTAACTGACTCCCGAAAGACAACCAAGTCAACTCTGGTCTAAGTCAAAGTCCTGGTCAAAGTCAACCTCCCAGGTCAACCCTACTCGCCGAGTCTACCTACTAACTTGCCGAGTTCATGTGCTCAAAGTCCTTCTAATCGCGACTTGACTCGCCGAGTCAGTCCATGACTCGCCGAGTCCAACGATTTCTGAGTCCTGACCTGTCCAACTCACCGAGTCTCCACTCGACTCACTGATTCGAGTCTTAACTCGAAGGGTTTGGGGTTTCGCGACCTGACTCGCCGAGTCCAAGGCAATCTTCAACCAACTCGCCGAGTTGTTCTTCAAACTCGCCGAGTTCCTGCCCAACTTCATCTAACTCGACGAGCTGTTCATCCCACTCGTCGAGTTCCTCCAAATCTTCATGCTACTCGTCGAGTCCACTCAAAGGACTCGCCGAGTCCATTCAGACCTCCATACATGCAGAGGACTTTTGAGTCATGCATGGACTCCAAACTGTAGATCTACCCTTCCCAAGCCTATTCCTCACGTAAAGTTGCAAACTTTACGTATAGAGAAGGAGATCTAGGCAAAATACACCATAAACTAGGGTTTAAGGCAAGGAGGCTCCATAATCAACTCAAGGGCTGCTACTTTATGCTTCTCAAGACCATAATATGCTTATATTTGAAGTAGTAACTTCAGATTTGGCTTCTAACTCAAAATAATAACATTATGGCTAAAAAGCCCCAACAACCACACATAGATCTAGATGCAAAAAGGGTCCAGGAACTCGTTTATTACCTCCAAATGCTCAGAATGAACTCACAATCCCAGATCTATAGTCCCTTCTTGCTCCTCCTTGTTCCTTCTTCCTTCTCCAAGCTTTAATGCACCTTCCAAGGCAACAAATGGCTCAAATAGAGGATATGGCGGCTAGGGTTTAATGTTCTGGGTGAAAGAGGCAGTAAAGGAACCCTAGGGGAGAGAATGAGGTGCTTAAATAGGCTCCAAGTCCCGAATTTAGGGTTTTTTCTGCACAGACCAGACTCGCCGAGTCCACTTGGCCGACTCGCCGAGTTGGTCACTTACACCTCGACCCGGATACCGCTCGGACTCGCCGAGTTCCTCCTTGGACTCGCCGAGTCTCCCCTAAAAATAGGGTTTTCTTTCCTTTCTTGGCCTTCAAAACTTTGGGTGTTACATGCCCGTTTTCGAGTCAACGTCAGTACGCCGCACGTACGAGGTGTATACTGAGCGTACTCGGTGATGTGGGCTTTCGACATTTTGGGCCCTTTTTGGACTCGAGGTTCTTTTGGGCTATGGACCTTAGCTAGTTTTTGGGCTTATGTGTGACATCTCGAAAATTTCAACAAATTTTTAACTTTTCAAAACAACCCATTCACTAGAGAGGTATTTACAAAACCATTGTTTCTAAAACGTTATTTAAAATCGGAATTGTTTACAACATAGTTTTCAAAACATTTTCATTATCAGAGTTTCCCATAGATCATAAGTTCTAGAAACACGAGGATGTGTACGGTCACGCCTTCACCTTATCACGGTTCACTGAAGTACCTGAAACCATAAACTAAAACTGTTAGCAAGAATCCTAGTGAGTTCCCCCAAAGTACCAGCACAAAAATAGATAACATATACCAACAAACAACATACATACAGGGCCTTCAGCATGACTGGAATGCCCCACCAGCCTACAATCCATCTGGTACCCCCATAGAGCCTTAGGTTTAACTGGAATGCCCCACCGACCTACAGTCTATCTGGTACGCTCACAGAACCTTTAACATGACTGTACGCCTCACCGGGCCTTCAGCCTGACTGGTACACCCCACTGTCCTTCGGTCTATCCGGGACACCCTGAGTCTGTTGGCTTCAGAACAAAGCAGGTCCGTCTCCAAAACCAATGATATCTGAAACCATAAACAAAACTGTAAGCACGAAGCTTAGTGAGTTCCCCATAACATACCCCACACAATCCACATAATCACATAAACCATATCAGCCATATAAACTACATAAGCCATGCATATAAACATATAAGGATGCCATGGAAACCCTCCAAGGTCTTACACTGGGTGCTATTGGAACCCCCACATGGTCTTAACCCACTGCCATGGGAACCCTCATATGGTCTTAGGCTACCTGCCATGGGGACCCCCACATGGTCTTAATTACCTGCCATGTGAACCCCCACATGGTCTTCCTTACCACAGAAATGCCATATAAGCTAAACATGCAAACAACTAGGATGCCATGGAAACCCTCCAAGGTCTTACACTGAATGCCATGAGAACCCCCACAAGATCTTAGTCCATTGCCACGAGAACCCCCCGGGGTCTTCTATGCAAGTATCACAAGGACAACTAGTATACCACATATTACGTAATCAACTAGCATTCCTCATAGCACATAATGGGCCCGCCTTGGTGCCTTCGACCCATTGGTATGGTGAGGAGACTCACCTCAAATGCGAACTGTAGCTGAGTAGGTCCAAACTCTGAGTATCAGCTCTGCCACCTCCCTAATCATAAACAACTCCTTAGATACAACTCAACCATTCAACTCTTAAAAGTCAACTTTGGTCAAGGTCAAAGTCAAGGCTCCGAGTTAACCTAACTCGTCGAGTTATCGCTGTAACTCGTCGAGTCCATCCCAAAGCCAGAACCGCGATGTTGCGATCCAACTCATCGAGTTTTTCTACAACTCGTCGAGTTCCTTTGTTTTCCAACAAGATCGGGGTAACCTTAACCCAACTCACCGAGTTCCCCTGTGAACTCGTCGAGTTCTTCATTCTGTCAACTCACTTAATGCATTAAGCCCTTTTTTTCTTGAATCCAAAGGTTCCAAACTTCAGATCCCTAACCATAGAGACATCTAGAAGGATAAAGTTTCCAACTTTACCCCCAGGGATCATCTAATAAGCTTTAGACCCAAACCCTAGTTCCTTTGAGGAGGGTCTTGACCCATTAAGCCCTTAAACTCTCATCCCATCGTCCCACAACACAGATCTGATGTCTAAAGGTGGAAAAATCACGTAAAGTTTCTAACTTTACATCCATGCATGCTTGAAACACTATCCAAGTTCCATTTTAGGCTTCATAGTGGGCATATTACATGAATGGTACATGGAGGCTATTAAAGTTTGCAACTTTAATCCTCTAGAGGTCTTATAGAGGCCATATCTACACTCCCATCCTCTGGAAACCTCTTTTCTTTGGACATCCAAGCCAAAGTCCCAAAACCAAGCCCTAAACCACAAAATATGAGATCTAATAAGCCACATGTCAAGGTTATGGCTTTATACCTCCAAGATGCAGCCTTTGATGTAGAGTTTCTTGATCCAAGGTCTCTCTCCCAAGCTTGATACTTCTTTCTTCAAAACTCCCTTCAAAATCTCCAACAATCACTCAAACACTCATCAAAACTCAATGAACAAGTAAGGGAGGCGATTGTAGGTTTTTCTCTGGGCAAGGAGGCTGGTAAGAAGGCCATCCCTAGAGGTTGAGTCCTTTAAATAGGGTACAATGCCCAGAAAATTAGGGTGTTCATCCCCAATGTCAACTCGTCGAGCTGGACCTCCTCAACTCGTCGAGTTGGTCTTCCAAAAACACGCGTGACAAATTTCCAACATGTCGAGTTCTTCCCCTTGAACTTGTTGAGTTGGACTTATAAATAAAGTTTTACCTTCCTTAATTGACCTTCTAGATTACGGGTGTTACATAGTTTAGGCCCGAAATTGTAAATCTTGCATCTATATATAGATCTCAATGTAATTGTAAATCTATTTACAAAATCAGAAGAAATTTCACGAGTTCAATCATGTACATAACACGATTACTCTAATCGTTTGAACCATGGAATTCTTTATGTTGTTTATTTTTATTCATATCTTAAATTGTGTGTGTGTTTGTTTGATCGTATACCTAACAAAGGTATGTGGGAAATAAGATAGTTTTTAAGAGAGCTTGATATGCATTATAAACTCCATATCCATACCAATGAGCTTAGTTACTCATCTCATTCGATATACGTCTGAATTATAATTGCATAAATATTTGATGATACTAAAATCATCAAAGACATGTTGACATCACTTTCATTCCTTTTGTCCAAGTACAAAAAAAAATACATTGAAATAACTTGAATGACAATATAATATAATCGTATAAACACTTTATTATTATGAAGCGTATTGATAAATAAACATTGATTCCAAGATGAGTGAAATATCAACGTAATCTTATGGCTGTGTACGGTTTAGAGCCTTATTAATAAATCATTTTAGCTTCTTTAATATTTTAATTAAACAACTATGATAACCATATAATATTATTAATGTTAGACTTATAATATGATGTGTAAATCACAACACATATATAAAAATAAAAAGTTGTGGTGTCAGACATGCATAAAACATCATAAATCTAAAATATTTTCAAGTGGCGATTACATCTATATTTAAAGATGTATTTATCAAACTTGATAATATATAATATAAAATAGTAGTTATCTAAATTATGAATAAAATACGTTCTATATCATCAGATTTCCCGAGCGATTCTTCTGAACCCATAGATGCTGCCTCATCAGTCGGTTCCTACTCAAGACGTTGTTCATTTCCACGATCTGTTTATTTGAAGCTCAATGATGGCACTAAGTGCATTTGTCCATTTAAATAAAACTTAGATTAAAAATTGCTAAAAATTGATATATTTTGATTATCGATATTTGACAATTAACTTTGCCATTAACCATGGCCACAAGATAGAACAAGTCCCATGCTTTTTTGGTAACCATATTTGACCCGTCATGTTCATTTTCATGTGTAATCTTTAGAGTAAATTACAAATTTGATCCCCATTCTTTACTTCATTTTCAAATTTGGTCTATTTTTGGTAATCTTCTCAAGATCATTCTTATTGTTTGCATTCTATTGTGGATTTAGTCTCTATGACAATGAAATGCAAGTATTTAAAGAAAATACAATGGAATAAACTTGCAATTTTGAGTAAATCACATAATGCAAACTTAAGCACAACATAGGATATATTTTGATAAATTGACCATATCTTTACTTCTGAGTAAATAATGAGACCAAATTTGTAACTTAATATTCTTTATATGACTTTTCAGGTTTATGCAAAACTAACCCCACTCATAAAAGTCTCAAATTTGATGAAAACAAATTTATCATTTTGCCACCACCTCAATCATATTATCTGACATTATGATTTTTTTTTTTTTTTTTTAATAAATAGAAAGGAAGGAAAGATAAGAGAATATTTTTCTAATTTTGATTTTATAATCTTTCTTTCCATTTTCTTCAGGAAAGAGAGAAAATGTGATGAAAGGTGTTTAGAAAAAAAATATGTATAATGACGAAAATATGTATTTTCAGAATGGCTACAAAAATGTTTCTTTTATTTTATCATTTTCATAATTAACTATATAGTTACAATATAATGGTCAATTTGTAAAATGATCTTTTTTTTTAATTATTTTCTCTTTAAATTAAGAACACAAAATGATTTCACTTTCCCTTCTTTATTTCCACTCAATAAAATTTTTTTTTTTTCATCCAAATAAACTCAAGATGAAATGTAATTTTTATGTTCTTATATAACTCGCTGAATTTATTATATAATTGATTAAAGTACATTTTGTATGCCAATATAATTAATTAAAATTTTCTCCAATAGTTTTTGTTCCCCACTAGGTATTGTGATGTTACAATTTTGCTATGATATTTTTATTGGTTTACATTAATATATGTATTTTAGTGTATGCAATACTATATATTAAATACAGAAATAAAATGCATAGACCACCAATCAATTATTAAATCGTCTAATAAAAAAACGTAAATTTCAGAACAAGTTATATTTATGGAGATATAAACAACTTTGTCAATTGTCATGGTATATGGTGATATTGTTCATTTTCATTATTATTTTTCATTTTTTTCCTTGGTATTCAATCAATGGTTATGGTCACTTTTGTTAGCTTATATGCTAAGGTAAATATGTCATTATAAAATATTGAAAAGTTTGGGTGATTACTAGATTATACCCGATTTTCATAAAAATATGCATTAATTTTTTTTTGAAACATAAATAATATAATAACATTTTTTGAATGAAAAGAAGATTTTATAAAAATAAAAAGACCAACAAATAACTGAAAACAATATCACGAATAATACAATTACTCGTATAAATTTTATTTAGTTATTACAATATATGTCTTCTTTCATTTGATTCTTTTTTGATATGATAAATTAATATCGATAACACGCTTAAGATAACACTGTAAACGTATCTTTTTATAGTTTTTTTTTATCTAAAAGATAAAAAAAGTAGAATCTTTATTTTTTCTTGTAAATATTAGTAAAAAGCATATCTCACCATAAACAAAGGTTAAGTAAGTTGCTTCCCTGTTTTGACAACTAATGAAGTGTATAGTTGACATAAACAACAACAAAAGTAGAATCAAAGTGTGATTAACAAATTCATAATGACTCATTAAAGAAAAAGTGATTCTTGATCCAAGAACTTAGAAAGATTTATACCTCAAAACCTAACTATCCACCCCACTTTTTGACTTTGGCCAAGAGTTCGTGAACTAAACAACATTGTTCTTTCAAATGTGGAAAGTAAAAAAGAATTATAGGTCTAAATTGTGTAATTAATCACGACATAATTTTACTCTTTGTAAGTGTAAGATTTATTCATGTTCATTGTTTCACAATGTGTTCTAAAGATACGAAGTAGAGATAATATAAAATCATCATACTTAGGATATGTATATATATATAAAATAAATTAATAATATACATGATACCCTTAAAGACTTGACATGATAACAAAATCTTATGTCATGTTTGTTTTGTTATTAATAAATCACTTAGTGGTTTGATCATTTTAAATTCATACACAATCATCTAACGTATTGTTAGCTCTCTTTTAATTATTTTTGATGATAATAATAAATAAATAAATAATATCTTTTTATTGATTAGACATTAGAAAATAAAGATTGTTGGGTTATATTGGGCACAAAGAGGAATATAATTATATATGTGATTTATAGGAATAGCAACCAATTGGGAGTTGATTTCTTTTGTTGAATGGGTGGTGTTTAAAGCGAATCTTGAAGATGACATTTCCCCACCTAAAGGGTCCCAAGTGTTGGTTCATAAGATGAGGGGATTATGTGCAAACATCACTAGATTGTGGGAATCAAAAACAACATTCTTAATGCAATTTAATACCTCACAATGCTTCTTCTTTCCTTAATGAAACAATCACTAGATTGTGGTTATCTATTAATACCCCTCATAAATAGTTTTCCAAAATTACAAATACATCTTTCCATAAATATTTTGTTGCTCATTAAACATGTATATCACAAAAGATTGCCTATAATTAACATCACTTGGGTATTTCAGTATTAGCTTACTTCATCCCAAAATCATTTATCACATCAAAGATGATTGTACGAATAATATAACATCGAATATGATAATTAATAATAAAAATCAAATTGATATTATACTATTTGTTAACATCAAATTGTAAATTTAGTACTTCGAATTTGAATTTATGCATTTCCAATTCCTTTTAACTATTTCAAGCTTATATATATAATATTTAAACATATAATTATATTTTAAATATTAAGTATTTTTAAATTTTAAAGTTAATATAACAAAAATGTATAATACAGGATAAAAGACAAATATTGTTACGAAGATCGTTTTATGTTTTGCAAAAATGAATAAGGATTGAAAGGTCCTAACAAGATAAGTTAGGGTTTTTTTTTTATTTTTTTTATTTTTATTTTTTATTTTTAAGAACACTTCCGACCATTTCTGGATGTTTTGCGTAGAACATGTACAACACTTGGTATTTTATAGTTGTTCATTTTTTAAAAGACTTCTGACTTCAAAATTGTTGTGTGTATACTGCGCAACGAAACACTGGACCCTCATATTCAAACCAATTCCCACCTTATTTTAAGTTGTATTATTTAACATAAATTTTAATTTTTTTTCCAACTTGTTTATTATTTTATAATATTATGAAAGATATCATAAACAATTCAAGTATAATTTATAATTTACATAATTTCAAAATGGTTTAATAATTTCATATAAATGTTTTTTCGTATTATACTGTCTATAACAAAATATTAATAAATTATAAAGTTAATCACTAAAATTACTAAATCAATTGAAGATAACCGAAGAAATAACCATCATCTTAGAAAATTTAACAAAATGAACATGTTGTTTGTTAAATTAACAATTTTATTTGTTGTTATTTAACCATTATTATGTTTATAATTATTTTATATAAACATCTTTAAAAACCATATCATCACAATAATCTTTATATTCGATTTGCATATGATTAAAACTAAATAAAATTTTCATTTAGAATTATTTTTAACTATTATATGGTTAATTTTAATTTATTTCAATAGCCTTCGGATGTTAAAAAACAAACATACTTCTTATTGTAGTTTGTAGACGTTTTGTCCATCTCTTCTGCTGTATAGAATTGCAGATGTGATCTGCAGACTGCATACATTTTACCTTTGAAAAAACAAACACTGCCTTAGTCTCCAAAATTTTCGCAAAGTCATATTTGTGCACTACAAATTATAACTTCATGATGATTAATGGTGGAATAAACTTTGACTTGCTTAAGCTATAACCATAATATTTTAGATGCAAACCATAGTTACGGACTAATTTGTATGTTGTGATTCTTTAACTAATTCGAGATAAATGAATGAAATCATGATGCCCTATGAGGTTTCACTCGCCTATCATGTTCGATTTCGAGTTGAATGGATAAAGTTTTGAGGTTTGAATTCAAAATGAAATAGATAAGTATTATGCTCCGCTAGAGAATTTTTAGCAGAATAGACAAATTTTCTATAGTTTGAAAGACCAAAAAGTTGACTAAAAATTATAATTAAAGAAGTAGAATCAGATGAGAGTAATATCTTACAACCCTAGCATGTGATCAAAATCGTCTTTTGCTTATAGGATCTTAACATTAAGATCGAAGTCTAAACAACCAATGAATTATTTATTCATTTTACTATATAAATAATGGTATAGTGGGTTGGATATCAATCACTCTTTTTGCCATTTTTTAGACTATTTTTTGGTCGGTATAGAAAACGAGTTATATTAATTATCAAACATATGTATCTTTGGTTGTCCATCCATAATCCATTGTCGTAGTTAAAAATTGCCTTAGGAAGGGAAAAAATAAGTTTTAAATATGACCCTAAGCCCCCTTGAGTTTACAAGACAAGACTTGTACACATTGCATAATCAAGAAATTAACAATTAACTCACACTAAAATCATTTATTTAGTGAATTGGCTTTTCATAAGTAATATTTTTCTTTCCAAAAATTGATGTTATGAGTTATGACTAAAGTTGACACTACTTGTCTTTGTCCCCATAGAGCTTTTTCTTTAGCTAAGATGCATCCTCTCTACTCAATCTCCAGACTCTTTGTAAAGCAATCATCACATCAAAATCAATCAATCTCTTTGTTCTTGCTGCCCATTTTGCACTTTCAAAAGCATTGCCACTTGTCCATTATGATATGACCCGTTTCTAGAGATATGTACAACTTCTACTTCACAATGTACAACTCACTAAAACATGATTGCTTTCAGTAGTTCATAGTCATACAAAGGAAAGACAAAAGATTGATTGTAGAATGTAAACTATAACTTCTTTTTCCAATAATGAATCAACAACATAATCCAAACTAAGAAAGAAAACAAGATTTCAATAATTTCAAGAAAGCATACAATCAAGTTAGTGTGAAGATTGACCAGTAGCATTGGTGTAAGCTTCAAGCAGATGAGGTACAAATTCATGATAAGGAGCCACAAAATCTTTAACAAAATTCACCTCAGAAAAAGCAACAACTGAACAAAGTGAAAAATTGTTCTTCAACAGCTTCTTCTCTTTCAAAATCTCGAAAACTTTATTTCTAGGCATAACTCTCTTCTCCAAGCTGTAAACTAATAGCTTTGGGTGAGTAGCTAAATATTGAGCTGTATAACCAAGTTCATTCATGAAAAAATTCAATGAAACTTGAATTTTAGCTTCAGATCTTCTCACACAAAAAGGTAAAGCTTTAACCATTGTAAATATTTCAGAATCAGTCCACCCAAAGCTTCTAAAAACTCCAAATTTCGTCTCTAATGTCAATTTACTCAATGAAATAATTATTTCAATCCCATCAACAAATCTAGGGGAGTTACGAGGAATTCCTAATACAGGTTCGACTCTTTTAATGGTTGATTCCAACCACTCTGGACTTTGAAGAAGACATCCAGGGTTTCTGAGGAGTATAGTTTCGATTTTATCGTTTGGTAATCCGTATTTTTCCAATACGAGCATATTAGCTGACAATTTCTGTGCAAAATTCGTGGATAACATCCACCATGATCTGTAAATAACCTTACTCACTTTTTCATCGCTATTCAGTAACTTCTTCAGATAATCGACGTTGGAACCTAACCTATTGCTGGAGTAAGTCGGACTTTGTTTAACTAGCTTCTCTAAAACCGACCCGGATAAACCTAATTCCTGGAAAACCCTAAATTTGGGTTGGAGGATTTTATCAACGCTGGTTGTTAAGATTTTAGGGGTAAAACATACAATGTTCTTTATCTGAGTTTTGTCGAGACCGCATTGTTTGAAGAAATCAATGACTGATTCAGGGTTTTGAGTGGATTTAAGGTGACTTACCTTTGTTGAAGCGGAGACTGCTTGGTCTGTAGAAAACCCTAGAGAATTGACAAGGTAATCCACCATGAAATGGGGCTCGATAATCGGATGTTTTTGTGTTGATTTTGTTGAGTAATGTGCTTGAACCTCGTGAAGTAGAGTGGATATTGATGAAGATAATTGCGTGGCGCCATTGTTGTTGCTTGTTTTGAATCGCAGAATCCACATACCGAAACGAATTCAAGAATTTAACCTAAAACTACGCAGGAAATCGCCTCGTTTGTGTATTCATATTTCATAACAACACCATGTCAAATAATCAAATTTACATTATTTAATATTTATAAATATATATATATATTAAAAACTATTTAGTAGTATTTATTTTCATTAAATATGTTTAATTTTTAGGGTAAGTTTTAAAGAAATAGGACAATTATGAGAAAATCCACAGTATTAATTTAATATCTACCAAGCTTTTCCATAGTTTCAATAAACACAATAATCTAAAAAAAATACTGTGTATAGCAAAAAAATTATTATGTACAAACCACTTCCCTTATATTAAATTTAATTTTTACTATTTAAGGCCTCCCATTATTTCGATACATGTGCAAAAAACACATTTATTAAACACAATAATCTAAAAAAATAAAAAATTCAATATGTATTTTATTGAAGTAATTTTTTTTGGAAACAGCTATTGAAGTAAACTTTTTGAATTAAGGATTTTAGTAAACACAAAATTAATAAAATGGTTCTTGGATAAATTATTAGGGTGTGTTTTTCATTTTTTTTCTAACATTTTCCTTGATATTGATTAGAAATCCAGAAAAAAGTTCGTTGGTTCTGTACTTCTATTTTTAATTTTTTGTTAATATGTGTATGAGTTTTAATATATTATTGTTTCCAATCTTTTGTTTGATTTAAAATATTAGTGCATCTGATTTCATAAAATAATAATGTTGATATTGTGTAATTATCTCTAATCAGTTATATTGTCTTTTTATAACGATATTGTATATTTATTTTTCATAATAATTCAATTAAAACATTATATCTATCTACAAAATATAGACATTCATAACAAGTGCATTTGATTACATCTTTTGATAAAACTCTTGACAAATTTCAAGTATTTCTCCTAAATATATTTTAAATTAATATTTATTATTAATATAAAATGTTAGATACAATGGTTATAAAAATAAAAACAATTAACCACTCCATTTAAACTTACTTTATGATTTAAAAGTTACACTCACTTAAATATCTAGTAAGAATAAAAGTAAAATGCAGTTTTATCTAGTTAGCCCCTATCCGAAACACCATTTATGTAATTCAGAAACACGAATTCAAGAATCTGGGATTCCAACTGAAAATTTGCGGGAGAATCGCAAATTTGGACATTCATCCCGAGATGTTCTCTACAATAACATTTGTTTCTCCGAATCTCTGCTTTCTTCAATCACCACCACCACCGTTCCTTGTCGATATTCACCTTTCCACGTCTTTAAACCACAGCCATGAACCCTTAAAGAAACCGAGAAACATCTGTAGCAGTACCCATGAGGATCAACGTTTTCAGTGTTCTTCAGCAAAGCGTAATGATTATCAGACACACACAGATGATAAGCTTCCATCTTGTTCTGATAACAGTGGCGATAGATACGTTGTTAACGGCAAAACTCTTGGTACTTTGCTTCACTTTTCTAGTTCCATTAAAGAAGTTAAAAGGTTACATGGTGTAGTTTCAAAGTGTCGGGGAGATTCAAGGATATTTCTTGATAACAATTTGATAAGTGGGTATCTTCGAATGGGGTGTTTGAGTGATGCACGAAAGGTGTTTGACGAAATGCCTGAAAGAAATGTCGTTTCATGGACTGCTATGCTTGGTGGGTATTTAAAATACGGGTTTGAAGATGAAGCAATGAGGTTGTTTATGGATTTTGTTAAAAGTGGGATTCGGGCAAATCCTAAAACTTTTGTATGCCTATTGAATCTATGTAGCAGGAGATTAGATTTTGAGCTTGGAAAACAGCTCCACGCTTGCGTATTCAAAGGGCGTTTTGGTAATTTAATCGTTGATAGCTCACTAGTCTATTTCTACGCACAATGTAGTCACTTAGGAGAAGCATTTCGCGTATTTAACAACATGCAAGGGCGCGATGTCGTTTCCTGGACTACAATAATAACCGCGTGTTCTCAACACGGACAAACCAAAGAAGCATTCACTTTATTTTCACAAATGTTAAATGACGGATTTGCCCCTAACGAGTTCACAGTTTGCAGCGTGTTAAAAGCATGTGGCGAAGAACAAGCTATAAAATTTGGGAAACAATTACACGCAACCATAGTCAAAAAGCTATTCAAAAACGATGTTTTTCTAGAAACTTCCTTAGTTGACATGTACGCAAAATGTGGTGAAATAGAAGATTCTAGAATTGTGTTTGATAGAATGAGAAGAAGAAACATGGTGACATGGACTTCAATTATAGCAGGGTATGCACGCAATGGCCATGGTGAAGAATCCATCAATCTTTTTAGAATAATGAAAAGAAGAAAAATCTATGTTAATAAGTTGACAATGGTGAGTTTGATTAGAGCATGTGGGATAATCAAAGCGTTACAAATTGGTAAAGAATTACACGCGCAAATCCTCAAGAATCACATAGAAGACAATATCTACATAGCAAGCACTCTTGTTTGGTTATATTGTAAATGCCAAGATTACCCTTCTGCAAACAATGTCCTCCATAGAATGAAGTTTAGAGATGTGGTTTCTTGGACAGCTATGATTTCAGGGTGTACAAAACTCGGGCATGAACATGAAGCTCTTGAGTTCTTGAAAGAAATGGTGGGAGAAGGTGTGACTCCAAATCCGTTTACATTTTCTTCAGTGTTAAAAGCTTGTGCTAAAATGGAAGACATATGGCATGGAAAAGTGATTCATTCATCTATTAGTAAATCTCCTTCTTTTGATAATGTGTTTGTGGGAAGTGCTTTGATTAACATGTATTCAAAATGTGGGTATGTTGAAGATGCAATTGAGGTGTTCGATAATATGCCTGAGAAGAATTTGGTGTCATGGAAAGCTATGATTGTTGGATATGCTAAAAATGGGATGTGTAGAGAGGCTATGAAGTTGATGTATCGAATGGAAGCTGAAGGTATTGAGGTGGATGATTATATTCTTGCAACGGTTCTTACTGCTTGTGGTGATTTTGAATGGAATGAAGATGAATATTCATCTAAATATTGCTTGAAGAAAGAAAGTTGATTTGATTCCTTTGTTTAATGCTTATATTTGTTTCTATAATATGTGTTGTGATATGTATGTGTTAGAATTAAATGGTAGTTCATTAAGATAGAATTTGTACATAGGGTGAAATTAGCTCTCACCCCTTTCATATTTGATTAATGATTATGGGTATAAATGCCTAAATCTTGAATTTATTCCTAGACATATGTATTAAATGTGTAGCATCATGTTAAGTTGTGTCTAACAATCATGTGTGAACAACATAAGATGCATTCTTAACAATAATTGTAACATATAATGTTGTCATATATGTGAGCAACATTACTAAACCGAAGTATTATCAATTACATATAACTTTCTGCCCATAAGATTAATTAACCAAAATGGGTTATAACCTATTGGAAAGTGAAAAAACTACTTAACTAATATGGAAAATACTTCTAAATACCATTAATCTTTTTCCACACTCCTCTGCTACAAAACAAATATTCTACATATCTACTTTTGTGAATTCATATTCGAAAAAACGTAATTGTTTGAAAATGTTTAAACAAGAATGAATGAGCATTTGATTTGTTTTTGATAAAACAACATAATATATAAGAAAAATTCTGTAATTTGTGAAAAAAAAAATACTTTTCATCAAATTTTATGGAAATCTGAATAGTAAATTTTCTACATAATTCATGAAATATTAGCCTAACGTAAATGCTAAATGCACTGATGGTTGTCTTAAATCGAGATTTTTGCAAAAAAAAATCTGCACAATTACTTTCTATTAAAAAAACAGCGTCCCAAAAATATAATTTCACAAAAAAAGCATACATTTTTTTAGTTAATGCTAAAAAAACAATGAAAGGGTGTTAGAACCACCAATTATTTTTGTGATTAGTCAGATATTAAATGCAACATATTGAAGATTGAGACAAAAACTAAAATGACCAGTCAACTGTCATGAATAAAAAAGTTTATGTAAAGAAGATTTCAACCCACTTAAACAAACATGTTTGACATGGTGTCAACATGACATATTAAACTATTTAAATTAAATAAGATGTTGCTAAAAAAACCCTTATAATTTTTTTAATTATCCAATAGAAAATATATAACGATTTTTTAGATAAAAAGTAATGGGATTATTTGAGAACTGGTTTATATACATAAATATAAAAATTAGTGTTTTAGGCTATCGGATTTTGGTTAAATCCAAACCGTTTTTTGTCGGATTTTTCGTATTAGATATGGATTTAGAGTATAACATTATGACCATTTACAAATCCAATTATCATTTTTTTAAACAACTAACCATAATCTAGATTTTTTACTATCTTATTTCGGATTAGCATTTGAAATCTAATTTAAAAAAAGTTCAAATCCATTGCGAGGCCAAAGAAAAATGAGAAATTAAATATCTTATTAGATTTTCTTCCCAATTATCTTCACCTATATGTGAAACGGTGACATATATCATATTTTGATAAAATAGTTATATTTTGACATTTGCTATCATTTAAAATGGGTAAGAAAATAATTAGGAAGAAAAATAGAAATATATTTAATTTCTTAAAAAAATAATTCTAAAAAACTTTAAAAATCTGAAAAAAATCAGAATAATACTCCTATGTGTCAAAATTATTGTCCACAAAAAAACGAAACATTAATTACCACTGATTTTATTAAATTAAATGACAGTTATACATTTTTTTTTGCATTTAATTCAATGATAGTTGAATTGACTTCTACAGTAGTTTAACTAATTAACGAGGGATATTTTGATAAAAAAAAATATTTATTTTTAGGAAAAACTTCTACTTAATATATTACGAAAAGAATAATTCATTTACTCGGAAAAATGGGAAAAAAATCAACATAATAAAAAAAAAAGAAAAAAACTATTTAAACAACAAAAGATAAATTTAGAATATTTCCCTTTATTTTTCGTAGGTAGCCACCCCTTCTTATTCCCTGCTCTCTCGGAAAAACCTCACTTTGCACGAACATACTGCTGCAACGATCGAGCCATCGAGGAAGAGCTCAACAATGGCGGAACCTAAGGCGGAACCTAAGCCGGAACCTAAGACTAAATACGATCGTCAGCTCAGGTTTTGTTAATCGCTCTCTATCTCGCTCATACACAATTTCATTAGCCCTAGTTTATGTCAATACTACTATGATTAAACTCAATTTCGTGAGAGAGCATGGCATGATGATCCGATTCGTTTTTAATAATGCTTACTTTAAGTGTTCCGAGTTGCACATTTTGATATCGGAAAATCTAATCGCTATGTGGGTTTAAGTGAAAACTTTGCTGTTGCAGAAGTATCGAAGGTTTTCACAGGTGTTGAAATTGGAGTGTTTGATTTTAAGTAGGTTTTGGAATTTTAGGTAGAGTTGGTTTCTTTGTGCTTTAGGAATAACAAAACTTGATAATGTCTAATAGCTGGACTGGAATTTTTACTCTGATGGGAAAATGAGTTAGTGGTTTGCTTTAAGACAACGTTTTTTTTTTATCATAGAGAGAAATTGGCGATTGTTATTCCATTACATGATAATTTACCTTACAAAAGAGTTGGAAAAAAGTATCTATTATATCAAGGTCAGTTTCTATTGGATGCATGGAGTATTTGTTGATGGAGCAAATTCAATTTAAGAGCTTAAACATCTGTTGTTTTTTCAATACTAAGTTACCATGTACACAAATCTCAATGTTTTTCCTCAAGTAAAAAGTGTTGAAGGAAAACTACAAAGAACATGACTAGGGTTGAGCAATGTCTATGAATTTAGGTTTCTTTTTTCAAATTTGTAAACAGTGTTCTCATCTAATAATATCTTTATAACCACTACTAGCTTTTGCTCTCTATAAGTATCAAACTGTTAACTTTCCTCTTCAATAGCTTCCATTTATCAAAATGGAAACTTTCTAGTTCATAATAATTATCTTCATTTACTTCAACTATCTCATTCATCAGCATCTCTGAAATTGGCCATTTGACTACCAAAACCAAATCAAGAACTAACTACACTGAAATGTACAAGTGTTTTATCTTTATGTTCATGTGTGATTACTTTCTCTTACAACATTATTATGTTATAATAACACAGGATCTGGGGTGAACAAGGGCAGAGTGCACTTGAAAAAGCTAGTATATGTTTGCTTAATTGTGGGCCCACAGGTTCTGAAACTCTCAAAAACCTTGTTCTTGGTGGCATTGGAAGTATCACTGTTGTTGATGGATCTAAAGTTGAAAATGGAGACCTTGGAAATAATTTCATGGGTATGTTTTCATCTTTCAAGATCATATTGCAGCATTTTTTTTTTACTATTTTATATTTTTAGTTTTTAATGTTAACAAAATTTGAATCTTGATTTTGTCATATCTTCAGTTAGTGAATCAAATCTTGGACAACCAAAGGCAAAATGTGTGTGTGCTTTTCTTCAGGAGCTTAATGATGCTGTTAAAGCTAAATTCATTGAAGAGCATCCAGTCACTTTAATTGACACAAACCCTTCATTCTTTTCCCAATTTACTGTGGTTATAGCTACACAGGTAAATCATTTACTTCACATTTTCTTGGATTCATTATCAATTTTCTTAACTGTAAATTTAAAAAATTCAGCTTGTAGAAGCTTCCATGGTGAAACTGGATCGAATTTGTCGCGATGCTAATGTTATGTTGATATTTGCACGTTCATATGGTCTCAGTGGCTTTGTTAGAATCAGTGTAAAGGTACATCTTCAAAGTCTAAAGTCAAAGTCAAACAAGGGGTATAAATGTAATCTTGTTTTCCATTCTTTTACAGGAACATACAGTCATCGAGTCAAAACCTGACCATTTTCTTGATGATCTTCGCCTAAACAATCCATGGCCTGAACTTAAAAAGTTAGTTTTTGAGTTTTTTATAAATAAAATATAATTTTGATTTATAAATTTATTTGAGATATTGAATTTTTAGGTTCACTGAGAGCATAGACTTGGATACATCTGATCCTGTAGCCCATAAACACACACCATACATTTTGATTCTTGTAAAAATGGCAAATGATTGGGCTAAAGCTCACAATGGAAAGCTGCCATCAACAAGAGAAGAGAAAAGGGAATTCAAGGTTTACTCCAAATTACCAATTTACCCTTTCTGTATTGTAAGTTTGTAACATATTTGCTTTTTAGGAACTAATAAAAGCAAAAACAATCGCACCTGATGAAGATAATTATAAAGAAGCCATTGAGGCCTCTTTTAAAGTTTTTGCTCCTCAAGGAATCAGTAGTAAGTAGTAACATGAAAAAACCACTTATGAATTATTTTCATCTTTATTTTTTATGACAATTTTAATAATATTTATAAAATTTTAGGTTCAAATTTGAAACGTATACTTGATGATCCATGCTCTGAAGTCGATTCTTGTTCATCAGATTTTTGGGTCATGGTTGCAGCATTGAAGGTAGTTTAATTTTAATTCTTCATTTTTTCTTGTTTCATTTTCCTTAAATTAAATGAAAAAATTAATATATATATATATATATATATATATATATATATATATATACATATATATATATATTTTATATTTTAGGAGTTTATTGCTAATGAAGGTGGTGGTGAGGCCCCTCTGGAGGGATCAATACCAGACATGACATCATCTACTGAGTAAGTCACCAGCACATTTTTTTTTTAAAACTTGTGTAATTTTTTTTTAACAAATATATATATATATATATATATATATATAATTTTATTGTAGGATATATATAAACCTGCAAAAGCTGTATCAAGCGAAAGCAGAAGCTGATTTTATTATAGTTGGGCAACGTGTTAGAGATATTCTTAAAAAAATCGGTAGAGATCCATTAAGCATCTCAAATGATCTCATAAAAAGCTTCTGTAAAAATGCAAGAAAACTCACAGTAAGTTTTAACTTTCCCAAATCCTAACTTTTTATTTATTTACTTTTTTTACTTAAAAAAAAAAAAAAAACTTTTGAATGAATATCATGTAGGTATGCAGATATAAGTCCATTGAGGAAGAGTTCAACTCTCCAATTCTACCAGAAATGCAAAAGTATCTCTCTGATGAAGAGTACAGGTGTAAATTTTACCTTATTTATTTACCATTATTGTCTTTAAATAAATTGAAGAATTACTAATTACTATTATTTATATCTTTATGAACTCTGTAGTGTTGCAGTGGGATTTTATATTTTGCTTCGAGCTGTTGATCGATTTTCAGCGAATTATAATGCTTTCCCTGGCCAGTTTGATGGGTAACAACAATAATTTTAATTTTAATAACGAAAAATAATTTTTTTTTTTTTTTTTTTAAAATAAATAATTTTGTTGTGTAGTGCAATGGATGAAGAGATTTCTAGATTAAAAACAACAGCAGTTAGTCTGCTAACTGACCTGGGGTGCAATGGGTCCCCCTTGCCAGAAGACCTAATCAACGAGATGTGTCGATATGGGGCTGCTGAGCTACATGCAGTTGCAGCGTATATCGGTGGGGTTGCATCACAGGAAGTTATCAAGGTTAGGAATTACTATGACTTGTTTAATTTAATTTAATTAATTAATTGTTTTAATGTTTTATGCATCAGCTTATTACGAGGCAATTTGTGCCTATGAGTGGGACTTTTATCTTCAATGGAATTGATCATAAGTCCCAGTTGTTGTCTTTATGATATTATTATGGATTTATTTGTAAGGAGGGAGGTGATATGATTTTTTTGGGTGTTGAATCTTTTTTGATAATTAGAACACGAAAGAAGAGGGTGGTGATTAGTAATTCACTTAATTAGAGGTTGTTTATTAGAACTTAAAAATTGAAAAATTTGGTACAAAGTCTTGCCATGTATTATTTTCAAGAATGTTTGTTACGTACGTCTCGTTTTAAGATGGAATATGTTTAAACCACGTACAATGATATATTGTATGGTGTTTGGATGAAATATAAATAATGTTTTAGGATTAATATTATAAAAGACTTTAACCTTTATTTCTCAAAAAGTCACATAATTGACAATTTTTTCTTTTGGACCGACTTTTTTGTTTTGGTTTATAATTCATTTCTTTTTTTCTTCATGTTGTTTATGGTGTTTTTGCTCGCATTTAATCTTAAAATTTCAAGGAAACATTAGATGGTGGCAAAATGCATGTTGAAATCTATTTGCGGAGTGAAAAGCAAAATGACAACTTTCATATGTTTGGAAATCTAATCTAAGGGTTCAGGTGATTTTGATCCATAATAATCTCAATTTTCCCAATCGGATAGTCATTCGTTATAGTAGAGTTAAAAGTTACCTTAGGTATTACATTGTTTTTCATTTTCAAAATTTTAAATTAAGAGACATAATACCTTCGGTTAGCAAATATAGAACATTTGGTCTCCAAATTAGAAAATTCAGAACCTTCTGTCTGTCTGTCTCCAAATTAGCGGATGTAGAATCATTTGTGATATAATTTCATCCAAATTAGTAGACATAACCTTCAATCTCCAAATTAACATATGTAGAACCATTCATTATACGATTTCATCGAGTTAGTAGATGCAAAACTTTCAGTTTCTAAATTCACAAACAGACATATAATCCAAGTATCATACCTTCATCTTTTTTCATCAAGAACATGACAAAAACATTAACAAGAGCAGAATAATACGAGTCAACAAAAAAGTTTGTTAAATATGATAGTTTTCTCAAATTATGAGAAACCCACTAAACGGGTTGGAATGAAAAAAATTGAAAAATGTGAGGGTTGTCTTGAAAAATATTCACATATGTTCTAAGGAAATCTTCAAATGAATCAGTAGAATTTGGGATGCCTTTCCGATTATTTACGATATTTGGAAGGTATTAACTGTGTATCCGAATTCTTAGAATTATATTGATTATACAAAAGGATCGAAGTTATCCTTAGTGCCATCAATGATAATTACTAGAAGCCGATTTATTCTATTTTGTTATTATTCGTTTTTTATTCTTAGATTTTGTTTTGATATAAGTTTTGTTTAGGTTATATATGTTCACGTTATTTTGCATTGTAGCCTAATTGAATTCCAATGATCAATCAAATAAACCTCACAGAGGCTTGTTGTAACGATGTAAATTTTCAAACAATTTTTCTCATTTTTAAAACCCAAAATAACTCATTTCATAATTCTCAAAATCACATATGTCTAAAATGTCAACAAATAAAACACAATCCCTGAATCATAAAATCAACTTCTCGCCAGTGTGTACAATCATTCTGGTGCCTTTCCACGATCCTCGGAACTACCTGAAACACATAACACATAACACGGTAAACATAAAGCTTAGTGGGTTTCCCAAAATAGCACACACAACACATTAACCACTCAAGGCTATAACTCTGTAGGACCCTCCGGTCGATGTGTCTCAGTGGGACCCTCCGGTCCCACAACTCAGATGGACCATCTGGTCCCTCAACTCAGCAACTCAATATAATGTACAGTAAGCATATCACAACAAACAACAAGATATCTCAATACACAACACATACACATAAGACCCTCTGGTCACACATAAGTTACCACTCAAGGTAAGTATAGTCAGAAGACTCACCTCGTAAGCTAGCAAGTGAAAACCTCGTACTCGGAAATCTCGAACTCTACCCACTGGTCTAGCCTCAGCCTAACACATAATAATTATCCCTAATTAATATTAGCCCTCAAGAAGCTAGAATCACCATTCTACACTCCCAGAAGGGTAAAAGACCATTTTACCCCTCCATAGGCTTAATAGTCCACAATTTAACCAAATCCTAAAAGTCAACAAAAGTCAACGGCAGGGAGTACGCTGCGTGTACTCGATCTCTACGCTGCGCATACTCGGCTGCCATGCAGGCATCGGGGATGCGCAACCCCTACGCTGCGCGTATTGGATTTACGCCCAACGTACTCTCCAGTTTCCCCATTCTCACTCATTTGGTCTTAAACAGTTAAGACCTTGGCTCATCTCATAGATCCAGACTCTCTAATAGCTCCTAACTCATAAAGTCAGTGACTTTAAGCCTTTGCATGGCTGAAAAGGTCACCAACCTCAAAATATACATTCTTTTGCCTCAAGGGAGCTCATAACTCATGCATGGAGTGATTTCAACATCCAAGATTGGATTTTTATGACAATACACTACTCATATGCTCAAAAGGAGTTGGTCCTAGCCTCTGGGGACAAGATCTCATCAAGTCTCCACCTTTTTGGGACAAAACCCTAAAATACTCAAATAAGACACTCATAACAAAAGAGAGGCAAAATCTGAAGCTTTATAACTCAACAAGAAGCTCCCTACTCAAATTTGCTCGGATCTAGAAGCTTGGACTCTAACTCCTTCTTCTTCAAGACCTCCTCTTCTCTTCAAAACCACACAAAAACTCTCAAGGCTCAAACACACACACACACACATAAGCTCTAGAACGAGGGTTAGGGAACTCTTAGGGTTTTCTCTCTGGGAATGGTGGCCAGGAATGAGGCCATCATATCCCTTATATAGGGGACTTACCCTAAATTAGGGTTTGCACTTTGGGCCTAGTACGCCTAGCGTACCTACGGGTACGCCCAACGTACTAGGTGGTCTCCGCGTTACATGCATGCTGACAAGTACACTAAGCGTACACCTCAGGTACCCCCCGTGTACTCGTTTTTCACTCTTGTTATAATAAGGACCAAAATAGACAACAACTCAAAAGATCAAGGTTCACAAGGTACACCTGGACTCGGGATGTTACACTCGTGTTATCAAATTCTATATGGTATTAGAGTCGCTAATCTGTTAAAGGAACACCAAACTTCCAATGACCATGACGACGGGAGAAAAAGGAGAAGGAATCCAGAAGATTGAGGAGACTATTGACGTCAACTCGCCATACTACATTCACCCATCTGATTAGCCAAAAAAGATGCAGGTGAATGACATTCTGAACAAAAACAATTTCAATGAATGGAAACAGGAGATGATGAACTTCTTATTCGCAAAGAACAATGTTGGCTTTGTGGACGGGTCGATCAAGAAACTAGAAGCCACCGATCCCATGTACATGGCATGGATGAGAGCTGACACCATGATAAAAAGTTAGCTAATGAAGACAATAGAAAGAGAAATCTGCATCAGTGTGAGGTATGCCAACACCTCGCCGGAAATATGGAAAGACTTGGAGGAGACATTCGAGAAGGAAGGAGCACCTTGTTTGTGCTTATGAACTGAAGAAATCACTCAATATCGCTAGACAAGATGGTAATTCCATATCTTCATACTATACATGATTAAGATCCATTTGGGACAAAGTGCAACTTGTCCTATCCACACCACGATACACCTGTAATGGGTGTGATTAAGATCCACACCACGATACCTCTGGCTGACTCATGTAAACATCTTCAGCCAACTTTCCATTAAGGAAAACGGTTTTGACATCTATTCTTCATATTTCATAATCATGAAATACAACTATGGCTAGCATAACCCTTATTGATTTAATCTTTGCTACCAGTGAGAAGGTCTCATCATAGTCAACTCTTGGAGTTTGAGTAACGCTCTTCACAACCAGTCGTGCCTTATATGTGTGTACTTTCCCATCCATGTCGGTCTTCTTCTTGAAGATCTATTTGCACCCGACTGTCTTACGACCCGGTACATTGTCAACCAAGTTCCAAACTTGATTGTCATACATGGACTGAATCTCGTTGTCCATAGCCTCTTTCCATTTTGCAGAATCGAGGCCTACCATGGCTTCGCAGTGTGCTATCACTGATAAATGTATTACCTTCACCTGTTATATGAAAACCAGATAACACAGGTGGAACACTAACTCTACTGGAATGCCTGAGAGGTACGGACTCGTCAATTGGCTAAACCGGAGTTTCCTCCTCAGGTTGATTGCTAGTGTTTGAGGTTCCTTCACTGCTTGAATCTTGAAGCTCTTCAAGGTTAATTTTCCTCCCACTTTCCCCTTGGCATATGAGTTATCTCTCACGAAAAACTCCTCTCCTCGCAACGAAGACAACATTGTCACTCGCTCTATAGAAGAGATATCCAAAGGACTTCTGCAGGTAGCCGATAAAAACACATCGCTGACTCCGAGGTTCGAGCTTGTCATGAGTCTCGTGTCTCACGAAAGCCTCGTAACTCCAAACTTTGATGTGGTCTAACGAGGGAACCTTCCCTGTCCACATCTCATGAGGTGTTTTGGAAACCTTTTTGGTAGGGACTGGATTAAGGATATGAGCGGCAGTCTATAAGGCATACCCCCAGAATGAGATAGGTAACGAAACATGACTCATCATGGAACGCACCATGTCTAGCAAGGTTCTATTGCACTTCTCAGCCACACCATTAAGTTGTGGTGTCCTAGGTGGCGTGGCGTCAATTGTGAAACAATTCCACATTCCTTAAGATAGTCAAGGAACTCGATACTAAGATACTATCCTCCTCGATCGGATCACAACATCTTTATCTTCCTGCCCAATTGATTCTCCACTTCTTGCTTAAACTCTTTGAACTTTTCAAAGGTTTCTGACTTGTGCTTGATTAAGTAGACATAGCCATATCTACTGTAATCATCAGTAAAAGTCACATAGAAGCGGTTAGCATCCCTTGTGGCGGTTCTGAATGGTCCACACACATCAGTAGGTTTGAGATCCAACAGAACTTCACCCCTTTCACAAGTACCAGTGAAGGGTGACTTGGTCATCTTTCCAAGTAAACAAGATTCGCAAGTGTCATCCGACTTTAAGTCGAATGACTCCAAAACTCCATTCTTTTGGAGTTGGGCTATGTGCTTCTTGCTGACATGTCCAAGCCGACAATGCCACAAGCATGCCTTATCCAAATAATTGGAAGAATCAATGTGTAACACATTGTTTCCTAGGTTATCTACAACATTCACAGTTTCATATACACCATTGCAAGGTAATGCTTCAAAATAAAATACACCATTATAATAAGCATTAATAGTACCGACTTCATTATTAAAAGAAAAGGTAAAACCTTGTTTGTACAAACTATGAAAGGAAATAATATTTCTCGCCATATCGGCCAAGTAACAACAATTATTCAAATCTAAATTTAAATCATTGCTAAGCAATAAAGAATAAACTCCAATCTTGGTCACAAGCGACATTTTCCTATTTCCCATGATTAATTTTATCTTCCCGTGCTCCACATCCCTACTTCTTTTTAGTCCCTGCAAATCAGAACAAATGTGAAATCCACAACCTGTATCAAGGACTCAAGAATTAGCATGTGATGAGTTACTAGATTGAATAGTGTAAATACCTGCAAAGGAGGGTTTGATCTTCCCATCCTTTATGCCCTGCAAGTACTTGGGGCAACTTTGTTTGCAGTGCCCTTTTTCATGACAATGGAAGCAATCAGCATCCTTCAGATTGGAAGAGGAATTAGCAGAACCAACTTTGGTCCCACTAGAAGAGGATCCGTAAAGAGAGTTTCGCTTGCATCTCTTGGAGGGAGCCTTCCTCTTCTTTCCCTTCCCATGTCCGATTGCCAGAACAAGGACAGAAGTAGTAGTAGTAGTAGTAGACACAACCGATTTGCCTTTTAGGTTGCTTTCTGCAGTCCTTAAAAGGCCTTGAAGCTTGCTAAGAGTGACCTCCTCCTTGTTCATATGATATGTCATACGAAACTGATCATAACAAGAAGGTAAAGAGTGTAGAATTATATCTATGGCCAACTCTTCATCAAAATTGACATTCAATTTAAGCAAGCGGTCCACGAATCTCTGCATCTTTTTCAAGTGGGCCGTGATGGGTTCACCATCCTTCATTTTGGTTGTGATCATGGAGGCAATAATCTTGTACCTCTCCTGCCGAGCACTTTGATGGTATCTTTCAATCAAATCTTGATACATTTCATAGTGATAGTAGTCCTCATAGGACTTCTGTTGCTCTATAGTCATGGTAGCAATCATTAGACACGACACCTTTGTCGCATCCCTCTCATGAGTAGTGCGTTCAACGATTTGTTCAGGAGTGGCAGTGGTTACATCAATCTCCTTAAGCTCTTTATGCAGGACATATTCTTTATCCTCATAGCGAATAGCCATTCTGATGTTACGAATCCAATCATTGAAGTTTGAGCCATCGAAAATGACCCTCCCACATAGGTTCATGAGGGAGAAAGAGCCTGAAGGAATTGGTGTGGAAGCATTGTTTGGGATAGAAATCTGAAAAGAAGAAGAACAAAGTTTAGGTTAGATGATAATCCTTAATATTACACCCAATATGAAATATTAAGGCTAGGACCCAACACAATATTCTACAATTTCAAAGAGGGATATCGTAATCCAATTGTAAAATATTTGAAGGTAGGTAAATGACGATTTACCAATTTCCACCATGAAAAACGAAATAGATTATTATGTTTTAATTGGTTTGAAATTCCTAGATCTTTGAGATTCATTGAAACTTTCAATGGCATATTTAAATCACGATTGTGCCATTCAAGTTTGTGACTGGGATGCCGAGGATCGCAAACAAGGAGTGAATAACCATGCAAATTAACTTGGTACACCCAATGTTATAGATCAGCTAGTCAATGTGTCGGTTAACCACACACGCTCTATTGATCTATGATTAACATCAAGCTACCATTTACCACACATTGTCAGTCCAGATTAGTGTGCCGGTTAACCACACGAGCTCCACTAACGACTTAACAAGGTGTAAAGTGTAATTTCTTGGATTTGCACCATTTTTCACATTTTTCCTAAAGTAACTAAGATTGGGAATTTAATAAAAATTTAGTTACTTTATATTTATCATTATACTTTTAATGAGGGAGAATTAATGTCTTATCCTATCCGTTCGGCTAACGACCGTCCACCAGTCAAGGAAGCGATGGGTGAGAGCGGACACCCATTAAACCACCATTTTATAGGCAGTAACCTTATACCCCATTTATAGACTAGCTTCGTGAATGAGACCTACTAACGTTAAGATTGAAATAGTCTTGTGTGTGTAAGGGTTGAATTTTAACTTTTAAAACTCTAGGGTTTGGAATTAAAGTTTTATTGATGAGACTTTACAAATTCCAAAACTTGAGGGCAGTTTTGAAACGTGTGAAAACTCTTCACATTCATAACTTATGAGTTTAATTGGATTTTAATGTATGAGACCTATCATTTTCCATAACTTGAGGACAAGCTATGGATGTCATTAAAATTCATCTAGATCATTTTTTCTAACAACTAAAATTATCACATAATCTATGATCTAACTAAACGCATAATCAAGATAATTTCAAGTCAACAATTTGAAAGCAATTTTGTTTATCATATAAAAACAATAATTATTTTAAAACTTTGACAATTATCTTGTGGTTGGATGAGTACAAGCACTACCATGTCATAAAAAATATTTCTAGTGATCCAAAACAGTTTGTGGTAGTGTTCCCAATCCAAACCAGGACAAGAAACTCGAAATTCTGCAAACAGAGCCTTCAACTCGTCGAGTGCATGAACTGGACTCGACGAGTTGCTCTGTTACCGAGTGGACTCGTCGAGTCTGTTCATGGACTCGGTGAGTTCACCAGTTAGAGGCCAAAATTTTGACTTTTTCAGCTTTGAAAAACTAGTAAGTATCAAATATAATAGAAAACAATCCTAGGCTCTGATACCACTATTGGGTTTTGAGAACTATAACACTCGTATGGTGTACATGCAACCCTAAATACTTTGGATCTATGTTTTCTCTAATTATACATGCATTTTCAATTTTTCTAAAGCATTCTCTCTAGCCAGCATACAATTGAAGTTGTACAATATAAACTTATTTTGGATGCTTACCTCTTGAGTAAGGTAGAGTTCTTGACCTTTGAAAGCTTGAGCACCCTAAGTGTGATGCCTCTAATGGTTCATAAACACCAAATGCAAGAGGAGGCTTTGGAGAAAAGGTTAATTAGCACAAAATCAACTTCACTCTCTTAGAATGTATGTGGGTGTCGATTTTAGCTCTAGGGGTCAGTATTTATAATGTGGCAAATGCTAGGGTTGCACTTTGTAAACCCTAATGACCTTTCATATACTTAGGCTCCATGGGTTAACCTCCATGGACTATCCATGGATTATCTAAATGGTTTAGCCCATCCTAAGTAACTATGGATCATTAGACCACATTATAAGAATGATTGATTTACTCAATCAATCCCCACATATTTAATTAGTCTCTTTTGATCACAAAAATTAATTCAAACTAATTCTTGACCAATACTAATTAAATAATATGATTTCTCAATTAATATATTATACTTATAATATATTAATACAACACGAATAACCTAATTCTCAAAAGTCCATCATATCAAATTGCACTGATGAAGGCAACCCAAAAGGACCATGCTATAATCGGGTCAAGTACATCCCAGTTATAGTTAGGGGCTTAGACACCCAATCCAGCACGTTTCCATCATCTCTTTAGCTGAGTCACAATTCTGCACAAGATGGTACAGTGATACGGAAGAGAGTTTCCTATCACAACTTTGACTTAACATCAAGATTTATCAGCCTCTTGTCATCGTCATCATAGTTGGTCTCTGGTTTTTGCTTCAAGGGACCAACTGGAGCATTGTTGGCCATAGGTTGATACATGGGAACGTGAGGACCTTTTTCAATGATTTTTCGCATTTCATAGTCCATGGTTTCAAGAACCTCCATGGCCTTGGTTTTCCACGTGGCGAATTTGTGTTCATCGAAGGGAGGGATTTTGTTGAGACCAAAGGATTTGGAATGGCTTAAAGACGACATGATTACTTGGGTGTATCAAAAACTCGCTCTAATACCAATTGAAGGTTTGTATCAATCGGATACACTTCAAGTATGAATAACAAACATAAAACTAATCTAAGCAAAATAATAAACAGAAAGTAAATAACATAGAAGTTCTCCAAATTGTTCTTTCACCAAGAAAGATTTTCATCTTCACCAAGAAGACGGGTTTGTCACAAAGACAATTGACACAAAGCCACAATCACAACATTAGGGTTTTACCTAATGTTTTGTATATATACTAATCTATACATGTATATCCCTTGATTGAAGGGATTGCGTCTAATCTATTTTAAGAACCAATCTTATCACAAAGATACCGTATTTGTGATCTATTCTATCCTTACCTATAACATTACCTAATATACAAAAGATTACAATCAGATTACTGAATTGTAAGTTGAAGCTGATAAGCTTGATACACTGGCGCTATAGATGTAGTAGACGTTGACGCTGATCTATCAACGTATCGTGTGTTTGACTCATCAGATCGTAAAGTGTGACCTTACACATCCTATTACTAACTATGTTTCTTACAATAATTTTTCTAAAGCTCACAAAGCATTCTTAGCTGCCATTGTTACACACAATGAGCCAAAATGTTTTAGTGAAGTTGTACATGAACAAAATGAAACATGGCAGCTTGAACACCTTCTAGAAGGAAAAAGGGTGATTGACTCCAAATGGGTGTACAAAGTAAAGTACAAGCCAAATAGAGACGTGGAATGTTACAAGGGATGAATTTTGGTGAAAGGATATTGTAACACCGTGTTCTGGGTATTTTTATATTCGGATTAATTTATTAAAAATTTTACAAAATTGGTCCCTACGTTGGGCGTACATGATAGGTACGTCGGGCGCATGTCATTAAAAAATTTTCGCGGGTTTCCTCACGTACGTTGGGCGTACGTGCTTGGTACCACGGCTTACTCATGCATATATCAAACCCTAATTTTTAGGGTTTGGACCCTATTTAAACACCTTAAGACCTCAATGCCTCCCTCGTTATCAACCTCCATTGTCCCCAAAGCATTATTTCGAAAACTTAGCACCCTTGTGAGGTCCTTGAGCTTTGAGAGTGATTCTTGTGTGTTTTGTTTCATTTTGGAGAAGAAGGAGTTCATTTTAGAGGTGTTGGGAAGCTTGGAGATTTCAGTTCCAAACTTGGTTTTTCATTTTGCGTCTTCTGGATGTATAAAGCTTCAAACTTTATGGCTCTTTAGTGTAGATCTAGTTTTGGGTTATGTTTTGGTCCCATGGCTTGGTCTTGTGAGTAGAAGTTACTCCAGGACTTTTGAGCATCATTTCTATTCATTTTTGAGGTCATTAGGTTATAAAAAAAATCGAATCTTGATCGGTATAATTTTTCCGTGCTTGATTTATTGGTCCTTTAGTGTAGTTATGGACCTAGGGTTTAGTTTTGGGTCTCACTGAGCCATGAAAAATCTTAAAATTGTCTAATTTATCAGTTAGGACCTTCACAAGATTATGATATATGAGTTACACATTTGGTCTTAAAGCATTAAGAGCTTAAAGTCGATTTTTGGGCATCAGTAGAGTACGCACGAGCGTACCTTCCAGGTACATAGGGCGTAACAGGTTTGGCTCGAGTTCCTTTTCTGTCAAATCCTAGTACACTAGGCGTAATGGAGTAGTACGCTTGGCATACTCACCAAAAGGCCATTTAGACCATTTTTGGGCTTCAGGTCATTATGGGTTTGGGCCATGGTTAGACGGGTGAGTTAAGGGAAGGGTAAAATGGTCTTTTACCCTTAGCATGTTAGATTATAAGCTGAACCATTTATAATAGGTTTTACCTTGATTATTTATTAGGGTTAATTTTGGATATGTTTAGTGTGAGGAGCCGTGGTAGCAGCATCTCGAGAGTGTGATTTGTTTATCTTCAGATTGAGGTTCGTCTCCTCACGATACTTGTGGGTCGAAGGAATGAATGCCAACCCACTAGATTATGTTGTAGGATAGTAGTGGTCTTCATGACACTTAATGATATGCATGTATGTGCTTGCTGTCTTTGTGACTGTAACACTCCAAAAATCAAAGGAATTTAAAATTTTCAAAATCAACCATCAAACAAAATTGTTTACAAAAAGAGTCATTATTTCAAAATCAGAGTTTTCCCATGAACCACTGACATAAAACAAGAAGATGTGCACGATCACGTCTTCACCTTCCCACGATCCTCTAAAGTACCTGAAACCATAAACTAAAACTGTAAGCCAAAGCATAATGAGTTCCCCCAAAGTATCAACACACACATACATATAACATTATATACTGGGTCCACAACTTAAAAATACTGGATTACCCCTGAGCCCACAGTATGAGTCTGGCATGCCTATCGGGCCCTTAAATCATATCTAGATTGCTCTCGAGCCCACAGTATAAGTCTGGATTGCCCTTGGGGCCCACAACTTATGTATGGATTGCTCCCGAGCCCACAACATAAGTCTGGATTTCCCTCGGGGCCCACAACTTATGTCTGGATTGCTTCCGGGTTTGTTGGCTACCACACAAAGTAGTACAACCTCAACCCAACACAATATGTCAACATATGAAATCGATAAACATAAACACAGAACACGCTAATTCAAATAATCATACATATCTACTAATCAGACACAATCTAGTATAATACCATCCTAACCATGATAAGTAATCTAGTGGGCCAACTGTGGTTCCTTGTACCCATGAGTACAGTGAGGAAAACTCATCTCACAGTCTGACGAATAGCTAAACAACATACTGCTCCGAATACCAACTCTACATGTCACGTATTCAAAAGATAGAGACTAAGGCTTAACTATAGCTCAAAATACCCAAACTACCCTTAAGTCAAACTTGGTCAATCCTGGTCAAAGTCAAAGTCAACAGTCAAGATCCAAAAGTCAATATTTCTTCCCAACAGAGTACGCCATGCATACTAAGAGAGGACGCCAACCATACTCTAACTTTGACTAAAAGCGGGGCGTGGACCGCATATACGCAGCGTACCTCCAGGTACGCCCAACATACGCTGCCTAGTCCCAAAAATCCATTAAGAGCTTCTTCCATTAAGCCCTTCTGTGCAAAACTCTGATCCAAGCCCAAAATAATCTCCCAAGTCATAAAGTTTCCAACTTTATGACTTTGCATGGATATAAAATGCTTAATGTTCAAAACCCTATGTTCTTAACCCAATATGACCATCTAACACATCTATGGGTTACATACAACACTCAAGATCATATTTTTATGCACAACAACACTCTAAAATGTCTAAAAGGATGGCTCAGATGAATTTTAGTAACCTATACTCAAATGCCAAGATAATGGGACCAAAATGATCTTAAACAAATCATCATCATGCTTAGAGCTTTTTACCTTAAAATGATACCAAATGGTGATAAGATTCTAGATCTAAGGTGCTTCATTCTTCCAAGGTGGCCCTCTCTTATTCTCCTCACTTCTTAATCACCAAAAGTACCCACAAAAGCTCAAGAACACTCTCAAGGTGGATTAGGGTTCTAGATAGACGAAATGGAAAGTGGAGGCTGAAGAGGGAATGAGAAATAAGGGGTTAATGATGTTATATATGGACCAAACCCTAAAAATTTGGGTTTGAGGATCCTTCATGTACCCCATGCGTACGCGGTGTATGCCCAGGGTACTAAGGCCCGTGCATGTATACCCAACGTACACAACGTACACCCAACTTACAAAAACGTACGCCAAGCGTACTAAGCCTCCTGAATTTACAAAAAGGCCACTATGGGCCATTTTGCAAGCTTTCTCATACACAAGGGCTAAAAATCGTAAACCTTCATACTTAAATTGCTAATTTTGGGAAATACATCATTTTCTAGATGTTACAGTTAGTATGACTGTATGCTTAGTTGTAGGGGTGAAATAGACCCGTACCGGTTGAAAGATACCGAAGGAGTCGAAAGGGACTCAGAAAGTCGGAAATGACTCAATGAATCGAAAGGCACTCAAGGAGTCAGAAGGGACTCAGAGAGTCGGAAGGGACTCAGGGGTGAAATAGACCCGTTACATGCTTTAGTATGATATGTACGTATGATGTATGGTATGTGGTATTTGGGGAACTCACTAAGCTTTGTGCTTACAGTTTATTTTTAAATGTTTTTCAGGTACTCCCGGTTCATAAGGGAAGGGCCTAGCATGATCGCATCACATCTACCAGTGTTTAGCTTTTATGATTTTTGGATTGTACTCTGATAACTATTTTCACATTAACATACTTTTGATGGTTTGATATGAATATTTGATGGTTTTGGTTAACTTAAAAATAAAATTTTTACTTATGATTTTTTCGATGTTACAAGTTGGTATTAGAACCTTGGTTTGAGCGATTCAGGAACACTCTTGAGTGTTTCTGAACTCAAACTGGGGAATTAAGTTAAAAGAAAAGATTTTTATAAAAGGATTTTTATAAAATGGGGTGTGATGCATGTAATCGGCCGAGCTCAAGTAAGTGTTCCCAAAATACCCGTACATGTTTATTTGATTCAATATGTGAATAACATGCTAGATTAGGGCTAAGGATCTGCTCTGAATTGTATGTTAGGAGAGATGCCTTTATATTCCTATTGTATGAGCCTCTAGAACTGCATGCTAGTATGGAGTACATATGATATGTTAGGTTGGCATGTTAGGCAGTTCTCTGGTTAGGACTCGATGCTCAAATTCTTCTTGCTTTGTGCTTTTAGGAACCACTGTTAATATTAGTTAACTATTGAACGAATATGCTACTTTACATGTTACATAAATTATATAATTTTAGAAGATTAGGTTTAACTCTATTGCATATATCTTGTTTGAGTCCAACCATTGTAGTGTGAGATCTTGCAGTCAAAGAATTATCTAGTGTTTGTTGCATGTAATTATATTTGTAAGGTAGTTAGCGGGTGTTAGTGGAAGTTTCTTCTGTAGTTGATGGCAGAGAGTGGCGCGAAGGAAATCCTAAGAGAACCTAGGAGGCTTGCTAGCTTAGCGGATGTGTCATTTAGCGAGAATGTAGAATTTCGGGTATGAGAGTAACTTAGGAGAGTCGGGATGACTCTTGAGGAAGGTAGTATTGGGCCCGTACTACTAAAAGCACAGGATCCGTAATCGAGTCAAGCGAGTCTCAAGGATACTAAGAAACTCGCATGGTGTAAGATTCTTTGAGTGTTTTATGATGGTTTGAATTGTTTATTTTTAGTATGGTGGTTACTCGAGGTGGTTCAGGTCGTTAGGTTTGTGCTCTGGAGCCGGACTCTTGGATGATCAGATGCGAGAGTTCATTTCGTCTGAGATTACCCGCAACATTTTGGAGTAGACTCCTATGATCTTTGGTTCGATCAAGGAGGGCATTCTGGAGTTGATAAATGAGCATCTAGGCACATTCCGTACTGAGATGGTGACTATGGTGGGTGCATGCTCTTTGAACATTTTAGAGTTTCGTGCATGTGGGGCTCCTGTGTTCTTCGGGAAGAAGGACCCTATTGCTAGCAGATGATGGTTGGCGGGAATGCCTTCTGGTCCAACCTCTATCCCGAGGAGGTGAAGGTCAGACTTGCATCCTGTCTTCTGAAAGACATATCCCGTGACTGCTGGGAGGAGGTAGGACATGCCTTGGGAGGCGAGGTTGTTGATGTCATGACTTAGGATGCTTTTGTTACAAGATTCAAGGATGATTTTGCACCAACGATTGAGGTACAACATCTAAGGTGAGTGTTCCAGGATCTCCGTCTGACTACTGAGTCAGTGGCAAAGATTATTGCCATGTTTCGGGAGAGGACTTTTTTGGTTCTACAGTATGTGGCGGATGAGGAGATGAAGAAGGCCAGGTACCATGATATGTTGAAAGATGAGATACAAAATTTTGTGAGCATGTCTATGTGCAAGACATTGGAGGACATGATAGCTCGGGCTCGCAAGAGGGAGATTGATCTGGAGACAGGGAGGAAGAGGAAGTCGGGTTAAGTGCATGTACCAGAGGGCTTGGGAAAGTAGCCCAAGGTTGTTGATTCATGTTCGAGAGGCTAGTAAGGTCAGGGCCTCCATGGAAAGTGTAGCAAGGTGCATGATGAATTTTGTAGGATAGGTGGCTCTGGCCGCTACAAGTGCGGCAAGACCGACCACTTTAGTAAGGATTGCCCCGCCATCCAGGTATCTGATCTGATTTGCTTCTATTACAATAAGAGGGGCCACAAGAAGGCCAATTGTCTGAGTTTGGCAGGAAGAGTGGTTGCAACACCCGCTCTAATGACATTGGAGATCACCAATGGCTGCCTGGGCAAGGCGAATGCGCTATTAGTGAGGAACCGAGCTTTCCAACTGTTAGCTGAGGAGGCTCGCACAATAGTAGAAGTGGTTACCGATATGTATCTTTCCCTTATATCATTTATTTCCTTGATGTTTATGCTTATTATATATATTTGATGTTATATAGGTATGTTTTTTGTGAATGGTGTTCCAGATTTAGTTCTGTTTGATTTGGGTGCCACCCGATCGTTTGTATCTCTTAATCTTAGCAAGAGATTCGATGACGCTTCATGGAAGCTTGATTATCCATTAGAGGTAGAGATCGTCAACGATCATCCGATGATGGTATCGAGGGTTCATAGGGGTTGTGTTCTGGAGCTTTTAGCGAGCAATATCCAATTGATTTGGTTCCTATTCCTTTGTGTAGGAGCAATGTAATCATCAGGATGGATTAGTTGAGCCCTAATGGGGCGATGATTGATTGCTGACACTAGTTAATTCAGGTTCAAACCCCAAGTGGGGGAGAACTAGTTATTCATGGTGACTATGCTCATCGTGGACCGGTTATATGTTCAGCTGCGAGTGTTGGAGATATATACAATAGGGTTGTTATATTTTTCTAGGTTACGTATTCGACATCCGGCAGGAGAGAAAGAGGAGGATTGATGATGTGCGGTTCATTTGAGAGTATTCAGATGTGTTCCTAGAGGACTTTCTTGGAGTGCCTCCAGAGAGGCAGGTGGAGTTTCGTATTGATCTGGTTCCGGGTGCGGCTCTGATAACCAAGGCACCTTATCGGTTAGCACCGATGGAGATGTAGGAGTTGTCTACATAGCTGCAGGAGCTATTAGACAAGGGGTTTATTAGACCAAGTAGTTTAACCTGGGGAGCATCGATTATTTTTGTGAAGACGAAAGATGGATCCCACAGGATGTGCATCGATTATCGGGAGCTGAACAAGTTAACGGTGAAGAATCGTTATCCGCTTTTGAGGATTGATGATTTGTTTGACCAGTTATAATGTGCATCTTCATTCTCCAAGATTAATCTGCGTTTAGGCTATCATCATATGAGGTTTAGGGATGAGAATGTCTAGAAGATGGATTTCAGGAATTGTTATGGTCATTACGATTTTGTGGTAATGCATTTTGGGCTCACCAATAGACCATCAACGTTTAAGGATCTCATGAATAGGGTTTGCCGACTGACGCTGGATCGTTCAGTCATTGTGCTGATTGATGATAACTTAGTCTATTCTATGACCAAGGAACAACATGAGGAGCATCTGCGAGGGGTTTTGGAGACTCTGGGGAGGGAGAGGTTGTATGCCAAATTCTCCAAGTGTGAGTCTGGTTGCGCGAGGTGTTGTTTTTAGGACACCTTTTCAATCAGAAGGGTATATTGGTTTATTCGGCCAAGACCAAAGCCGTGATGTAGTGGGAGGTTCCGAGGTATCCATCCGAGATTCAGATTTTCCTTGGTTTAGCTAGTTATTATCGGAGGTTTATTGAGAATTTCTCCAGGATCACAGCTCCGCTGAGTAGGTTGGCAAAGAAGTCTGCTACTTTCCGTCGGGGGACCTGAGAAGTTGGTGACGTTTGAGACTTTGAGGCAGAAGTTATGTGAGGCTCCGATCTTGCCCTTCCCATAGGGTATGGATGATTTCATGGTGTATTGTGAGGCGTTGATTACGGGATTGGGTGTGGTGTTGATGTAGAGGGGTCATGTGATTGCTTACGCTTCGAGGCTGATGATGCCTCATGAGGCAAACTATCCTACTCATGCTTTGGATTTGGGGGTGGTGGTTTTTACCCTTAATATTTGGCGTCACTACTTGTGTGGGGTTCATTGTATCATCTACACAGACCACAAGAGTTTGAGGTATTTGATGGATTAGCCAAATCTGAACATGAGGCAACGTAGGTGGCTCGATGTGGTACAAGATTATGATTGTGAGATCCTTTATCGCCCAGGGAAGGCCAACATGGTCACCGATACTCTTATCCGCAAGTAGGCTAGTACCCCTATCACGAATGTGTGTGTAAGGATGACGGTGATTAGCCCAATCTTGGAGCAGATCCAAGAGGCTCAGGTGGAGGCTATGAAAAAGGAGCATCAGAAGAATGAGCGTATAGTGGGTCAGGTGTCCTCTTTTGATTATGATACTCGAGGACTATTTACCCTCAATTAGAGAGTTTGGGTTCCATATTTCGGGGTACACACTATATTTTGATGGATGAGGCGCATAAGTCGAAGTTTTCTAGTTATCCGGGTGCGAAAATATGTATAGAGATTTCCAGCTTAATTTTTAGTGGCCCTGCATGAAACGGGACATGGCTTGGTATGTGGAGGGGTGCTTGACTTGCAAGAAATTCAAAGCCAAACATCAACGTCCTCATAGAAAGATGGAGCCATTGGGTTTTCCCGTTTGGAAATGGGAAGAGATTACGATGGATTTTATCACGAAGTTACTGCAGACTGCACAATAGTTGGATTCGATTTGGGTCATCGTAGATCGATTAACCAAGAGTGTACATTCCATTCATATTCAGAAGAGAATTTTTGTGGAGAGGCTAGCAGATGTCTATATCCATGAGGTTGTGGTACGACATAGGGTATTAGTCTTGGTGGTTTCGGATCAGGATGTTCGGTTCACTTCCAAATTCTGGAAGATATTTCATGAGGAGTTGGGTACTCGTCTACTTTTCGGCATGAACTTTAATCTGTAGACCGATGGTCAGAGTGAGCGGACTATCTAGACCTTGGAGGATATGCTATGAGCATGTGTTGTGGACTTTCGCGGTAGCTGGGATACGTATCTCCCATTGGCTGAGTTTTCTTACAACAATAGCTACCACGCCAATATTGATCGAACTCCTTTTGATTTGCTCTATGGTACGAAATGTCGGACCCCGATTTGCTGGGGCAAGGTCAATTAATGATTCATGGGTAGCACAAAGGTAGTGCTCCAGACTACCGAGTTGATCCAACAGGTGCGTGGGAGGTTAAAGACCGCACAAAGCTAGCAGAAAATATGCTGATAGGAGCTGAGTAGATTTGGAGTTTCAGGTCGGGGACATGGTACTCTTGAATGTGTCGCCTTGGAAAAGTGTGATCCGGTTTAGGAAGAAGGGCAAGCTGGTCCCCAAATATATTGATCCTTTTAGGGTTATTGCCCGGGTGGGCAGGGTTGCTTATCGTCTGGAGTTACCCGAGGAGCTTAGTTAGATTCACAACACTTTTCATGTCTCTCAGCTACAAAAGTGTTTGGTTGATGATTCCGTAATGGTGCCATTGGAGGACATTCAGGTGGACGAGCGCCTGAACTACATCGAGAGACCAATTACGATCCTCGATAGGAAGACAAAGACTCTGAGAAACAAGGAAGTAGGTTTAGTGAAGGTGTAGTAGTAGCACCAGAAAGGCTCAAATTGGACATGGGAGCCTAAGGAGGAGATGAGAGAGCACTATCCAGAGTTGTTTGCGGAGGTGGACTTCGTGGATGGAGTTTGATTCAAGCGGGGGAGAGTTGTAATGCCCGTGTTCTAGGTATTTTTATATTCGTCTTAATTTATTAAAAAGTTTACAAAATCGGTCTCTACGCTAGGTGTACATGATATGTACGTCAGACGTAGGTCATTAAAAATGATTGCGTGTTTCCACGTGTATGATGGGCGTACGTGCTTGGTACGTTGGGCATACTCATGCAGGTGTCAAACCCTAATTTTTAGGTTTTGGACCCTATTTAATCACCTTAAGACCTCAAGGCCTCCCTCATTATCAGCTTCCATTGTCTCCAAAGTATTATTTCGAAACCCTAGTCACCTTGTGAGGTCCTTGAGCTTTTAGAGTGATTTTTTTGTGTTTTGGTTCATTTTGGAGAATAAGAAGTTCATAGGAGAGGTGTTAGGAAGCTTGAAGCTTGTAGATCTAGACTTGGTTTTTCATTTTGCATCTTCTGGAGGTATAAAGCTTCAAACTTTATGGCTTTTTAGTGTAGATCTTGTTTTGGGCATGTTTTGGTCCCATGGCTTGGTCTTCTGAGTAGAAGTTACTCCAAGACCTTTGAGCATCGTTTCTAGTCATTTTTTAGCTCATTAGGTCATAAAAAATCAAATCTTGATGGGTATAATTCTTCCATGCATGAGTTATTGGTCCTTTAGTGAAGTTATGGGCCTAGGGTTTAGTTTTGGGTCCCATTGAGCCATGAAAAAGCTTAAAGTTGTCAACTTTATTAGTTAGAACCTTCCCAAGATTAATGTATATGAGTTGGACATTTGGTCTTAAATCATTAAGAGCTTAAATCCGAGTTTTGTGAATCAGTGGAGTACGCTGAGTGTATCTTCTAGGGATGCAGGGAGTATCAGGTTTGGCCCAAGTTCCTTTTCTGTCGAAGACTAGTATATTGGGCGTAATGGAGTAGTATGCTTGGCATACTCACCAAAATGCCATTTGGGGACTCAGAGAGTCAGAAGGGACTCAATGGTGAAATAGACTCGTTACATGCTTTAGTATGATATGTATATATGGTGTACGAAATGTGGTATTTGGGGAACTCACTAAGCTTTGTGCTTACGGTTTATGTTTAAATATTTTTCAGGTACTTCCGCTTCAAAAGGGAAGGGCCCGACATGATCGCATCGCATCCACCGGTATTTAGCTTTTATGATTTTGAGATTGTACTCAGATAACTATTTTAACATTGACATACTTTTGATGGTTTGATGTGAATATTTGATGGTTTTGGTTGACTTAAAAACCAAATTTTTACTTATTATTTTTGGGATGTTACAAATATGCTCATTTGGAGGGTGTTGATTTTCATGACAAATTTGCACCAGTGGCCAAACTTGTGACAGTTCATGTGTTATTGACAATGGCAGTGAAAAACAATTGGATCATACATCAGCTAGATGTTAACGACGCCTTCCTACACAGTGATTTGGAAGAGGAAATATATATATATGAAGATCCTACAAGGATTTCGAAAGGAAGACGATACTCGAGTTTGTAAGCTCAATAAATCCTTGTATAGATTAAAACAAGCTTCCTGGAAATGGTATCACAAGTTCACAATGACTCTTTGTAATCTGAATTTTCGACAGTCACATGCAGACCATTCTCTCTTCATTTACAAATATGAGAACACCTTCGTGGCAACCCTAATCTATTTTGACGATGTTATCATTATTGGTAACAATCTGAAGAAGACCGAGAGCAAAAAATCCAATATTGATGAAAGCTTTAGCATTAAAGACTTTGGCAATTTAAAATACTTCTTAGGAACTGAGGTATCACGTGTCAAAGAAGGTCTTGTGTTGAGTCAACGGAAATATACAATAGCCATTTTGAAGGACTTAGGTTTACTTGGTTGTAGACCTAGCCGAGTCCCAATGGAACAAAACCTCAAGCTTGATAAGGTAGATGGTCATGAACCAATTGATGCTAGCATGTACAGACGTCTAGTTGGCAGACTCCTATATCTTTAACAAACCAGACCAAACATCACTTACGCGGTTAATGTGTTAAGTCAATTTGTATTTGATCCTAGACAAAGTCATCGGGAAGCTGCTATAAGAGTGCTTAGATATCCCAAGACGACTTTGGGTCAATGAATATTATTGCCAAAAGAAGGAGGAACAAAATTAATTGCATACAACGATTCCGACTGGTTGGGATGTCCTTTCTTTCGAATATCACGAACTGTATATTTGTTAATCTTGGGTGGCACACCAATATCTTGGAAATCAAAGAAACAATCAGTTGTTTCTCGATCGTCAACAAAAGTTGAATATCGAGCAATGGCTACCACAGTTAGTGAAATCCTTTGGATTTGATGGGTATTAGCAAATTTTGATGTGCATATAAACGAACCGACACCTCTCTTGTGTGATAATGAGTCTGCATGTCATATTGCTCATAATCCTGTTTTCCACGAGCATACCAAACACATAGAGATGGATTGCTACTTTGTAAGAGAACGCGATGAATCAAAAGAAATCATCCAAATTTGAATCACCACCCATGATCAACTAGCAGACCCATTAACCAAATCGTTGGGCTCAAAACGTCTTCATTCTCTATTAATCAAGTTGGGCATTCGTAACCTTCATGCTTTAGCTTGAAAAGGAGTAAATAATCGAAGTTATCCTTAGTGCCATCAAGGATAATTACTAGAAGCCGATTTATTCTATTTTGTTATTATCCGTTTTTTATTCTTATATTTTGTTTTGAGATAAGTTCTGTTTAGGTTATATATGTGCACGTTATTTTGCATTAACCTAATTGAATCATGTTGATCAATCAATAACCCAACGGGATCTTCTGATATCAAATTCTGTATATATGATTTTAGTTCGATTGATATATGCTTTTTGCAGATGTAAATAATCACTTTTATTGACTTATTGAATGAACACTTCACAAGCATTACTCTCCAATCTTCATAATCCTATTATTAATTCATTGAATTATGCCAATTTTGACTTTGGGTTGTATCTTTTTCATGGTAACAAGACAAAATGGTTATATTTATTTGATTATAATAATATAAAGTTTTCTTTTAATGACATATTTTTTACAAGCATAAATCTTTTCCATTTTGACAATGTGCTCACCTGCTCATGGTTTTAAATGTAACAAACCATGTCCAATGTCTTGGTCATGACCTAACAAAGTATTTTTTTCTGAAAATTTATATTAGATTATTAGACTTAATTACAAAATATTTAATGGCAGTTCTTGTTCATATGCTGTGTTCATATTTTGCGAAATCCTTCATATATTGCAAAAAATGTATATTTTTTTGGGAAATATATAACAGATTTGTAGTGACAAAATTTATATATTTTTTTTGAACCAGCAAATCCAATCTACTCGTAAGCTATTAACACCTATTCCACCTATGTCCATGATAGGACTTGAACCCTCAACCTCAAAGAAGGAATGCACCACCTGATACCGCTGTGTTACAAACCCTTTGGTAACAAAATTTATATAGTATTTTGAAAAATAAAGAAATATTGTAACAATCAATTAATGAAATTAAGGGTTAAATTAAAAAAGAAACAATCATTTTATATCCTAACTCCCATTTGGATATTATAGTAATTATTTCTTTTTATAATCAAAGAAAGGAAATAGAAAGGTATATAATTCAGCAATCTTCTAGTAAAAAGTTAACTTTTCGGCTTAATGATGGCTCAATAATTGAAACATATGTGCATGTCTTATGTATTCCCAATTCTTCATATTATTTTTCTCCTTATCTCATTCCCCACCCAAATAATTATTTTATTTTATGTTGATTTGTAAATAATTATATCTTTACTTTTTGGTTAATAAATAATCAATTCTTTATTTTGTCTTATTTATTTATGCTCAATTCATTTTTGTTCATCTTTGTTTTATTTGATCATTCTCAATAATTTGAGCTGTCTAATCAATTTGGATATCTTTTATTTTGAATTGGATGAACTGGTCTAGTAATTAAAGTCGATTTTTTTTTCTTTCTCAATTCTGGTTTTTATTAATTGGTATATTAGATGTTTATTATTAGTCAAACATTGTATTGTTATTGAATACAACATGAGTAGCCTATTATATATATCATAATCATAAAAGCTCTGCATTGTTGTCTTTAAGATCAACATTAATATTACGTAATCCTTGTACGTATACATCATTGAATAATAAATATCAAACACTTTGTTGTACAAAATTAACTTAAGTTCTCTTAACGATAAAGGATGAAAGCGATTTTTACTCTTGAAATCCATATAAAATGATATATTACTTTTGAAAATCATTGAAAACATTATTTGAAGAAAAAAAAACCTTAGTGCTCTATTTGATAAAATTCAGTGTCACCATGCTTGAAAGCAACAACATATAGTGGATTAGTTGATACATGCATTCTTTATTTCAAAAGTAACAAATTAAATAATATGTTGTAAACAAAACATTCTTTGATTAAATATCAATCTAATATAAAAAAAAGGCTGAATTACAAAAATTATTTATGCATTATAAGATATTATGAATATTGTGTTTACAGTTTTTTTATAATTTTGTCTCTAAAATAAGAACATTTCATATTTTTCAAGGTATTCCTCATATTCTTCATCTTTTTGAAAACCCTAGTTTTTCATAGATGTATATGTGATCTCTAGGCAGTTTCAGAAGAACATGTTAGGGTTATTCACTACACATACAAACAATCAGGCAAATAAACTAGAGAACAAAATAACTAATGTGGTTCACACGATTAGGGTAACTGACTACTATAGACAAACTAAAAATGTTGTACTAGTTTTGGAACTACAAACTCATAAGGTTTACAAGTATAACATATAGAGAGAAAACTATGCTTAATAAGTGGAACTAATGAACAATCCACAACAAGATCATACTAAAAGCTAAATGGCTTTAGAGTCCTTAAGTGAACAATCCCTAAGGATTCTTTCTTGCTTAAATTTCCAAAGGAAAGCTACATTATGTCTTATGGAATCTCCCTTAGAATATGTAGATTATTATCTAGAATTTGTCTTATAAAATTTTCCTTCTTAAGACCACACTCTAGACATCTGACTTCTAGAGATCATCTTTTCGAAGGCAAAACAACAATAACCTTTTATGAACAATTAGATTCCACAACTCAACATAGTGGCACGAGATACAATGGTAGTTCATGGGATGTCATAAAAACTTAAGGAATCAGCTAAGAGTGACCAAACAGACAAAACCTATGTATTCCATAGCCTCATCTGATCAAAGCAACAAAAAATCCATTACAATCCTCTTTACTTTGGTCTCCTCTAATGATGTGCCCATGCATCGGTAGAATATCTATTTACACATGCAATTTCTAAGGGGATTGCCAACAATAAGGAGATTTTATTAATTTGTGGACATTGTCCCCTTTAGACATATATAGTTGCTAGTTCATATAATAGATTTGTCTTCAAATGCGTCATATGCCATTTTTTCGCTGAGGTTTATGGGCTTGGCCTTCTTGATAGTTTTAGGTCAAACAACTGCCTTTTGTCATTGGTATATCTACCAACTCAACATGATCAACATGCAAAATGCATTTCTTCATGTTCATCGTCAAAAGATTGTAGTTCTTGCATTACCATGTGTCGAGTTAGGTGTAGCTATACTATAAGCTTACATTTTTTTTTACAATCTTAGTTTGTATTTGTTTGAATGATGCTATAAATCTTTATTTATGCATCAACCACCCAACTTTTAGGATCCTAATTTTTTTTAATAAGGTGCACCATCTTTAGGGCTCCCTATATGGACTCAAGTAAACCTATTAAGTGTGGTTTTATTGTTTGTGTAGTATGTTACTGTGACATCCCCAAAATTTCGGCCAGAAAAGACCGGTTTCATTTATGTTTTTTAAACATTTTCAGAGTAAATCCTTTTGATTTTAAAAGAGATGCGGAATTTGTTCCCAAAAACAAAACATGATAAAATAGATTTTTATCAAAACATTTCATGAAGAAATATAATTTCATTCCATAATAAAAAAACCCGGGATGTCATGTTCCGATACAAACCATAAAGCATAAACGATAACATTACAAGTCATTCGACAAATGTATGCATATACAGACTTATAAACAAAACAACTTGATGATTATCCATCTTATGCCCTCACGTCACTTCCTGTAATACAAAGAAACTGAGTGGGTCAGACTTGGGAGCCTGGTGAGCATATAGGGTTTTCAACCCACAATAAATAATTAAATTAATTTTCATCAACCAACAATAACTCAATTACCCATTCCCGTTATTCTCACTTTATGTCCCTAAAATAACTAACACAAGGGACCTAGTCTAAGCATATTTCATCGGGGCGACAACACATGCATTCGGGGGTTTCCCGGCAATATATGTCAAATAAGGCAACCATGGGGGGATGGAGTACAGCGAATGAACACCCAAGTTCATTAACACCTACAGGTGGCGAGCCTGCTAGGGTTCCACATGACTGTCTAGAAAAGTCTGTGGTCGTCATCTAAACTCCGCTAGATGACTAAATCAAAACAACATTGAGGCCTCTCATCTGTTTATTACACACCAACTATCTACCCATGTTCTACCCAACATATTAGTAGATAAAAATATACATTTTTTATACATAGTTTAAAACCTGTATTACATGCTTTAGTCAATACATATTCCACATAACAGATGAGGCACACACACATAACACGTATTTCATAGAGAATATATCAGATCTATGAGATAGAAGAGAGTGGATATACATTCACACATATAACAACAAAATATATACACATAGCACGTATTTTATATAAAATACTTCATAATAATGTGTTGGAAGAAAGTAACTACACACTCACTTGATCAAAAGATGATCGGACAGCACTACGTCTTGCAGAAGTAGTGTTTCTCCGTAGATCTGGAAGATTTTCACAAAAACCGGGCTCCTCGCGGGCAGGGCTTCGGCTCGGGAATAACGCTCTTTTGGATCCTCGGGACTTCGGATCTTGCTTCGGAGCTCGGGAATGAGCTCGGCAAAAACTAGAGAGAAGAAAGAGTTTGAATGTAACACCCCAAAGTTTGGAAAGCCAAGAAAAGAAAGAAAACCTCAAGTTTAGGGGAGACTCGGCGAGTCCATGGAGGGACTCGGCGAGTCCGAGCGGGATCCGGGTTGTGGTGAAAGCGACCGACTCGGCGAGTCGGCCAAGGAGACTCGACGAGTTGGGTCTGATCGAGGAAAACCCTAAATCCGGGACTTGGAGCCTATTTAAGCGTCTCATTCTCTTTCCTAGGGTTCCTTTACTGCCTCTCTACCCCAGAACACCAAACCCTAGCCGCCATATCCGTTTTTGAGCTAGATCTTGCCTTGAAGAATGCACTAAAGCTTGGAGGAGGAAGAAAGACCTTGGAGGTGCAAGAAGGGACTGTAGATCTGGGATTGTGGAGTCATTTCAGACCAATTGGAGGTAATAAGCTGTTGCTTGGACTCGCTTTGCATCTAGATCTATTCTTATGTGTGAGTTTTGGTCATTGTTGGTATGATATGTAACCAATTCGAGTTGGAGGTTTAGATCTGAGGTTGCTACCTCAGATCCATGTTGGTTTTGGTCTTGAATCCCCTAAAGTATCAGCCCTTGGTATGTTGAAGAAACATGTTTGCCATAAACCCTAGTTTAGTGTGTTTTGAGCATAGATCTCTCAATCAACACATAAAGTTTGCCACTTTACGTGGCGTATAGGCCCTAGAAGTATGGATCTATGAGTTGGAAGTTCTGTTTGGCTCGAAAAGCCACTGCATAGATTGAGGACTGGATAGACTCGGCGAGTCCTTCGAGTGGACTCGGCGAGTAGCTTGAAGATGAGGAGGAACTCGACGAGTAGGATGAACAGCTCGTCGAGTCGGTTGAAGTTAGGCATGGACTCGGCGAGTTGGACGAGAAACTCGACGAGTTGGTTGAAGATTGTCTAGGACTCAGCGAGTCTGTTCTTGGACTCGGCGAGTCAGATCGCGAAACCCTAAACCCTTCGAGTTGAGACTCGAATCAGTGAGTCGGGTGGTGACTCAGCGAGTTGGACAGGACAGGACTTGGAACTAGTTGGACTCGGCGAGTCGAGTCGCGAATAGAAAGACCCTGAGCTTATGAACTTGGCGAGTCATTAGGAGGACTCGGCGAGTAGGGTTGACCTGGAAGGTTGACTTTGACCAGAGTTGACTTAGTTGACTGTCAGACTAAGTGTTATATGTATATTGATAGCTCGGAGAGCTAGAGGAGCAGCGGTTCAGGGGACTGTCGAGTAGCAGCCAGAGGTTTATTAGCAGGGCTCAGCAGTTCAGGTGAGTTTCCTTCCAGTAGGAACGGGTCTAAGGCCACAATGCCGGCCCATTTAGCTAGCAGTAGTTTTCGGATGTTGATCTGATACAGTAGTTAGTATGTTTGATGCCTTCGTGGCTCAAACAGGATTTATGTGTTATGTGTTCCGGGCTACGGCCCGATGTAGTATGCAGTATATGTGAGTTTATGCCAGTTGATATGTTATGATATGTTGTGTTCAGTCAGCTTCGGACTTCGGTCCGATGGAGGGGCAAGGCCCCAGTCAGTTAGCTTCGGACTTTGGTCCGATGGAGGGGCAAGGCCCCAGTCAGTTAGCTTCGGACTCCGGTCCGATGGAGGGGACAAGGTCCCAGACAGTTAGCTTCGGACTTCGGTCCGATGGAGGGGACAAGGTCCCAGTCAGTCAGCTTCGGACTTCGGTCCGATGGAGGGGGCAAGGCCCCAGTCAGTCAGTTTCGGACTTCGGTTCGATGGAGGGGACAAGGTCCCAGACAGTCAGCTTCGGACTTCGGTCCGATGTAGGGGACAAGGTCCCAGTCAGTCAGCTTCGGACTTCGGTTCGATGGAGGGGGCAAGGCCCCAGTATGTGCTTGATATGTTATTGTTTGGTATGTGGTAGATTGGGGGGAGCTCACTAAGATTCGTGCTTACGGTTTTCAGTTTTGGTTTCAGGTACTCGGTTTTCAAAAGAGGAGCTCGGGAAGATTGCAGAGCACACACCATAGTCAGTTAGCCTGGGAATGTTTGACTCTGATAATGATATTATGTTTTGAATTTAATACTCAAAAGTTATGTTTGACTTATGATACGTTGTTATAAATCTATTTTTAGTAATGTTTTAAAAGAAATTTTTAGTCATGATTTTTGGGTCGTTACAAGTTGGTATCAGAGGCTTGGTTTGAGGGATTCTGGCGCACTCCTGAGTGTGTCTGAACTCAAACTAAGGAAGTGGTATATAGTTTTCAAAAGAAAAATCGTAGTTACAAAAGAATTTTGAGAAAAGAAAACAATTTTAGAAAAAGCAAAAAGAGTTTTGAAAAGAGAAAAGGGTGTGGTGCATGCAATCAGCCGAGCTCAAGTAAGTACTCTCAATTTACCCATACAAGTTATATTATGATTATCAGTATTAGTTTCAGTTTCAGTTTCAGTTCCAGCTTCAGTAGAACAGCATGCTAGAATAGGACTAAGGATCTAGGATGATGCCTTATGTGCCTGCTTTATGTGTTCAGCTTTATGAGAATTGCATGCTAGTATTGAGTAGACAGCAGTAGGATAGCCTGTTTAGGTTATGCCTGGTAGCGCGAGCTTAGCATTGTATGCTAGTGTAGTTTCTTGTTATGAGAATAGTTTTGCCTGAGTATGTTTCCTTTATCCGAATGCTGCTTGCTTTGTGCTTTGTGGGACTCCGAGTGGTGGGAGTTAGCCATTAGGTGAATACGTCACATCACACGTGAGCAGGGTTGAATAATCTCAGAGTGCTGGTTTTGGCCCTACTGCGCAGCTCTCGTTTGAGTCCAACCGTTGTAGGGACGAGACTTTTACTCGAAGGATTATCCGAGCCTCATTACATGTGATGGTATTCAGGTGGTGGCTAATTGGCATTACAAGGAGGCCTTCAGCAGCTGAGGACTGGTTTGAGTAGAGTCAGAAGTTCCCTAGGGCAAGCCTAGGATGAGAGCAGTAGAGATTAGTAGTATAGGAAAGGGGATTTGGTGGAGTTGAGGTAACTCTTGAGGAAAGTACGGATAGATGTGGAAGGTAGTAGAGGCCCATACTACTGAAAGCAGAGGATCCGTACTCGATTCAAGAGGGGCCGAGGCAAAACCAAGGAACTAGTAGAGTATGTGAGAGATCCCTCAGCAGTAGTATGAAAATTGATCAGGATTTTGTTATATTTTCAGCATGGTGATGTTGCGCGAGACACCAATTAGCAGTTCAGGTGTCGAGGAGGGGTCTGGCTCGGGCTTCAGAGCCGGGCAGCTTGATGATCAGATGAGGGATTTCATTTCCGCAGAGATTATGCGCAACATCATTGATCAGACTCCAATGATTTTCGGTTCAGTTAGAGAGGCCATTGTGGAGCTCATGGACAGTCATCTTGAGGCCTTTAAGGCCAGGATAGTTTCAGGACAGATTGAGGCTCGTCTAGGTCCCGAATCTTATAGAGATCAGGGATCCATCAGGGAGGGAGATCCCATTTCTAGTTTCTGCCATCAGGGGGCAGGGGTGAGTGGGACATCCTGTTTCCAAGAGAGACCTCTGTATGATTGGATGGTTGAGGAAGTTTCACGAGCCATTCGCGAGGATCTGTCAGACATGGTCGTGAGGATTACTGATAGATTGATAGCGAGGTTTCAGGATCAGACAGCTGTTGTTTAGTCGGTAGGCGTTGCCGTTGGGGTAACGCAGGAGCGAGAGTCGGGCAGGGAGTCGGAAAGGAAGAGGAAAATGGATGAGACTCAGGTAGCCACAGGTTCGGGTAAGAGGCTCAAGGGTTCGAATTTGAGGACGAGGAACTATCAGAGCCGCAGTCGATGCGGGAAGTGCGGAAGGATGCACATGGGGGTGTGCAGGCGTAGAAATGGTGGCGATGCCGGATGTTTCAAGTGCGGCCAGATTGGCCATTTTAGCAGGGATTGCATTATTACCATCGCCCAGGGACTTGATCCGGTATGTTTCCATTGCAGTCAGAGGGGCCACAAGAAGGCCCACTGTCCGAGTTTGTATTCAGCAGGGCAGGCGCCAGCTCCTGCCCTTGGGACTTCAAGTACCGATAGTGGTTGTCGAGGCCGGGCAAGGGCGCCTACGGCTCAGAGCCGAGTTTTCCGGTAGATTTCAGCAGGGATTCGAGCAGCACTGAGTAATGAAGGTACGTAACTTTTGTTTTTCTGTCAGCTTATGTCATGATTATATTGTTATGGTTCTGCATCAATTTGTGGTATAAGTGTTGTGTTATAGTGTGGCTTGCTTGTGATTATGTTATATGCCATTTGCATACCTCGGATAATTGGTTGGTAGTTAGGGGATGTGCTCTTATGGAGAAGGTTTCGAAGGATGCAGTAACTGTAGCATGGTTGAGAGAGATTTGGTTCGTTTCGCTAGTTCGGAGTGGTTAGTGATTGGGATGGATTAGTTAAATTCCTACCTGGCGGGCTTGGGTTCCCCAGTAGATGTTCCGGAATGGTAGTGAAGATCAGGATCTCTTTTGAGTGTGAAGCAGCAAGGGGTAAGCAGGATCGAAGTGGGGGAGAACCCTCCGGGTATACATGGATAAGAGTCACGTAGACTCAGAATAATTGCGCGGCCTCTGAGAAGAAATGGTAGTAGCACAGTGATGGATGGATTGAGAAGTTCAGAATTGGGAGTTCGAGAACTTTTCCCAGCAGTTAGTTCATGTAATCGAGATGGTTAGAAGCTAGTTGGGAATCCAGGATTGGAGGACCACCTGTCGAACGCATGAGAGTCGGAATGAGGATCCTGAGAACGGGTAACAAGAGATGTTTTCGTATTAGTAGCCAGTGTCTGAGGCAGCATGCAGGTTGCGTAGATTCAGGAGTTGGGAGGTTGAAAACTTCCCAACAATAGCTTCTTGTATCCGGATTAGTAGACGGTTGGTTTGGGAACCAAGCCGAAGAATTCCTCGACGAAGCGCTAAGAATATCAAGGATATAAGATGTTGAGGTTGATGCAGTATTCGAAGACTAAGGGCTGTTTTTGAGAAATCGGGATGAGGAATCACTAGCGGGACTAGGGATAGTCAGGATGTTCTCGAGATAGTAGTAGTTTTGTAAGTCTGCGGGGGTAGCCGTAGCATTCACTAGCAGTCAGATAGCAGTAGTAGTGTTGTAAGTCTGCGGGGGTAGCCGTAGCATTCACTAGTAGTCAGATAGCAGTAGTAGTGTTGTAAGTCTGCGGGGGTAGCCGTAGCATTCACTAGCAGTCAGATAGTAGTAGTGGTGTTGTAAGTCTGCAGGGGTAGCCGTAGCATTCACTAGCAGCCAGATAGTATTAGAGAGTTGTAAGTCCGCGAGCGTAGTCGCAGCCTTTTATCAGATTGGTAGGTAGCATGAGCGCGTGTTAGACGCGGGAAAGCAGTAGTACCCACCAGTTCGGGTGCAGCAGTGAGGATATGGGAATCCACGGGTTAGATTTCGGATTTCCCAAATGGATCAGTTATGGCTAAGTCAGCAATTTGGGCTATAGATCGTCACATCAGTTATGAGATCAGAGTAGCAGTGGACCGTTGGGGTTCGGGTATGTTGCGGGCTACCGTCAGTCTGGGAGCCATCATGTTGTTAGTCGTGGAATTGATGATGTCAGGATGTGACGTATGAACCCGATCGGTTGGATCGGAAGGTTGCTAGAGCCACAGTGACAGGATAACTAGTGGAAACTAGTCCTAGAGGAAGATTTCGTTCATAAGTCGTGGAAGCGACTAAGTGAGGAGTCCCTTGACTCCACAGTTGGGTTGGAGTTCAGTGTTTCAGCCAGTTCAGTGTTTCAGGCCGTTCAGCGTTTCAGTCGGTTCAGCGTTTCAGGCAGTTTAGTGTTTCAGGCATGTTCAGTATTGCAGGCAGTTCAGTGTTTGGAAGGTTTCAGGGTTTTGGGTCAGTATTGTATTTGCGTTGGAATGCAAGTGCTGACGATATAGTTGGTTGATTTGGAAATGGCAAGTCCCTCTCAACAGGATCAGTTGAGCCTTTTGCCGAGTATAAGTGATCTGTAAGGATAGCTAGGCAGGTAGCTTTTCATTCAGGAGGGAAGGCTCGAGTTAGTAGGAGATGAGTAATCAGGTGGGATAAAAGCAAGCTGGTTCCAGCAGCATAGTTTCAGTATGAGCGGCAGAATGGATAGAACAGTTATAGATAGTCGAAGTATCTTCAGGAGTCGCTGGAAGAGACTAGGAGTTTGCGATGGAGTGTAGTGACCGGTGGGAGTCCGGTAACTCAGATATCGGGAGATTGGTTAGACCAGAGTAGTCTCAGTGCATCCGGTAGGCGGATGGGAGGCAACAGGATTTTCAGTCGGAGGAAGTAACGTTGCGGAAATTATGGAAAAAAGAAGGATTCAGTATGTTCCAACGGTAATGATCGGCATGGTGAGAGGCTGGAGTGACGGACAAAAGGGTGTTAGATTTTTCCAGACAGAGAATTGGAGGCAGTTCGCAGGCAGTTGATCATAGCAAACTTCGAGGACGAAGTTTAGTTTAAGTGGGGGAGAGTTGTAACACCCCAAAGTTTGGAAAGCCAAGAAAAGAAAGAAAACCTCAAGTTTAGGGGAGACTCGGCGAGTCCATGGAGGGACTCGGCGAGTCCGAGCGGGATCCGGGTTGTGGTGAAAGCGACCGACTCGGCGAGTCGGCCAAGGAGACTCGACGAGTTGGGTCTGATCGAGGAAAACCCTAAATCCGGGACTTGGAGCCTATTTAAGCGTCTCATTCTCTTTCCTAGGGTTCCTTTACTGCCTCTCTACCCCAGAACACCAAACCCTAGCCGCCATATCCGTTTTTGAGCTAGATCTTGCCTTGAAGAATGCACTAAAGCTTGGAGGAGGAAGAAAGACCTTGGAGGTGCAAGAAGGGACTGTAGATCTGGGATTGTGGAGTCATTTCAGACCAATTGGAGGTAATAAGCTGTTGCTTGGACTCGCTTTGCATCTAGATCTATTCTTATGTGTGAGTTTTGGTCATTGTTGGTATGATATGTAACCAATTCGAGTTGGAGGTTTAGATCTGAGGTTGCTACCTCAGATCCATGTTGGTTTTGGTCTTGAATCCCCTAAAGTATCAGCCCTTGGTATGTTGAAGAAACATGTTTGCCATAAACCCTAGTTTAGTGTGTTTTGAGCATAGATCTCTCAATCAACACATAAAGTTTGCCACTTTACGTGGCGTATAGGCCCTAGAAGTATGGATCTATGAGTTGGAAGTTCTGTTTGGCTCGAAAAGCCACTGCATAGATTGAGGACTGGATAGACTCGGCGAGTCCTTCGAGTGGACTCGGCGAGTAGCTTGAAGATGAGGAGGAACTCGACGAGTAGGATGAACAGCTCGTCGAGTCGGTTGAAGTTAGGCATGGACTCGGCGAGTTGGACGAGAAACTCGACGAGTTGGTTGAAGATTGTCTAGGACTCAGCGAGTCTGTTCTTGGACTCGGCGAGTCAGATCGCGAAACCCTAAACCCTTCGAGTTGAGACTCGAATCAGTGAGTCGGGTGGTGACTCAGCGAGTTGGACAGGACAGGACTTGGAACTAGTTGGACTCGGCGAGTCGAGTCGCGAATAGAAAGACCCTGAGCTTATGAACTTGGCGAGTCATTAGGAGGACTCGGCGAGTAGGGTTGACCTGGAAGGTTGACTTTGACCAGAGTTGACTTAGTTGACTGTCAGACTAAGTGTTATATGTATATTGATAGCTCGGAGAGCTAGAGGAGCAGCGGTTCAGGGGACTGTCGAGTAGCAGCCAGAGGTTTATTAGCAGGGCTCAGCAGTTCAGGTGAGTTTCCTTCCAGTAGGAACGGGTCTAAGGCCACAATGCCGGCCCATTTAGCTAGCAGTAGTTTTCGGATGTTGATCTGATACAGTAGTTAGTATGTTTGATGCCTTCGTGGCTCAAACAGGATTTATGTGTTATGTGTTCCGGGCTACGGCCCGATGTAGTATGCAGTATATGTGAGTTTATGCCAGTTGATATGTTATGATATGTTGTGTTCAGTCAGCTTCGGACTTCGGTCCGATGGAGGGGCAAGGCCCCAGTCAGTTAGCTTCGGACTTTGGTCCGATGGAGGGGCAAGGCCCCAGTCAGTTAGCTTCGGACTCCGGTCCGATGGAGGGGACAAGGTCCCAGACAGTTAGCTTCGGACTTCGGTCCGATGGAGGGGACAAGGTCCCAGTCAGTCAACTTCAGACTTCGGTCCGATGGAGGGGGCAAGGCCCCAGTCAGTCAGCTTCGGACTTCGGTTCGATGGAGGGGACAAGGTCCCAGACAGTCAGCTTCGGACTTCGGTCCGATGTAGGGGACAAGGTCCCAGTCAGTCAGCTTCGGACTTCGGTTCGATGGAGGGGGCAAGGCCCCAGTATGTGCTTGATATGTTATTGTTTGGTATGTGGTAGATTGGGGGGAGCTCACTAAGCTTCGTGCTTACGGTTTTCAGTTTTGGTTTCATGTACTCGGTTTCAAAAGAGGAGCTCGGGAAGATTGCAGAGCACACACCATAGTCAGTTAGCCTGGGAATGTTTGACTCTGATAATGATATTATGTTTTGAATTTAATACTCAAAAGTTATGTTTGACTTATGATACATTGTTATAAATCTATTTTTAGTAATGTTTTAAAAGAAATTTTTAGTCATGGTTTTTGGGTCGTTACATTGAAGAAGAGAAAATGGCTGATCTCGGTTTCTATTTATAAGCTGGTGGGTCTGGGATTACGCTGGGAGTAATTTCAATTTATGTTGGGGGTACTTTGACGTCACTGCATGCGTCAATTGGTGGCACTCGAGTATTGGTCAAACAACTTGCACCCTTCTGAGTACGCTGGGCATACTCAAATTACGCTCGAGTACGCTGGGCATACTCAAATTACGCTCGGCGTAATTTGACTCGTCAAACTTCTAAATTGCGTAACTTTCGCATACGAGCTCCGTTTTCGACGTTCTTTATATCCACGCGTAGGTGAGACTATGCTCTACAACTTTCGCTTAGACTCCGTCGGCTAATTTTGAATTTATTTTTATTATTTAATTTTAGTAGGCCTGGACAGGAAAACTTCGTTATAAAATCATAACTTCTTCGTCCGACGTCCGTTCTCGCCTAACTTTTCATCGTTTCGCTACTAACAACGAGATCTTCGATTCCCGTTTAGATTGTTTCGGCTATAAACCATTCGATCTCAAATCGAGGATTCGGGCTGCATACTGCCAAGTCGAAACTTTAGAAAATCATAACTTCCTCATACGAAGTCAGATTTGGGCGTTCTTTTTATGCACGCTCTCGGTTTAACGAACTCTACGACTTTCGTTTAGATAACTAAGGCTAAATATTGAACTAATGTAAATTTCACTTTTTACGTCATTCAGCGTTGCCGGTTCTGTCGCGAAACTTCGACAGGTCATAACTTCTTCGTTATAACTCGGATTTCGGCATTCTTTATATCTACGGAATCCTTGTTTCGACCACTAAAAATTTATGTAAAGATATCGGGCTTATATCACACTTTAATTTTGATGCTTATTTTATTCTTAATTCAATTAAGCCACACAACTAAGCATAAAACACATAATACTCAAATATTTCATCATTAATACTTCAAAAGAATTACAAGGGTTAACCTAGACTATTACATCAACGAAAATGCCTATCCTGGAAACGCAGGCGTTACAGTTACTCAATTGGTTTGCATCACAACTATCCTGAATCCTCATGCTTATTTTTATATTGGGCTAGATCAAAGCATAACTACTTTTGTATATGGACGCTATCATTCTCACTGCCTCCACCCCCTTCTTCAGCATACATCTTCATCCCTAAACCATCAATTCTTCATAATTGATAATGGGGATCTTAGCTTCTTGTTTTGGGTATCTGCCATACCTAACTTGTTTGGCCTCTTTCTCAGCCATTAGAAGTATGGTACATAGATTCTAGAACTTACATTATTGATCCAGTACAAACCATGTCACACTCCAAAGTACACTCACTACAATTATCGGGTGTGCTATTTTTGTAATTCTACCTTATAACGGGCATTACCCAATGCCCTTTAGTACCTTATTTTGATCCTACACCTTACCTACGATGCCCAAGAAATATGTTTATTCTTGCATGATCCAATGGGCGTCCAGTTTAGTGCGTTGGAGTACATTATCTAGTATGTTAAAAGCTTGACTACAATTTATAGAGATATGTCGTATATACTATTGTTCTTATCACATACCCTAATACGAACCGATGAGGATGTTACTCTAATCATCGCTCTTTTTTGTTACTACATGTTTCTAAGAAATAATATCTTATTTTATTCTTATAAATGCCATAATTTTGTTTCACAGTCCAATGCCAAGACTGAGTATTGTGGTTTTCGAAAATTTGTTGGCTATTCGACCTTCTTTGTGAGCTGCATGCCACAACAACATCATGACAACAAAACACTGCTTAAGGAGGTGGAAATGATAAGGGTAGAGATCCAAAAACCTCAGAAGGTAACACCTTCAATCTTACAACCAAGGATCCTGAATTTCGAAAATACAAGATCCCTAGGGAAACGTTCGAAATCGACAGCCCCAACATCCATTGTGTAACGTCCCAATATTACAAGTTGAGATTTTCCCCAATATTTCATAAAATTGGGTTTTTCCTAAGTGAAAGCTAAGTAAGGACCTTCTTCAACAAGTTAGATTATCCAAAGAAGGATCCTCTCCATACAGGAACGCAGAAAACTAAAAGACTTACAACACGAAACTTCTCTAAAAGATAGAAGACTAAAGGAAAATTCTAAAGGCCAAGACTAAACCTAAGAATCATCAGATTCTATCTATCCTTGTTTCTTAAAACTATATTTCTATATTCTGACTAAAGGTTTATCTTTCTAAGGTTCCTAACTGTTTTAAAGTCCTAAGCAGATGACTGACCATTTCAGGTTATTAGGATCCCAAGAGTTCTTGTAAAACCTTAACTCTTTAGGATCATAACTTCTTCGTCCGACGTCCGTTCTCACCTAACTTTTCATCTTTTCGCTACTAACAACGAGATCTTCAATTCCCATTTAGATTGTTTCGGCTATAAACCGCTCGATCTCAAATCGAGAATTCGGGTTGCATACTTTCAAGTCGAAACTTCAGAAAATCATAACTTCCTCATACGAAGTCAGATTTGGGAGTTCTTTTTATGCACGTTCTTGGTTTAACGAACTCTACGACTTTCGTTTAGATAAATAAGGATAAATATTGCACTAACGTAAATTTCACTTTTTACGTCATTCAGCGTTGTCGGTTCTGTCGCGAAACTTCGACAGGTCATAACTTCTTCGTTATAACTCGGATTTCGGCATTCTTTATATCTCCGGAATCCTTGCTTCGACCACTAAAACTTTATGTAAAGATATCGGGCTTATCTCACACTTTAATTTTGACGCTTATTTTATTCTTAATTCAATTAAGCCATACAACTAAGCATAAAACACACAATACTCAAATATTTCATCATTAATACTTCAAAAGAATTACAAGGGTTAACCTAGACTATTACATCAACGAAAATGCCTATCCTGGAAACGCAGGCGTTACAATTCTCTCCCCCTTAGCATGATTCCGTCCTCGGAATCACACATCAACAAACAAATGCGGATAACGACTCAACATGTCACTCTCCGTTTCATTAATTCTCAATTCAGAAATTGGAATTATATCGGGAACTTCTCCCATGAACTTCCTCAAATAACACACATGGAAAGTGTTATGAATACCCTTCAGTTCTTCTGGTAGTTCTAGCTTGTAAGCTTGGTTCCCAATCCTCTGAAGAACTTTAAACGGTCCAATAAACCTCGGACTTAACTTTCCCCTTTTACCAAACCTTATAAGTCCCTTCCATGGCAAGACTTTAAGTAAAACCGAATCTCCAACTTCAAAAGTCATCGATCTTCGCTTCTTGTCAGCATAGCTCTTTTGACGATCCCGAGCTGCTAACATTCTTTCCCTGATCACTTTCAACTTTTCAGCAGTCTGATGGACCATCTCGGGTCCCATAAACTGCTTTTCCCCAGCCTCAAGCCAACAAGACGGCGTACGACACTTCTGTCCGTACAAAGCTTGATAAGGTGCCATCTTTATGCTCGAGTGGAAACTATTATTGTCGGAAAATTCTACCAAAGGTAAATGTTCATCCCAGTTACCTAGGAATTCTAGGGTACATGCTCTCAGCATATCTTCAAGTGTTTGTATCGTTCTTTCACTCTGACCATCAGTCTGTGGATGGTAGGTTGTACTTAAACACAACTTGGTACCCATTTCCTCTTGTAGACTTTTCCAAAACCTTAAGGTGAAACGACTGTCACGATCTGACACAATCGTTAACGGGACACCGAGAAGCCTCACAATTTCTTTCACATAAGAATTCGCAAGCTTATCCATAGACCATTTCTCCTTGGCTGCTATGAAATGCGCACTCTTAGTGAATCGATCAACGACCACCCAAATCATGTCGTGACCACATTTCGTTCTGGGTAGTTTAGTGACAAAATTCATAGCAATGTCTTCCTATTTACCCATAGGCACAGGTAAAGGCTCTAAACTCCCATATGGTTTCTGATGTTGTGTCTTGACTCTCGCACAGGTCACACACTCGGCCACATACTTTGCAACATCAAGCTTCATCGTTGGCCACCAGTAGTAGGGTTTCAGGTCCCTATACATTTTAGTGCTACCGGGATGAATCCAGTACATGGTCTTATGAGCTTTTTCCATCAAAAGATCTCTGACCCCTCCTGTCTTAGGTATCCAAATCCGATCTTGGAACACCTTCAGTTCATGACTGCTTATACCGAACACCAACGTTTTTCCCAAACGTTCCTCCTTTAGGTCATTCTTCTCAGAAGCTTCCTCTTGAGCTTTCTTTATACTTTCCACAATGGTCGAGACAACTTCTATTCTCAACGCTCTTGGCCTTTTTCCTTCAAGATTGACTTTCCGACTGAGAGCATCAGCAACAACATTAGCTTTACCAGGGTGGTAAAGTATCTCACAGTCGCAGTCCTTAAGTAATTCTAGTCGCGTCGTTGCCTCATATTCAATTCTTTCTGACTAAAGAGATATTGGAGACTCTTATGATCAGTGAAAAGTTTGCACTTTGTGCCATAGAGGTAATGTCTCCATATTTTTAGAGCGAAAACTACTGCTGCCAACTCCAAATCATGAGTAGGGTAGTTCTTTTCATGATCCTTCAACTGTCGAGACGCATATGCTATCACCTTTTCTCTTTGGGTCAAAACACAACCCAATCCAACCCCAGACGCATCGCTATAAACAGCGAAGTCTTCAACTCCATCGGGTAGAGAAAGTATTGGTGCCTCACATAGTCTTTTCTTTAGCTTCTCGAATGCTTCTTTATGCTTATCACTCCAAGAATAAGTAGCTCCTTTGTGGGTCAAAGCTGTTAATGGACTAGCGATCGAAGAAAAGCCTTGGATAAATCTTCGGTAATATCCGGCTAATCCTAAAAAGCTTCGGATCTCTGTGGGATTTTTTGGTTGTTCCCACTTCATTACAGCCTCAATCTTTGCTGGATCGACCATTATCCCTTCCTGGTTGACCACGTGACCCAAGAATTGGACTTCTCGAATCCAAAAATCACATTTGGAGAACTTCGCATATAGCTTCTCCTTCTTCAAGACTTCTAACACTTCTCGCAAGTGTCTGCCATGTTCCTCTTGGCTTTTCGAGTAAATCAGAATGTCGTCTATGAATACTATCACAGATTTATCTAGAAACGGATTACAAACCCTATTCATCAAATCCATGAACGCTGCTAGAGCATTGGTTAGTCCAAACGACATAACCAATAACTCATAGTGTCCATATTGTGTTCTGAACGCAGTCTTCTCGATATCCTGCTCTCTCACTTTTAGCTGATGATATCCTGACCTTAGATCGATCTTCGAGAAATAGCTCGAACCTTGCAATTGATCAAACAGGTCATCAATCCTTGGCAACGGGTATCTATTATTTATGGTTGCCTTGTTCAGTTCTCTGTAATCGATGCACATTCTCACACTTCCATCTTTCTTCTTCACGAATAACATTGGAGCTCCCCAGGGCGATGAACTAGGTCTAATGAAACCTTTGTCCAATAACTCCTGAAGTTGCATCATCAGCTCCTTCATCTCCGTCGGTGCTAATCGGTGAGGTGCTTTTGCTATTGGCGTCGTCCCTGGTAACAAGTCTATTCTAAACTCCACTTGTCTATTAGGCGGTAATCCGGGAAGATCTTCGGGAAATACTTCCAGATAATCACACACCACTTGTATAATCTGCATCACCTTCTTTTCCTTCTTAGCATCGATCACGAATGCTAGATATGATGTACATCCCTTGGTCAAACACTTTCTGGCTTTCATTAGGGAAATAATTCCAGAATTCACTCTGTGTTTATCCCCATACACCATAAATGAGTCTTTCCCTGGCGGGTTTACTTTTACTATCTTCTTCCTGCATAAAATTCCGGCATCATTGGTGCTAAGCCAATCCATTCCCAGAACGATGTCGAAACCATTATGTTCGATAGGCAATAATTCCTCGTGAAACTTATTCCCATTCAAGTCGATTAAGATGTTTTTCATACGATGGCTAACAGGTACAAACTTGCCACTAGCAACTTCGACTAATAAAGCATTATCTAGTCTATCAACAGGCAAAGCTAGTTTTCTACCAAACTCATGCGAAATAAAGGAGTAGTTGGCTCCAGAATCAAACAAAATTTGAGCAGGTAATTCGTTAACAAGAAAGATACCTGAAGCGACATCAGCTTCATCTTTCGCAACCTCAAGTGTCATCTGGAAGGCTCTCGCCTTAGGCTTTGATGAAATGTTGGGCTTAGCTGCCTCCTTCTTTTTCGGATAGTCTTTCAAAATGTGCCCTTCCTCGTTACAACCAAAGCACATCCTTTTGTTTTTCGGACACTCATTGGCAAAATGCCTAATTTTTCCGCACTTGTAGCAGGTTACATCCTCACTACATTTCCCAAAGTGCTTTTTCTTCTCACACCATTTTGCTTCGCCTCCTTTTCCTCCAAACTTTTCGAATCAGACTTCGAAAATTTGCTTTTCTTGTTGGAACCTGAAGTTCCTTCAAACTTTCTCTTCTCGCCAACTTCAACCTTGTTGGCAGTTCTTCCCTTGATCATGTCCTCAACAAACTTGGTAGCCCAAATAGCTGCCTCCAGAGTAGGTGCCTGACGCACTGGCACCGCGTACTCCCATGGAAGTCCTTTTGCATACCGGTCAACCTTTGTCAGCTCATCTGGAACGATGCGCAAAGAAAACTCCATCTTGTCGATGAAAGCGTTAGTGTAATCGTCGACCGACATGCTGTCCTTTGTCAATGTCAGAAACTTGTTCTCCAATTCCAACAGATTTTGAGCCGAGCAGAACTTGCGCTTGAACTGCGCCAAGAACTCTACCCATGACAACTGCAGTGGCTCATTAGGGCTTAAAGTCTTTCCTAAAGTGTTCCACCATCGAACGGCTCCACCTCAAAATTGACACACTGCATAGATAGTCTGCAACTTGCCTCTGCAGCCACAAGTCATGAAGGCTAACTCCATTTCTGAGATCCAATCCATAACTCCAATCGGATCCTCCTTTCCATTGAAGGTCGATGGTTTGCAAGTTAGAAAGTCCTTGTACTTGCATCCCATTCCATCATTCCTTCCATCATGGTTGTTTTGCCTAACTATCGGTGGGTTGGCTTGACCAACAGACCCACTGAAGTTTCTACCTTCCGAGTGCCCTTCATTTAATTCGGGCTCTTCCACCTGAATTGACAGTTCTTCACGATTCTGTTGAATCAACCACCTAGTCTCCTCCATTTGACGATCCAACATCGTTTGAATCATCAATTGTACACCAACCATTGTTATCGGCTCAGGTGGTGCTGCTACAACAGGTATTTGCTCAATCACCGGTGGTTGATTCCTGTTTTCATCAACATTTCCAACTCCACTTCTTGTTCTCACCATTTTTTTATCTACACACCGAATAAGGTGAAATTAGATCATCATTCACGATAGATATTCAAATCATCCTTATCACTCCGAAACGTTTACATGCTAGTTCTAAATTCGTAGACGTACGCTTAGAATCCTACACACATAAGGTTTCCAGATCCGGTAGGCAACAGACCATAGATCCGAACAAATAATATCATATATTGCAACATATAACATTTAGCACATAAAAGCATTTTAGGCAACTTTCCTAAAATAAAATGGTGCTCGTGTCTAAAATATAACAGATACACATCTCAAAATTCCACTTAGCATTCTAAGTTTAAGTCTAGAAATCCTACAAATCCCTAGTTCGCTTAAACTAATGCTCTAATACCAACAGTGACATCCCCAAAATCTCGGCCAGAAAAGACCGGTTTCATTTATGCTTTTTAAACATTTTCAGAGTAAATCCTTTTGATTTTAAAAGAGATGCGAAATTTGTTCCCAAAAACAAAACATGATAAAATCGATTTTTATCAAAACATTTCATGAAGAAATATAATTTCATTCCATAATCAAAAACTCAGGATGTCATGTTCCGATACAGACCATAAAGTATAAACGATAACATTACAAGTCATTCGACAAATATATGCATATACAGACTTGTAAACAAAACAACTTGATGATTATCCATCTTATGCCCTCGCATCACTTCCTGTAATACAAAGAAACTGAGTGGGTCAGGCTTGGGAGCCTGGTGAGCATATAGGGTTTTCAACCCACAATAAATAATTAAATTAATTTTCATCAACCAACAATAACTCAATTACCCATTCCCGTTATTCTCACTTTATGTCCCTAAAATAACTAACACAAGGGACCTAGTCTAAGCATATTTCATCGGGGCGACAACACATGCATTCGGGGGTTTCCCGGCAATATATGTCAAATAAGGCAACCATGGGGGGATGGAGTACAGCGAATGAACACCCAAGTTCATTAACACCTACAGGTGGCGAGCCTGCTAGTGTTCCACATGACTGTCTAGAAAAGTATGTGGTCATCATCTAAACTCCGCTAGATGACTAAATCAAAACAACATCGAGGCCTCTCATCTGTTTATTACACACCAACTATCTACCCATGTTCTACCCAACATATTAGTAGATAAAAATATACATTTTTTATACATAGTTTAAAACCTGTATAGCATGCTTTAATAAATACATATTCCACATAACAGATGAGGCACACACACATAACACGTATTTCATAGAGAATAAATCAGATCTATGAGATAGAAGAGAGTGGATATACATTCACACATATAACAACAAAATATATACACATAGCACGTATTCTATATAAAATACTTCATAATAATGTATTGGAAGAAAGTAACTACACACTCACTTGATCAAAAGATGATCGGACAGCACTACGTCTTGCAGAAGTAGTGTTTCTCCGTAGATCTGGAAGATTTTCACAAAAACCGGGCTCCTCGCGGGCAGGGCTTTGGCTCGGGAATAACGCTCTTTAGGATCCTCGGGACTTCGGATCTTGCTTCGGAGCTCGGGAATGATATCGGGGCTTCGGGATATGATTGGCATGCAAATTGAGGCAAAAACTAGAGAGGAGAAAGAGTTTGAACAAGAGAAAATGGCTGATCTCGGTTTCTATTTATAAGCTGGTGGGTCTGGGATTACGCTGGGAGTAATTTCAATTTACGTTGGGGGTACTTTGACGTCACTGCATGCGTCAATTGGTGGCACTCGAGTATTGGTCAAACAACTTGCACCCTTCTGAGTACGCTGGGCATACTCAAATTACGCTCGAGTACGCTGGGCATACTCAAATTACGCTCGGCGTAATTTGACTCGTCAAACTTCTAAATTGCGTAACTTTCGCATACGAGCTCCGTTTTCGACGTTCTTTATATCCACGCGTAGGTGAGACTATGCTCTACAACTTTCGCTTAGACTCCGTCGGCTAATTTTGAATTTATTTTTATTATTTAATTTTAGTAGGCCTGGACAGGAAAACTTCGTTATAAAATCATAACTTCTTCGTCCGACGTCCGTTCTCGCCTAACTTTTCATCGTTTCGCTACTAACAACGAGATCTTCGATTCCCGTTTAGATTGTTTCGGCTATAAACCGTTCGATCTCAAATCGAGGATTCGGGCTGCATACTGTCAAGTCGAAACTTTAGAAAATCATAACTTCCTCATACGAAGTCAGATTTGGGCGTTCTTTTTATGCACGCTCTCGGTTTAACGAACTCTACGACTTTCGTTTAGATAACTAAGGCTAAATATTGCACTAATGTAAATTTCACTTTTTACGTCATTCAGCGTTGCCGGTTCTGTCGCGAAACTTCGACAGGTCATAACTTCTTCGTTATAACTCGGATTTCGGCATTCTTTATATCTACGGAATCCTTGTTTCGACCACTAAAAATTTATGTAAAGATATCGGGCTTATATCACACTTTAATTTTGATGCTTATTTTATTCTTAATTCAATTAAGCCACACAACTAAGCATAAAACACATAATACTCAAATATTTCATCATTAATACTTCAAAAGAATTACAAGGGTTAACCTAGACTATTACATCAACGAAAATGCCTATCCTGGAAACGCAGGCGTTACAGTTACTCAATTGGTTTGCATCACAACTATCCTGAATCCTCATGCTTATTTTTATATTGGGCTAGATCAAAGCATAACTACTTTTGTATATGGACGCTATCATTCTCACTGCCTCCACCCCCTTCTTCAGCATACATCTTCATCCCTAAACCATCAATTCTTCATAATTGATAATGGGGATCTTAGCTTCTTGTTTAGGGTATCTGCCATACCCAACTTGTTTGGCCTCTTTCTCAGCCATTAGAAGTATGGTACATAGATTCTAGAACTTACATGATTGATCCAGTACAAACCATGTCACACTCCAAAGGACACTCACTACAATTATCGGGTGTGCTATTTTTGTAATTCTACCTTATAACGGGCATTACCCAATGCCCTTTAGTACCTTATTTTGATCCTACACCTTACCTACGATGCCCAAGAAATATGTTTATTCTTGCATGATCCAATGGGCGTCCAGTTTAGTGCGTTGGAGTACATTATCTAGTATGTTAAAAGCTTGACTACAATTTATAGAGATATGTCGTATATACTATTGTTCTTATCACATACCCTAATACGAACCGATGAGGATGTTACTCTAATCATCGCTCTTTTTTGTTACTACATGTTTCTAAGAAATAATATCTTATTTTATTCTTATAAATGCCATAATTTTGTTTCACAATCCAATGCCAAGACTGAGTATTGTGGTTTTCGAAAATTTGTTGGCTATTCGACCTTCTTTGTGAGCTGCATGCCACAACAACATCATGACAACAAAACACTGCTTAAGGAGGTGGAAATGATAAGGGTAGAGATCCAAAAACCTCAGAAGGTAACACCTTCAATCTTACAACCAAGGATCCTGAATTTCGAAAATACAAGATCCCTAGGGAAACGTTCGAAATCGACAGCCCCAACATCCATTGTGTAACGTCCCAATATTACAAGTTGAGATTTTCCCCAATATTTCATAAAATTGGGTTTTTCCTAAGTGAAAGATAAGTAAGGACCTTCTTCAACAAGTTAGATTATCCAAAGAAGGATCCTCTCCATACAGGAACACAGAAAACTAAAAGACTTACAACACGAAACTTCTCTAAAAGATAGAAGACTAAAGGAAAATTCTAAAGGCCAAGACTAAACCTAAGAATCATCAGATTCTATCTATCCTTGTTTCTTAAAACTATATTTCTATATTCTAACTAATGGTTTATCTTTCTAAGGTTCCTAACTGTTTTAAAGTCCTAAGCAGATGACTGACCATTTCAGGTTATTAGGATCCCAAGAGTTCTTGTAAAACCTTAACTCTTTAGGATCCTAATCATTCAAGGATCCTCAGAAAACCTACTATTACAATCTCAACAACCATGCAAGAAGATATAAACAACAATAGATTGAAATAAAAAGTGTTTCCCATCAATCCTACCAAAAAAGAAAATGTTAATTGTCTTACATCCAAAATACTAAAATTATTTTTTTTCTAATCAAACCTAAATTGTAGTTTGATCATCACCACCAGGGACCTTCTCTACTTCTTCCTCCTCTCCTTCTACCATCATCTACTTTGCAGGATTTTGACTGGTGTTAACAGACTCACCAGTTAATTCAGCTAGGGCTTCACACCAACCAGCTACATTCTAGGATCTCGTGTTGGCTATGTCTTATGCAAGTTTGATCTTAGCTTCCTAGACAGCCACAACAACGCTACCCCTCACCTTAGCTATCACCTCTACAATCTCAACAACATGATCTTCTTCCTTCTTAGCCTTCTCTTTACTCAGTAGCTCCACCCTTATTAGGAGATCTTTATGAGTGGATTTTCACACTTTCTCCTGCTCCTTTAAGGCTAGCTCAACCTTCTCAGCTTTGGCCTTTAAGTCAACAGTGGATCAAGAAACGTGGTCAGAAACCTAAAATAAGAACGACATTAGTAGATATAAATCCAAACAAACAAGAATCAGAGTTCATGAAATACTTAATGCTTGAGAAAAAGAGACCAACTTCCTGAGTGCTTCCTCGGAGCCGAGGCTCTCCAGGTTCAAATCTGTAGCCTCATCGGTTTTCCTCTTCCAGGAACCTAGGGTCTTAACTGTGAGATCGATATGAACACTTTTTCGATGAATAGAGGAGACAACTTTTTCCTTCTTGATCATGATCAAACCACTAGACATGTCACCTTCCATGCTAGAGAGGCCAAACCGAGCACCAGAGTGGCAAGAGATCCTTGTCAGGAATAGTGTTGCGCCTCACAAAAGTACTTCTCTTTCCATATTGAGTCATTGTGTTTTGATTTCTGAAAGAGTGGAGATTTTTTGGGTTTGAGCTTTGGTAAGAAACGAGAATCCCTGAAGGTGGAGAGATCGTAAACATGAACTAGTTCAACAATGCCTACGGGAAAAGCCTCATTGGATTTCAGGAACCCAATATCCTCTTCATCAAACGAACAAGTCTCATTATAAGCGAGGATCTTTTGATCGATAAAGTCATCATCAGAAAGGGCAACGATGCTAGCTCGAGAGTGAAGCATCTTTTTACCTATGCTTAAGAGATTGCAAAAACTAAAGAGGAGGAGAAAGAAGGATACTTTTGGGATAGTCAGAGATGATCAGGTAACAGGTGAAAGAATTTCTCACTATTTACCCCTATTTATATGAGAAACAGGAAAGAGAAGATTGATTTCACCGTGACATCATGAGGGTTAAACGGATAAAATTCTATCCGTTAGGATTTGAAATTTAAAAAATCTTATCTCCTTTTAAATTTAATTATACCTTTAAATATTTAGAAATTAACTTAATATTTCGGAGGTAGAATTTGGGGGCAATTGTTAGGGCCAAGATCCTTAACCATATTTAGGATCTCGAAGCTTCAAGAACTTTCAGGATCCCGAACAGACCTCAGGATCCTGACCATTATTATTATTATTTCCTAATATTTCTAGCATATATATTTCTAGTATTTTCTCACTTGTGCAAAATTAGTCAACATAAGACTCATTATCAACGAAGAAACACTTCAATCAAGCAAAAGACCTAGGAATACCAAGTCAAACCAACGTGCTCATTTTTATTCGAGAGGATCCCGGGAATATCGGACTTATTATTACTTAGACTAGATTATAAATACACATGTATTTCGCACACTACACACACCTATACTCACTGCGATACTTGTACTCATTTACCTACTTTCATTTATGTAATCAATCATTCAATTTATACAATTAAACAAGACAGATGATTATAGGCCTGACAATGGAGCGAGTTTTGACCCTGATCTGATCCAAACCCTTAAGAATTATATGGGTTTGGAGCATAGTTTTTGATTCGTTTACCCGTTAACGACCCATACCCGCTAACCCTTTTATTAAAAGTGTAACGACCCGTCTCCGGTATGATGATTCCTTGGCCTTTATTTTGAAGTTGTGCAAGAGGGACTCGGCGAGTTCATAGCCTGACTCGCCGAGTAGGGACGGGATTTCGAGCACGTGTTAGCTGGCGACTCGGCGAGTCTGTCCGTCTGGGAGAAACCCTAAATCCCCGGGTTGCCCACTATTTAAGCCACCTTATGGCCTCCATTCTCGCCTCCTTCACCCTCAGAAGCTGTGAGAAAACCCTAATTCGTTCTTGAGTGATTCTAAGTGATTTTGTGTGCAATTGTGAAGGCTTGAAGAAGGAGAAGAAGAAAGGAGCAAGGAGAAGGATTGTGGAGCAAGGATTCAAGGGAAAGCAAGAGCTCTTTGAGGTATTCTTCAGATTTCCTTCCCTTTTATGCTTTAAAACCCCCCTCTAGATCTAGTTGATGCTTTTCTCAAGCCTTATGTTGATATGGAAGCCCTTTTATGTCAAGATATCCTTAGATCTGTTTATTTAGGAGTTGTAACACCCAGATCTATTGCCTTTATGGAGCTATTTTGCATATTAACCCTAGATCTACCCCTTTTAAGCATCTTTTAGCCTTTATTCCCTTGTTCATGTGTTTGTACACGTAAAGTTGGAAACTTTACGTGGTAAATCAGCTTATTGGACTCAGATCTATCTTGTGTATGTTTTGGATTCGAGCAGAATCGAGTGTAGAATAGTTGCATGGCGGTGACTTGGCGAGTCAGAAGAACGACTCGGCGAGTCGAGTCGCGAGTCCCCAATTTCTTCCTTTTGAGCGGTGTCGAGTGGGTCCAGTGAGTAGTGGAGTGGACTCAGCGAGTTTGAGGGTAGACTCAGTAATGGAGGGACTCGGCGAGTTGTTCATACAACTCGGCGAGTCCAAGGCAATCTTCTTAAGCTCAAGAACAACTCGTCGAGTTGTTCATATGACTCGGCGAGTCGGATGAAGATTGTCTGAGTTCTTGGTTCGAGAGGGTACTCGTCGAGTCGATGTCATACTCGACGAGTAGCCACGAGTAGGATTGAGAAGTGAGGTTAGAGACTCGGCGAGTCAGGTCAACTGTGGGTTGACTTTGACCTAGAGTTGACTTTGACCGAGAGTTGACCTTGACCGAGAGTTGACTTGGACCAAGGGTAAAAGAGTCATTTTACCCAGTGCAGTGTTTAGTATTTGATTGAGTGTGTTTATGGACTTGTAGCCGGGGAGATACCGAAGCAGCAGCAGTTAGCTTCCAGAGCCATACACACAGCAGTCAGTTCACGAGGTGAGTTTCCTTTCAGTAGGAACGGGTCTACGGCCACAATGCCGACCCGTTTAATTATCAGTAGTTTCGGACTTTGGTCTGATGCATTAGTTAGAGTGCTTGATGTCTTTGTGATACAAGCATGTTTGTGTTATGTGTTCCGGACTCTGTTCCGATGCAGTATGCAGTATATGGGATTATAATAGTTGTTAAGTTTTATGCTATGCCATGATCAGTCAGTTCCGGACTTCGGTCCGATGCAGTCAGTTCCGGACTTCGGTCCGATGCAGTCAGTTCCGGATTTCGGTCCGATGCAGTTAGTTCTGGACTCTGGTCCGATGCAGGGGACAAGGTACCAGTCAGTTCCGGACTTCGGTCTGATGCAGCTAGTTCCAGACTTCGGTCTGATGCAGTGGGCAAGGCCCAGTATGTGCTTTATTTATATATTATATGGTATGTGGTAGTTTGGGGGAGCTCACTAAGCTTCGTGCTTACAGTTTCAGTTTTGGTTTCAGGTACTTCCGCAAGCAGAGGGAAGAGCTCGGGATGATGGCATCGCACACACCACAGCTTCAGCTTTTATCCTGGGAGTTGATTTAGTTTTGATTTGATATGACATAATATGATACAATTTTCCGCACAGTGTTTTTATTTTGTTTGGGATACATCACGTATGGTTTTATGATATGATACTCAGATTATGGTTTTTGGTTATATTGAAAAACGAAATTTTTGGGTCGTATTTTTGGGTCGTTTCAAAAAGGGTCGGGTATGGATCATCACTGATCCGCTCCGTTTATAACCCGCCCCATATAATTTTTGAATTATCGGTTTATATTTTATATTTCTTAAAATTTTAATTTTAATTCCAATCAAAAGTCCAAAGGGAAAATGCCAAAGTCCACACTGTTTATACATAAGAATCAAGGAGTCGACTTCTAGACTCTCAGTCTTCTACTAAGAATTATGATGTCATTTCATTTATATTTCATCAAGCAGTCATCATATTTCATTCATAAATCAATAAATTCATTCATCAACTGAAAGAAAGTTTGTCATTGTTATTTTCTATCACTACAATTGACAATAAAAAATAAATCAGAAGTTACTACAATAGTGATTTTTAATTCCAATCGGAAGTCCTCAAGTATGTAATGTGTTTTCTAAATCAACATTTGTTTTATTTAAGAAATATTGTTTTATGAATTAATTAAAATGTGTTTGAAAATTCAAAAAGCCTATGGGTTATGGAGCGAATTTGGATATCCGTTGATTCGATGGATAAAGGTATGAATTTGATTATTCAAAACCCTACGGGTTACGGAGCGGGTTTGGATCGGATTTTGAAATTTTTTAAAAAGGTTTGGATCAAGGTCGATTCGCTCTAAACCTGCCCCATTGCCAGGTCTAGATGATCATTATCACCTCCTAAGGTTTTGTGCCGCAGATCCTAACAAGGTTCAAAGGCTTTCACTGTAAACCACTTGTACGATATTGTTCTAATTTCGATAATTACTTTACAAATAACATCAGAACCTCTGATATAATTTGGTTAATATCTACTCAGTTGATTTTTGATCAAAACATTAAGATATACATTCCTTTTGTCTGTAATAGATTGCTTTGGGTGAGGTTTCATTTCTTCATGTTTCATCCATTTCTCAATATGTTGATAACTTTACTAAGAGAATTCCGTCATCTTTATTTCATGAGTTTAGGTCTAGATTGAACATTCGAGTCACACCTTCCTATAGATGTTAGTGTATACACATGACATATTGTTAAACCAATGGTAGGCCCATTTTAAATTGTCCATTCATTCCCTTGGATTCTTGTATTTATACGAGATTAATGAGTGTATATCATTAATGGAAAAAATACATTCTAATATATAGCTTATTGCATGCATAATACGTTTTATTAATAATATAAAACCAATATATATTTCAACCAATTCAAACTCGCATCCAAATAACTCGAGATGACTTGGTGTATATACAATATAGTAAACTCGAATCATTTTTCGTTGAACAATAAAACTTCTAGTTAAAGACTAGCCACAGGCTGGACAAAAACTACAACACGGTTCAATAATTAGGAGAGCATAAACAAACTAATTAACGAGTTCGACATAGCACCATTCTCACAAATAGGACAGTGAATCGATAATGCAAATCAATAGATGGACTCAACTAATATTTAATATGTTTGCAAACAAATTTTATAAAGTCACCATATGTATATACATTTTTTAAATCTTCTAAAATATCATAAAATACACCAGCAGTACTTTTCAAAAGAAGTTTTTCATATCTGATTTTGAAAATTCGGCATTCACGATTGGATCTTATACATGTTTAACTACACTTATTTAAATTAATTAATTTATATTAAAATATAGAGTTTTGATGATTTTAAAATTAAAAAAATACATGTATTCGGGACTTATTAGATTATAATTTAAATAATTATTCATCTACTACTATGAGACTATCACTATTCTTGGTTTAAAAAAACTCTTTATATACACCATGAAATAGCGTTTGATCAGCTAACGAACCCAAACCAATCATGATGACAGCCGCCATACTAACTACGATGGTGGAGGTGGCGATTCTGATATGCTTACTCCAACTCGCCACAGCCACCACCGCCGCAGCATCATCGTTGTCCTACCCATCTCATCAAATCCTTGCCGTCCAAGAAATCATAGATACCACAAAATCAGCTGCCCAAGTACCCCAAACACAACTACTTGACCATGAAACAATAGAGTCCGGAGAGTCTCACGGCGGGAAGAGATGGAAGCTGAACCTTGTCCACCGTGACAAGCTGTCGGAGAATGATGATGGTCACCGGCGGCGGACAGAAGCTCGGTTGAAGAGGGACGTGAAAAGGGTGGCAATTTTGAATAGTCGAATTGGTGGTAACCACACCAAAGGTGGTGTTGAAGGAGGGCGGTTCGAGGTGGAAGATTTTGGGTCGGAGGTGATTTCCGGCATGCGACAAGGGAGCGGTGAGTATTTTGTGAGAATAGGTGTTGGAAGTCCACCGCGAAGTCAATACATGGTGGTTGACTCTGGTAGCGATGTTGTGTGGGTCCAATGCTTGCCATGCAAGCAATGCTACCAACAATCAGACCCGCTTTTTGACCCGGCCAGCTCAGCTTCTTTTGTGGCTGTCTCTTGCGCATCCCCTGTATGTCAACATGCAGAAACCGCCGTTGGTTGCCATGGTCACGGTGGTGGTCGGTGGTGTAAATATGAGGTTTCTTATGGCGATGGATCTTACACAAAGGGAACTTTAGCCCTTGAAACACTAAGCTTTGGAAATACTTTCATCCGTAATGTTGCCATTGGATGCGGTCATAGAAACCAAGGGTTATTTGTTGGTGCAGCCGGACTACTTGGAATCGGTGGTGGCTCTATGTCACTAGTGAGTCAACTCGGTGGCGAAGCCGGTGGTGCATTTAGTTACTGTCTTGTTAGCCGAGGGGCTGGTTCCCTCGGTTCGCTAGAATTCGGGAGAGAATCTCTCCCGACAGACAGTGCTGTTTGGGTCCCACTGCTACGTAACCCGAGATTCCCTAGTTTTTATTATGTGGGACTCTCAGGTCTCGGAGTGGGAGGGGTTCAAGTTACAATACCTGAACCCATTTTCAAACTGAGCGACATGGGCCACGGAGGAGTTGTGATGGACACTGGAACAGCTGTCACACGACTTCCAACTGTGGCCTATGCAGCTTTCCGTGACACTTTTATAGCTCAAACTACAAACCTACCTCGTGCACCACCGGTTTCCATATTTGACACATGCTATGACCTAAATGGGTTTGTAACTGTTCGAGTCCCGACTGTGTCATTCTACTTTTCCGGAGGACCGGTTTTGACACTTCCGGCGAGTAACTTTCTAATTCCGGTGGACGATATGGGAACATTTTGTTTCGCCTTTGCTCCAACATCATCGGGTCTTTCTATTATTGGAAATATTCAACAAGAAGGTATACAAATTTCTTTCGATTCTACAAATGGACTCATGGGATTTGGCCCCAATGTTTGCTAATCACTTAAAAACAATATTCTCCATCAGACGCGCATGTTATATATTTTGCTACAACCATGTAAACAAATTAGTACCTAGTTCATATATATCGTGATAGTTTTGTTTTCCTACTATGAATCATTATCATCTTTGGTGATTTCAATGATTAGTGTAAGAGTGTATGTAATGTATAAAAGCCCAGTTTTCGTGTATGATGGATTATGTAACGTAATCTGTTTGTGTCTATATTTCTTAGATGTAATTCTATATAAGTCTTTATATGCTGTATTCTACGAGTATTATAATCAAAAGAACCCGAAAACAATAGTTGTGATTTTCTAAATTTATTCAAGAAGATTCATCCTGCAACTTCCTCAACTATCCCGGTTTCTGAGCAATACAGGCGGATATCAACAGTATTGTAAATAATGTCGCAAAGCCTAAATTCTTGTAGTGGTTTATTTATTTATTATAAAGTTGGCAATTCGTGTAATGGTATGTTCATGATGGTAGTTAGTTTATTTATAATCACATAAAAATAATATAATTTTATCAAATATAAATATATAAATCCGTATCCATTAATTTAGACTAATACAGAAATGGAACTATGGTTTGACGAAATTTACGGTTTTAGTCCATTTTGTAAATTTATTGCGTTATGGTCACATCTTCTTCCCATTTTCGTCCCTTGCACCGAAAGCCTATAAATATAAATAACAACTATCATGAAATCATTTTCCATCAAAACGTAAAATATTTTAACAACCATAAAATATAGACGCCCAGCGTAGGGGTTGTATCCCTCCCACAACTCTATACCACATCATTTACTTCCACCAATCGATCTCAATTGATCCTTGCAACCTAAATGAGACATACAAACATCAACATGTAGTGTAGCTATATATAAAAATCAAAAAATATGAATACTAGATCAATTCCCTTGAAGAACCACATCTTAGATTTTTTACAAAATTGAAATCTCACTTTAGCCCTATACAACAAATCTAACCGCCTATCAATATCTCTCATACTTTACAACATATGAACAATCTCATAAATAACTGATGAATATATATATATATATATATATATATATATATATATATATATATATATATATATATATATATATATATATATATATATATATATTAGAGTATTTCTACAAGAGGCTACTAACAAGATGAACAAGAAAGAGAAATAAAGGTTATCTTAAGATAACAACTAAACAATTAAATCATGGCCGACTCTCTCTTCAGCTTAGGTACTTACTGAATTTACATTTTAAACCCTTGCACTTTCATTTGTTACTCCAGTAATCTTCATCTTTAACTTCAAGTGAGCCCCAAGCGCAATGATTGTCCATCTATCATTAGCAATCCACTGTATTTGCAAATTACAACTCCAACATCTAATCTTTTCATTTTATCTAATTTATACCCTACATTTACAAACAAACCAAGTTAGAACTTCTAATTTCCACATTCTCAAGTTTGTGATTGATCGAGATTCATTTCTACATCTCAACATATATATAATTAACAATGCCTAAATTGGCTTTTAACTTGTCATCGTCATTTATATAGACAACGGTCCAACCATCGCATATTTGTAGGTTAACCTAATTTAATTATCCAATATATGTAATCTTCTGACTACTAAATAATTTGTAACAACCCGAAACATCAAGAGTAGAGTTGAAGGGCTAAAAGAGTAAATTGGGAAAGAACGACTCGGCGAGTCCATGTGCGGACTCGGCGAGTAGAGTCGCGACTTGGTCGCCTGTTAAGTGGCCGACTCGGCGAGTCAGTGTAATGGACTCGGCGAGTAGACACTGAGTGGAGAAAACTCTAATTCTCGGGGTTGAGCCCTATATAAAGAACATAACATCCATTCCCCCAGCCTCCTTACTCATCCTCAAGTCCAGAAACCCTAACCCTCGTGTGTGAGTGGATCAAGTGCATTTGGAAGCTTGGAGAAACAATTGTTGAGGAAATCTTGAAGGGTAAGAGGCTTGGAGCAAGGGGCTTTGCTTGGATTCGAGTTTCATTACAGTTGGGGCATTCCTTTGAGGTAATATCTCGTTTTTGAGCTGCTATTTCTTAGATGCATCATTTTGGGGGTGTTAGAGATCATATCCTTGGATGTATTGGAGTTTAGAGGTTAGATCTGAGGTTGCTACCTCAGATCTGGAATGGAGAAGGGTTGGAATGCATGAAAGTCCCTGTTTGTGAGTGGTTGATGGAGCTATTTTGTCCCAAACCCAAACCCTAGAGTGAAAATGCATAGATCTCTTTGGATTCACGTAAAGTTTGCCACTTTACGTGATGGATGAGTTGTAGGAGGCTAGATCTATGTTTTGGATCAATTGCATGGCCTGGAATGCTTCTGTATGGGTTCAGACCGGTGGTACTCGGCGAGTCACATGGGTGGACTCGACGAGTTGCTTGAAGATAAGTTGGAACTCGACGAGTTGGAAGAACAACTCGGCGAGTTGGATGAAGATGCCCTGGAACTCGGCGAGTTGTATGAACAACTCGGCGAGTAGGTTGAAGATAGCCTTAGACTCGGCGAGTCTGTTGTTGGACTCGGCGAGTCTTGTCGAAGAGCTCCAATATTTTCTGGTTGAGTCGAGAATCGGCGAGTCAATGGATGACTTGGTGAGTTGTGTGCGAGTGGACTCAGAGTTGTGGGACTCGGCGAGTCTCGGGGTGACTCGGCGAGTTGAGTCGCGGACTAGGGAAGTTCTGAGCATGGGGACTCGACGAGTCGACGGGCCGACTCGGCGAGCAGGGTCAACCAGGAGGGTTGACTTTGACTGAGGACTTTGACTTTGACCAAGAGTTGACCGTTGACTTTTAGGGCTTGGACAGCGATGTGGCCTTTGGGCCAAGAGAGGGGTAAAATAGTCTTTTACCCTTAAGAGGGTGCCATGAGAGGGTTGATTCTAGTCTCGAGAGTTATATTCATGAGAGTATATGCCTTACGTGTTAGGCGGTGGCGAGTTCGAGATTCAAGTGTGGGGATATCTGCTTTCTGCTTGCCAGGTGAGTCTTCTCACTATACTTTACCTTGAGCAGGTAACCAGAGTTATGTGACAGAGTATTTGTATGCTATGTATGTGATGTGTTGTACTGCATTATTTCTATGTGATTTATGCTGTGCATGTTTTCAGAGTTGGAACCGGAGGGTTCATAGAGTTAGAACCGGAAGGTTCACAGAGTTAGAACTAGAGGGTTCACAGAGCAGGGTCCACGGACCCACAGAGTTATAGCCTCGAGTGGCTAATATGTGTTGTGTGTGGTATTTTGGGGAACTCACTAAGCTTCGTGCTTACAGTGTTTTGTTTTATGTATGTGTTTCAGGTTTCTTTCAGGATCACGGGACGGCACCGGCTTGATTGTACACACCAGAGAAAGAGTCATGTTTTGAGGATCCTGGTTTACTATGCAAGTGAAAATGGAGTTATGTTTTGTAATTTGATTATGAATGAGATTTTAAACAAGTGTTTCTAAGAATTAAACGATTATTTTTAAATGAAAAATTGTTTGAAATTTTCGGTGTTACATAATTAACACATAATAGGATATACCCAAATAAAAATGCAAAGTTCAATTACTTTGAACCTATAGTCTCGTGAACTACAAACAGATTCATGGGTGCTCCATATCCTATAGAAATCTCTACAAAGTTTGAATTTCCATGTTGTCATCCTAAACGACAATGGAGGGTGAGGAATTGGAATCATAAGACTCAAGGGAGTTGCTTGACATTGAGTATGGAAAAGGCGTGACAAACTTGGCATACACCGCCCCCTCATGGTGGCAAGCCAAGTTGATTGAGGTCAAATGGCATTCTAATGAGAGAGAGAGAGAGAGAGGAATTTTTTTATACAAGATATACAACCACATAATGCAATGACCTGTTTATTCTCCAAGTCATGCACAATGTAACTCACCCCACCAAAATGGCATGTCATGCATGAAGTGGCGAGTATAAAATAGAAAACCATATGATTCATTAATTTTTTTATATATATTTTTCTGTACAAATTCAAACGAATATATAGGTAAAGTAGGTCCTAAATTTTTTTTAAAATAGGTCCCTAAAAATTTTCTATATTAATTTTAGATAAATTAAAAAAATTAGATGGGTTCTAGGACCCACCTTCCTTATACCTAGCATCGTCACTGCATGCATGTTATATGATAAAAATGATGTGGACACCAAAAAGTTGAGGTGGCATTGTGGAAAACTTCGCACAACTCCCTTAAGCCTAAGTGAGTGTGAACCACTAGGAAGAAAATCATCCCAGAAATAGGAATTGCTTGTTTTTGTCGAAAGAGGTATGTGCCAATGTCAGCCGTAGAGCTTCTGCTTTCTGTTGCAACCATGAAGATGGAGATTTAATTTGGCTCACACACCTCAATTCTTACTTCAGTGTTACTCGAACATTGGATAATGAGGAAAAACAAGTCATCATGGATGGTGATATGAAGTGATTGTTGTGTCGGTTCACCTACAAGTGAATCATGGAATCGTCTCTTTAACAAATCTTATAGAGCATATGTTAAGATCTATACAAATAATGATCAAGAATCTATGCATGTACCAATATTCTTGTAGGTCAATCATTATACAAATTCGGTTACGTAAAGTTACATTCTAACTTTGATTGAATCAATGTTTCTACCAAAATGTTTAAACATCTCCAATTTTCAGAAGTATGTTTAAGAAAAAAAAATAAGCATAGGATATCAACTCGTGGGGTTCAACCAGTGGTTGTTCGTACTTTGATCCGATTATTTTACACTTTAGAGGCGATTTCCGATGGCGGGGTATGAGGCCATGTCCTGTGGAGTCGACGACTATATCAAAGGAAGGATTGGGATGAAGGAATCTGGATGAATGTAAATTAGGGATGAAGTGACAATGACGACGTATAGATATGTTCTTATTTCATTTTTTGATTTTTTCTTTCAGTTTCTTTCAATTTTAAGTTTTAACTACATTATAACCCACATAAAATGTGGGGGAATACTAGGTGAAGCAACACTAGCATTGGCGCTTGACGATTAAGGTAAGTCGTTGTTTCCAACTTCAACGTTCTGTCTTCTCATCAATTCTTGAACAATAGGTGAGTGCCCAACACACATTTCAAATTCTTCAATGGTTAATGCCTCCCTGTTCCAAGTTCCTTAAAACTTTCACACATTCCAGTACCACAATCCAAATTCATCCATATTGCATCAAGATCATTGGGAATGACATTTGAGAAAATGTTGGACTTAATAATCTCCTCGACAACCCTCTAAAACTTGTCTGGATATTCCCGCAGTGACGTAGCCACATTAGTACAAAGGTGGGCCTTGGCCCACCCAGAAATTTTTTGAAGTTATATATATATATATATATATTAACTACAAAAGACTACGGCGTGAATGCCCGTCCATTAAAACTTTCAAATTATATACAAATAGAATACCTTTTGCTGCATATATTGTTACGTTTTTTTATCATTTGAAGTATTTTACTACCGTTCATATTTTGTAAATTATTTGGCCTACCCTAAAATAAAATCTTGGTTACCCTACTGTATTCCCGGTTAATGAATTCTCAGATAAGTTGATCTAACTCACATACATACAACCAATAACCAAAACCCTAAAGAGCTTCCTGTCACCTTAGCCATTCTATCCTTCTCTATATGTGATTTTTTTAGACATCTAAATTGTTATTTAAGCTTGCAATTTGTTGATTTTATTGTTGTTATTTGTAGAGTGAGATTTAGAAAAAGAAGCGAAGATGAGTCGAGAAAGAGGTGTCGGAGCAAAAGTGGGAAAGAAGAAGTCAACAAATTTTGTGATTGATTGTAGGAAGCCTATTGCGGATAAGATCATGGAGATACCTCATTCGAGAAGCAAAAGAAAAGAGAAAGTGGGGAAGAATGATACTTGCTATTGGGCAACTACGTGGCACTTTTATTTAATGAAAAGTCACTTAACCTCAACAAAGTCCACATCATGCCCCCACACTACCAAAAAAACATGAGGAACATTGTAGAACAAATCGCAAAAGTTTATAAGGCTAGATTGACATTTTCCTAATAAAAATATACGATTCAAGTTTGTAAAAAGCTCAAAACTATTTTTGAAAAACTATAAAATTTAGACAAAAAAATAAGCCTAACATGTTTATTTTAGTGTTAAAATAGTCGTAATCGGCTGGAGAAGATTTGGTATTGTATTATTTTTTGTATTAATTTGTTGTAAAATAAAAGCTTTATGGGTTGAAGATGGTCTTATATCAATCATGATTTACATAAATCATAAATTAATTACGATTAACAATAAAATAAACTATTATCATGTCATGTTAGACTTTTAGTTGAAGAAAGAGGATAGAAGGCCTCCCACAATGCCAAGTCCATGCTAGTTAGATTCCACTCTCAACTCTTTTGTGTTGGAGTAAATTACAATGTTGTTCCTCTGAATTACTTTATAGGTTTAGCTTGTGAAAATATTGTCAATTATATTTTAGACCATTGTAAAAAAAACATCTGTTCAAACTTCAAAGCTTTATGATAGCAAAAAAGGAGTGGACCCGATGGGCTTTCTGCCATGAAAACGGGTCGTGATGAGTAGTAAGCTTTAGAGTTGTAAGCGTAGGAAGGCTGGGATTGCTGGTTGTGGTCGGGTCACATTCATAACATTAACACCTTGCGTAGTTGCCTGTTCTCATTAAATACAACAAACTAATATTACAACTCTTACTTTGAGATGCAAAAAGAAGAAACTAATTAGCTTTACCTCATAGTAGGAATTAAAGTTGAAACGCAAAAGGAAACGCCTAAGAAAAGGAGCTCGTTGGCTTCCTGCAAGCCTACTGCTACGCAATATCGTGTATAACGAATTTGATTTCATTTTAAATTCCTGTATTTAATTTTCATCATCAAAATAAACGAAAATATGTTACTATTACTGTTATATTGGGTTTATATTACCTCTGATATACGTTCAAGTTCATTGATGATTTTTGCATCATCAGTTTCAGTTTGATTTTGAGTTTGTTGGTTTTCAATCTTCCAGCAAAACTGCAAACACACCTTCATGATTCCATCCAATATTCTTGATACTGATCCAATATCCAAGAACGATTGTGATATCAAAGCCGACAAGTATCTACATATTCGCATTCATTCACCCATATTTTTCTTTTGTCAATAAAAAAAAAAAAAAAAAACTAAAACTGACCATATTTATTTATTCATAAAAATGAAATGGTCACTCACTGTTGATGGAAGGCAACCAAATCATTGAAATCACGAGACTCCTTTATATGAGCTACCAATATATCCCACTGAGATTCTATCACATCCACCTAATTATAAATACATACATACCAATCACACATAGTAATAAATACAAATGATAATATTTGTAATTAAAATTCACATTCACCTGTATATAAAATTGAAGATTTCGTATCAAGAACACCATTTGCTCTCTAACCCACCACATTGGTCTAACACGGTGTCGTTTGTGTTGAGATGTTTTTCCCTTTACACGTTCACTATGACTTTTCTCAAAATCCAAGTGACCTTGTTGCATTACAGATGCCCATGATTTCTCCAATTCCATTTGTGTTCTTTTTAACCGCAGTAAATACTGAAACATCCTTTGGTACCTGAAACATTAAATTAGTATAACTTTTAACTTAATTCAATCATATTCATATATGTGAAATTTCGTGAATCAAGGATGAATACCTTGTGAGAACCTCTTGTGTGAAGAACAACTGTAAGGGCCAATCAAGTGAATATTCAAGGGAAATACCATCCCAACCATCCAAGGTTGTCTCCGATGATAAGGGACTGGGATCAACTTCACCAAAAACTTTTGGTGCTTTTTGCACATCTGCTTGAGAAGACCTAACGTTCACCCTAAAACCAAGAATAGTAAATACATGTAAATGTAATTGTAAATGTAAATGTAAATGTAATGTGGATTTACCGCAAAGCGAGTCTTGAAAAATATTTATCATCGTCACTGATTGTCTTTGCTCTCGCCTGCATATATATCACACATGTGAGAAATTATAAATAAAAACATTTATTGTAGAAAAATTAACTAAATTCTATAAACAAAAAGATTTATTGTAGAAAAATATAACTAAATTACCTGCCGAAAGGGCACCATAAGGTCAGCTTCAGCACTTGACTGCCGAGGTGGTAGGCGCATCAATTCACGACTCCCTTCAAGAAAACTCTGACATACATACAATTCATGTTTTTCATTGGGGTGATATATATATATATATATATATATATATATATATATATATATATATATATATATATATATATATATATATATATATATATATATATATATATATATATATATGTATATATATATATATATATATATACACACACACACAACCCTTAATATGTATTTTTGGTCAAAGACTGAATTTTAAGAGATATAAAGCTTTAATGCAATATTTACAATCACTTTATGCATTAAAAAAATAATTTAACATACAAATTTTGGTGATTATTTCATTTCAGAAAAGACCACCACAGGCATATGCTGCTTATGAAATGATTGTTTAGTTTTGTGTTGTGTTCTACATGGTTGTTAATGGGTTGTGTTCTTTCTTTTGAATTTAGGTTTTATTGAGCAGATAGTTGATGGAGAAGCTCAAGAAGGAGGCAGGCCAACTTTGTGTATAAGTTGTGATTGTTTATATTTCTTTTCTAGCTTTGGTGCACAAGTTATACAATTTTTTTTAGGTAATGATATTTTCCCCTTTTTATTTAGGCTATATTCTAGAACAGCAAAGTACTTTTCATTTTTGTATACCTAATTATAGCTTTGTACTTCAAATTATAATGCTTGAATAAGAAAAATGAAATAAATGTAAATAAATACAAAAATATTCAAATAATTGCATTTTCCCTTTTTATTTAGTGTTATTTTGTATAATTGCATTTTTTTTTTCTCGTTACTTGCCTAATTCATGCAATTCAAACTCCAAGAGCTGACTAGGATTCACTCGGTCTTAGTAGTATAAAGAGATGAGCATAAGCCTAATGTTTCTAACATAAGTTTTTTTTTTAATCAAGTGTTGTGGACACATGTAGCTGTAGGCCCTATAGTTTTATTGGGCTTTATGTATATTTATGTATAGACGTTTTTTTTCTAATTTATATAGTATATTTTCAGTTAGCTTTTTTAATGAAATTTCTAATTATATCACACCAAGTTACTTAAAAACTAATTAAAATATATTTTAAAAAGGTGGCCTATCGACCTTAAAACTTATATGTCGTCGAGTTGGGTTATGCCAAATTTGTTTTACAGATTTGATAATTTTTAATCGTATATATACTTAATACTTTTAATATATTACATATTATTATTATTATTATTACAAAACAATATTACTAAAGTAAAAGTCAATAATTTTGTGAAAATTCATTATTTACTTTTTAAGTTAGTAAGATTTTGATGACTCTCGGCTCATCTATCCAACATAAATACTAGAGTTAAGTACATACAAAATGATCATATCCTACTCTTCTTTATCGTCCATCACTTTTATTTCAGTATTCAAGACCCTTAAACTCTAAAATAAAGATATAAATAACAAATTATTTATCACATCATTAAATTAAGATATTAAGTAGATATTTATCTTCCATATTCGATTTTCTCGTATGACCAACTTTATGTGGTATTATCCAGAAGGATACCATGTACCAATACAAATATATTGGTGAAACTTGACTAACAATTCAACGGGAGTGAATTCTATACATAAAATGTGGTTTATAAACAAATGTTACACGATTAATAATGTACAATTAATATGTGTTTATGTACATTTGTAAAGAATCGTAAATTTTCATTTTTAATTCTTACTGATTATGTTTCTGCTAGCATTACACTATTGATAATTGTTTAGATGTAGTAACTATTTGTGTAAAAAAGTAACTGCCTCTAGAAATTAATTTCTGACAGAACAATTTTCACCCATCACTTGGTGCGGGTATATATATATATATATATATATATATATATATATATATATATATATATATATATATATATATATATATATATGAATTAGTTACCCATTACCTGGACAAAATCACCTTTTGCTAGAAGAAAATAATCTTTGATGGCTTTTAAATGCCCATTGAGATCAGCACGAACAACCACAAGCTGAAAGTTTTGATGAAAAATAGTAAAATGTTATATGCTTATCGACCGAAGTGGTCATGTAAAGACAAATAAAAAACATGTCATATGTCCACCTGCCAAAGATGACTTGCTGCAATAGCTCTGATTGAACCAATGGCCCCTTCAAATGATCTTTTGTGAAATTCAGATGACTCCTGTCAAAAAAGAATGTACATCTTTAGCTGAAAAAACATATATATATATATATATATATATATATATATATATATATATATATATATATATATATATATATATATATATATATATATTTATAAGGATGAATAAATACCTGTAGATTTTTAAGCATTGAATCAATCTTATCAGCCTCTGATTGTGGCAGTAGTTCATCTCCTACTGTTGTATTGAAAGAGTGTTCATTCTTTAAAGATTCTTTAAATGTTTGTGGACCTGTTGTTTGATGAGACAACACATCCACACACTGGAATGAAGAACTTGGATTTCTAAGAACCCTAATTGCTTTTCCAGAAAAAAGAATGGATTCTGCTACACACACCGGTATATATTCTGGTAACATCTCCTGGAGGAAAATTTTGATAATTAACACGTTTTCTGAGTGTAAAATTCATTTTTAAATATAAACTACAAAGTATGGTATACCAAGGAGATATTGAATCCCATGTACCAATCACTTATAGATCCATCACCAACAGATTTGTTTGCAACATTCTGTAGTTTGTCAGTATGAGACGTTTCATGCTCACGATTTTTTGGTTGTTGCCTAAAAACATTAAAACCAACATCCTCTTTTATAAATCCGCCTACTGTATTACATTGTTCCACAGCTATTTGAAAAAGCTAATTACCTGCTGATGAAAAATTCTCCATATTGATCATGAAGAATCCCATATACCATCCAGTATGTAAGTTGATTGTACATGACTTGGTGTCCATGCCAAAGAAGCCTATGTTTACAACAAAAATAAAAAAGTTGATTGTACATTATCTGGAAAAAAAAAGTTTTTTTAGATATTATACCTTTGAACACATGTTTGAAGCTCTGGGACCCCACAATGACATCGTTTATGTAGAAGGTTAAGAAGTTTCCCTCCATAGATACCATCCCGATCGATCTCTAGAATCAGCTCATAAAGAGGCGGAAAGAAAAAAAGAAACTACAATAACCATCCATTAATGAGAGGTCAAACTTCAAAGAACATAAACTAAAAGCAAAAGGAAATTATAGTAACCTTATTGAGGCCTTGAGTAATTGTAGCCAAGATGGGTAAAGAATCAGACAATAATTTTTGTTCAATATGCAAAACAGAAGATCTGTAAATGGAAAGAATTTCGGATATTCCATTTGCAATGGCCCTCCTATAAACACTCTGATTGTCACTACTTTCTTTTGATAACTCAAAAGTGCGTGATAAAGGAGACACGTTCCCAGACCTTATCCAGCTTAAATTTCGGGATTTTGTGGCAAATCGATCGAGTTCACGGTAGTAAAACCCCAATGTGATTATCTTCTCAATGATATCCCTGCATCTCATTAGCAACCACTCATTACAACAATAAGAACAATATAGTAATTATGGATTTCATACAACACACAAGCAAACACATTGTTCCATTGAATACAGAAGGATACAATCCAACTTTAGGTTGGTGTAAATCTCTTCTTTTTTCCTTCCATGCGGGAATTGTTCGTAACATTACACCAGGATGTAAGGGAGAAGAAAATAACTACACATTTTACACTCTTCTCACCCAAAGGATTAAGATCAATCATCCAAATTACCTTCATCTCATAGTTCTAATTCTTAAAAATTTATCAATGTAAGGTAGAATAACCTAGTGATTGAAAATAAAAGGGAGAGCATCAGGGCATAAGAAATACCTCTCCCCAGGTTCAATAAAGGAGATGTCAGGAGCAAGCTTGAACGTACATTGATCGGAAATGGAGTCATCCGGTGACAAACCAACATATTCTTGGCGTTCTCTCTCGTCAATAATTAGGTCTCCAGTGTAGCCTAACAGGGCCAGGAGGAGTTCGTGTAGCATCTCGAACCATCAATTTCTCTTCTCGGATTGAGATACTAAATTTGCTTAGAACATCGGAAAATTGAAGATGATCTGTAACATTGTGATTTTTAACATAAGAAAATTTCATTTATTTCAACACCTTTTACCAGAAATCGCAATGAAAGACTTTATTTAATTAATTTTAAAATGTTGCAAACAACAACGTACGTTACTTCAAAACTCTAAACATTAATCCAAACCGATTAAAATGTAGAAAGGTAAAAATACTTTAAAGTAAATAATCAAAAACATGTCCAAGACTAATATTGATAATAAAAATCTACTACCAATTAGCAACCCCTTTCACTAATCTAAGCTCCTAAGCTACATGTGCCAATCAAATGACACAAAGTAAAAGTAACAATTGCCAGTCACTGCTGAGTGAGTTAATAGATATGCATACAGTCAAAGGAGGACATACATATACATCACAGATCAACATAGCATCACAAATTAATAAAACATCTCAAATCAACAAAGGCATCACATATCAACAAAGGCATCACATACTAACACAAGCATCATATATCAACAAAGACATCACATATCAACAAAGGCATCACATGTCAATAAAGACATCACATGATAGGCATTAGTCTCTCACTACATCTTTCCCGAAAGGAGCTACATAGTTCACTACTCGTGTTCCTGCATTGTCGAATACTCTAAATGACTCATGACTCCACATAAAACATTGACCCCAGACACCCCTTTCGCTACTCCGGCTATGCGAAACATAAGTATTTCATGGTATCATTCAAGATTGGTACCAACGGTGTCGAACAACCATGACACCTCCCAATCCAATGTGATGTTTGTACTAGTCCTCCAATATAGGACCACACCACTCCAATCTACGAACATTGTGGTTACAGTGTATGTATACCATGGGTTGCAAGATCTTCTAGATAAACTAGGCGACTTTCAACACAATGGCTTAAGCTCTTTCCTATAGGTCCTTTCTTCAACCTATTAGGCAACACTAAGTATCCAGATAAGATTTTAGGCAAAATATTATTCACTACCCTAACCCACTACGCATCAACCCGTATAATTACATAATGCATCATATTATGCATGCAATTTCATAGAATCAACCAATATTATAATATTCATCAAATTCAGCAACAAGCCAACAAAATATAGTTAACTAGTAACCAAATTCATGCTAGCATATCATAAACATCATAATCATCAAAATATGATTAGAAAAATACAAACACATAAGTCTACATCCACCGTTTAATAAAAACACCAAAAAAATGACTAAGGAATGATTAAAAGTAGAATGTTATAATCATACCAAACACATAACTCTACATCCACCGTTTAAGAGTTCATTAAGCTCTAAATTGAAACACATATGAGATGTCTCTTAGGTGGAATTTTAGACAAGTATTGCATGAAAATAAGGTCATTAATTCAACCCTCATGATGTGGTCTTTGAGCAGAAAAATACAAGACATAACAATCAAGAATTTCAAGACTTTTCAAACTAAATGTTAGATCTTTTTGCCATGAAACAACCACATACTAAACCAAATATCAAGACACTTGGGGACTGGTTTAAGAGCCTTTTGAATGGTTCAAAACAAGGTCTTATATGCAGGAAATAATTACCCATGAAGTCACTAGAATTGTAAGCAAAAGAAACATGAATTATGACTATTAAAAAAAAAAAAAAAAAAACGTAGGACTTCACAATTCCAACCAACTCACTAGTGATTGTATCACAACTCTATGAGAATGGAGACTCAAAAATTAACCAATTCACTAGTAAAAGAAACATGAATTATGACACCATAATCGAACTCACAAGTAATCACAAGCATTGAAGGTGGAATGAAGGAGATTAATGGAGCAAAGATACACAACCAAAGCTTCATATTTTTTTACCTAATCTCTACCAATTGAACCATCAACACGTGAGGAAGAAATTTCAAGACTTACCAACTGGAATGATCGATTCCTAGACTCGATTGGAGCTCACAGCCCCTCTCCCGCCGATCGACACACCACAACAAAAAAAACCGATCGTTGCTTGCTTCAAGTCGCACGTTTCTGTGCTCCTGCATTCGAGATCGCTTCTTTCTTTCTCCTCTGATCACGACGCAGCGCCCAAAGACCGAATGATTTCTAAAAAAAAAAAAAAAAAAAAAAAAAAAAAAAAAAAAACACGTGCATGTTGCAACCAAAAACGGACGAACCCTTTAAATCTAAACACGTCGATTGAATTCATGGCCCATGGGGAGTTTTAATCCGATTTTGCAACTTGATCCCTAAAGTATCGTAATTAAATTTCAAACACCCCTAACCCTAATAACATAGCAATTTAAGTTTCTTTTGATAACCTTTAGCCCCTCAATTTCATTCATATCCTTTTTAATGAATTATATTTGTTTTTTTTCATAAAGCTATTTAATTAAATAATTTATTCTTAATTATTATATAATTCTTTTAGATATTAATAACTATCATTTTTATTTTTATTTATTTCATTATATAACCTCAAAACCGAAATAATTGTAGAAAAATAAATATTCGTCTAACAAAAAAAAAGTTAACATCGCCGAAGGAAGTAACTTCAAGTCGGGACTAACTAAATTTCGAAAATTGAAGTATTGTTTGGAATGTTGTAGCCCGTTAAAGCAAAAACAGGCCCAACCCTATTATTGAAGGTATTTTATTCTAGCCTTTAAGATTTACCATTACTAATTTAGAATGTTTGAAGAATGTGATATTTTTTAATTTTAGGTAGTGTCTAATTTGAAAACGTCAACAATATGCAATTCGCATATGATCTTATATAACAGAAGGTAAATAGACCAAAATTTTAAAACAGCTAATGTAATTAAAATGTTTTACACATTATAATAACACAAATATGCCTATACAATGTTGAGGACTAACAGAAAATGATCACTTGACATATCGTAAAAGAGAAAATTGTATAAATGTTATTTTATTTATTTATTTAATAAGCTATGTGTGCATGTATTTAAATCTTATCTTATTGAAAATAATGTTAAAGATTTAGGTAGGTTGGATGAATATTTGTTAATTATTTAATTAACCATCAAACTTATTATTTTGTGATATAAATTGATAATGTTATGATACTTATTAATGGATAAAATAGTTTGAGAAAGTTACTATATGTAAACCGCTTTTGCTATTTAACTTTTACATATAATCGTTATTAATTAACAGTTTAAATATTTGTTATAATAATAAATTTATCTTTGTATGGTTTTAAAAAGTTTAATGTATATTCAGTAAATAATAAGTTTTTTTCTTCATTGATAACTAGTAGAAAAAACCGGGCTTCGCCCTAGGTCGGTTTCTTTTTTGTTTTAAATTTTTTGGTATTGTCTTATAACAGATTTCACAAAGATTATCGAAAATACGTTGCCTACAACCCTGTTACAGTCCGCCACTGATCTCGTGGTAGACTAATGTAAAGACCATTACCATGACAATCTGCGTTTCATAAAATGAATTTTAAATTTCACTTTGGAAAAAGAAATGACTATAATGCAATGACACATTAGCTAAGCAATAAAAAATAACAAAATGGAAGTACGCAAATTCCTTTAAGAATGGTTTTATTCCATTCAAGGACATAAAATAAACAACTTTTCATATTAGTGGAATGGACAATTTGATGGGTTTTAGCCATAAGAACTTTTCTATGTGCGCATGCAAAACCCTAATGCATGGATCTACGCTTTCTAATTAAACATGCTTTGAATCCAAGACTTCTAATAACTAATTAAGTATAAGAACAATACAAAATCAGATCTAGAAGTTTACCTTTGAATCTCTTATTTTGATCTTGTTATCTTGGAGCTCTAGAGTCACAATCGCCACTCCTCTAATGGCTTACAAACACCAAATAGCAATGAAGATGATTTGAGAGAAAGAGAGAGAGAGGAGGAAATCGGCCAGGGTTTCTCTATTCTAGATGAGATGCCGATTTTCCTTGGCCATAGGGTCTATTTATACTTGTAGACTCCTTAAGGGTTTCACCTTAAACCCTAGTTGGATAATCTTCTCTTAAAGCAATCCAAATCCTTACCATAGATAAGCCTTGGACGATTTTGAGCTATCCCAAGCTCTAGAATCCGTCCAATCCCTATCCCCAAAGGATTTACAGTCTAAAGTGTAACTATCAAACAATTGACAGTTTATACCCTTTTATTTAATTAATCTCTTTAAGTCACCAAATTAATACTAATTAATTTATGACTTATATTAATCAAATATTATTATTCTCATAATATATTAATAATATTTATTCTCTCATAATAAATCATCCTATCAAGTTGTTATGGTGAAGGCAACCCAAAAGGACCATGCACAATCGGGTCAAATACTTGCCTAATATAGTTGCAGCCTTAGACACTATTCCAACAGTCTCCCTGTAACGACCCGTCTCCGGTATGATAATTCCTTGGTATTTATTTTGAATTTTTGCAAGAGGGACTCGGCGAGTTCATAGCCTGACTCGCCGAGTAGGGTCAGGATTTCGAGCACGTGTTAGCTGGCGACTCGGCGAGTCCATATTCTGGACTCGGCGAGTCTGTCCGTCTGGGAGAAACCCTAAATCCCCGGGTTGCCCACTATTTAAGCCACCTTATAGCCCCCAATCTCGCCTCCTTCACCCTCAAAAGCAGTGAGAAAACCCTAATTCGTTCTTGAGTGATTCTAAGTGATTTTTGTGTGCTATTGTGAAGGCTTGAAGAAGGAGAAGAAGAAAGGAACAAGGAGAAGGATTGGAGAGCAGAGATTCAAGGGGAAAGCAAGAGCTCTTAGAGGTATTTCGGATTTCCTTCTCTTTTATGCCTTAAACCCCCCCTTTCTAGATCTTGTTAATGCCTTCTTAAAGCCTTATGTTGGTATGAAAGCTCTCTTATGCCGAGATAACCTTAGATCTGTTCATTTAGGAGTTGTAGAGCCCAGATCTATTGCCTTTATGGAGCTATTTTGCATATTAACCCTAGATCTACCCCTTTTAAGCATCTTTTAGCCTTTATTCCCTTGTTCATGTGTTTGTACACGTAAAGTTGGAAACTTTACGTGGTAAATCAGCTTATTGGACTCAGATCTATCATTTGTATGTATTGGATTCGAGCAGAATCGAGTGTAGAATAGTTGCATGGCGGTGACTCGGCGAGTCGGAAGAACGACTCGGCGAGTCGAGTCGCGAGTCCCCGATTTCTTCCTTTTGAGCGGTGTCGAGTGGGCCCAGTGAGTAGTGGAGTGGACTCAGCGAGTTTGAGGTTAGACTCAGTAATGGAGGGACTCGGCGAGTTGTTCATACAACTCGGCGAGTCCAAGGCAATCTTCTTAAGCTCAAGAACAACTCGTCGAGTTGTTCATAGGACTCGGCGAGTCGGATGAAGATTGTCTGAATTCTTGGATCGGGAGAGTACTCGTCGAGTCGATGCCATACTCGACGAGTAGCAGCGAGTAGAAGTCGAGGAGTGAGAATAAGGACTCGGCGAGTTGGCGGCCCAACTCGGCGAGTCAGGTCAACTGTGGGTTGACTTTGACCGAGAGTTGACCTTGGCTGAAAGTTGACTTTGACCAAGGGTAAAAGAGTCATTTTACCCAGTGCAGTGTTTAGTATTTGATTGAGTGTGTTTATGGACTTGTAGCCGAGGAGATACCGGAGCAGCAGCAGTTAGCCCTCAGAGCTATTCACTCAGCAGCCAGTTCACGAGGTGAGTTCCCTTTCAGTAGGAACGGGTCTAAGGCCACAATGCCGGCCCGTTTAGCTAGCAGTAATATCCAAATTTTTTTTATCCGATGCAGTAGTTAGCATGTTTGATGCCTTTGTGGCTCAGACAGGATTTGTGTGTTCATGTTAAGTGATACGTTTATGTTATGATCAGTCAGCTTCGGACTTCAGTCCGATGTCAGCTTCGGACTTCGGTTCGATGTAGGGGACAAGGTCCCAGTCAGTCAGCTTCGGATTTCGTTCTGATGTGAGCTTCGGACTCCGGTCCGATGTAGGGGACGAGGTCCCAGTCAGTCAGCTTCGGACTTCGGTCTGATGTGAGCTTCGGACTCCGGTCCGATGTAGGGGACAAGGTCCCAGTCAGTTAGCTTCGGACTTCGGTCCGATGGAGGGGGAAAGGCCCCAGTATGTGCTTGATATATTATTGTATGGTATGTGGTAATTTGGGGGAGCTCACTAAGCTTCGTGCTTACAGTTTCAGTTTTGGGTTTCAGGTACTTCCGCTAGCAGAGGGAAGAGCTCGGGATGATGGCATCACACACACCACAGCTTCAGCTTTTATCCTGGGAGTTGGCTTAGTTCTTGATTTTTATATGACATGGATATGATACAGTTTTCCGCACAGTGTTTTATTATTATTTTGAGATACATCATGTATGGCTTTATGATATGACGCTCAGATTATGGTTTTTGGTTATGTTGAAAAACGAAATTTTTGGGTCGTATTATTCAGGGTCGTTTCACTCCCACTTGGATAAGTCTAGTAACTATATGCACAAGTACAATTCGATTTGCAATCATAGCTCTCAAAGACGCTGTCAAACTCTTGATCTAATCAATCTTGTCCTTTAGATAAGGGATCGTACAGTCCTCTGTTAGATATCATGCTGACAATTCTATGGAATGATTAGTCTAGCATTTAGGTTTCTCAATCTCCGATTTATTTGACATAGAACTTAATCGAACACATCAATTCGGTTCTGACCGGGCCCGGCACATAAGTCAAATCAAATCATCGAGCGGCCGAGATATCGCTTTTACCTTCTTAGGATAAAAGTTACAGATAAACTTCGACTTATATGCATTTACTTATTCATTAATCAACTATACACAAACAATGTGTTTTATAACACCGAGTTACTGATGCGTTTTCGCATTATCAATGTACAATCAATTAACAAATAACAAACCATATATCTAGGTTTTAAGACCATATGATATTATCGTCTTGCGATCACCCTTTTTATATCATATTCCATAAGGTGATTCCAGCAAGCGCGAGTTTGTTCCAATGCTCAAAACTAGTTCATAAGCACTCATGAACGTCGCAACAATCTTTTGCCATGTCTAATACCATTTAGACAATCTACGCACCAATTCACGACAATCTTCATTCATATCTACTTCCAACATATGAACGATTGTGGACAATTTGAATAATTTGATTATTCTTAATAAACTCAATTATTCTGGAAGTCAAAACATGCAAAATGAAACAATAGTTAAACAATTAACATAATACAGTAACATTGCTCATAAATAAAACTCTTTTATTTAATCATCAAATGTTAATTACATTTATCTATTACACGTTGCTACTACTATCTAATCTATGCTAATATCATCCTTCAGTCCAATACTCCTAGCATGCTGCAAGTGCTTAACCCTACTCAGTCCCTTCGTAAGCGGATCTGCTGGGTTATCCTCCGATGATATCCTCTTCACTACGAGTTGTCCTTCTTCTGCACGATGTCTAATAAAGTGATATTTTCTGTCGATATGTCTAGATCTACCATGATCCCTCGGTTCCTTGGTCAAGGCAAACGCTCCTTCATTGTCACAGAAAATCTCCATGGGCTCCTTTATGGCAGGTACGACTCCAAGATCACCGATGAAGTTCTTCAGCCATATTGCCTCCTTCGACGCTTCACTCGCTACAATGTACTCTGATTCGCACGTTGAATCAGCTACGGTTTCCTGCTTGGAACTTTTCCAAGTTACTGCTCCTCTATTTAGGGTAAAGACCCAGCCCGACTGCGAACGGTAGTTGTCCCTGTCGGTCTAAAAGCTGGCGTCACTATACCCTCGCACCTCCAAGTCATCACTCCCTCCGAGGACTAATAACCATTCATTCGTCCTTCGAAGGTACTTAAGGATATTCTTCACCGCAATCCAATGGGCTCTGCCAGGGTTCCCTTGATATCTACTAACCATGCTAAAAACAAAGGCTACATCAGGGCGAGTACAAGCCATAGCGTACATGATTGAGCCAACTGCGGAAGTGTATGGTACTCGGCTCATTTCTGCTATTTCAGCTTCGGTACTCGGACTTTGAGTCTTACTCAACTTGGCATTACTTTGTAGCGGTAATTCTCCCTTTTTCGAGTTTTCCATACTAAAACGTTTTAGTACCTTCTCTAAGTAAGTGTTCTGACTAAGTCCTATTAGTCTCTTACTTCTTTCTCTTACTATCCTTATTCCCAAAATGTAAGAAGCCTCTCTGAGGTCCTTCATAGCGAAGCACTTCCCGAGCCAGGACTCAACCTCCTGCAGAGTCGGGATGTCGTTTCCTATGAGCAATATGTCATCGACATATAGAACGAGGAAGCTTACTATACTCCCACTGGCTTTGACATATACACACGATTCATCTTTGCTTCGTACAAATCCAAACTCTTTGACTTTCTCATCGAAGCAAAGATTCCATCTGTGAGACGCTTGCTTAAGTCCATAAATGGACTTCTCAAGCTTACACACTCTATTCGGATGCTTCGGATCCACAAACCCCTCTGGCTGAGCCATGTAAACATCCTCAGACAACTTTCCGTTAAGGAAAGCGGTCTTGACATCCATTTGCCAAATCTCATAATCATGAAATGCGGCAATCGTTAGCATCACTCTAATAGATTTTATCTTCGCAACTGGTGAGAAGGTCTCATCATAGTCAACTCCGGGAGTTTGAGTAAAGCCCTTCTCGACCAATCGCGCTTTATATGTGTGTACGTTTCCATCCACGTCGTTCTTCTTCTTGAAGATCCATTTGCACTCAACAGTCTTACGTCCGGGCACATTATCAACCAAATTCCAAACTTGGTTATCATACATGGATTGGATCTCACTATGCATTGCCTCTTTCCATTTCACAGACTTCAGGCCTGCCATGGCTTCCTTATAGCTATTAGGTTCATCAAGATTTATTAGTGTACCATCACTAATATGCGTGTCCCCTTCGGTAGTAATATGAAAACCATAAAACTGGGGTTGAACTCTAACTCTATCAGAACGTCTAAGAGGTAAGGACTCGTCAATCGGTTCAACCGGAGTTTCCTCCTTGGGTTAAGTGCCAGCGGTAGAGGTTCCTTCATCTATCGACTCTTGAATCTCTTCAAGCTCGATTTGCCTCCCACTGTTTCCTTGGCTTATGAGTTCTCGCTCTCGGAAAACCCCTCTCCTCGCAACAAAGACAACATTGTCCTTCGGTCTATAAAAGAGATATCCAAAGGATTTCTGCGGGTATCCGATGAAAATACATCGCTCACTACGAGGTTCGAGCTTGTCGTGAGTATCTCGTCTTACGAAAGCCTCGCAACCCCAAACCTTGATATGTGCCAACGAGGTAGCTTTCCCTGTCCACATCTCGTGAGGTGTTTTGGCAACCTTCTTAGTAGGGACTCGGTTAAGGATGTGGGCGGCAGTCTCTAAGGCATACCCCCAAAAAGAGATAGGTAGTGAAGCACGACTCATCATAGAGCGAACCATATCTAAAACCTTGTCTAAACAAACCATGAAATGAAATGATGTTTCTAGCCATTTCTGGCGAATAGCAACAATTGTTCAAATCTAAACATAAACTATTCCTAAGCACTAAAGAATACACTCCAATTTTGGTCATAGGCGACGATCTTCTGTTCCCCATGATTAGATTGATCCTTCCTTGCTCCACATCCCTACTTCCTCTTAGTCCCTGCACATTAGAACAAATGTGGTAACCACAACCGGTATCAAGAACCCAAGAAATAGCATGAGATGAATCGTTAGATTTGATTGTGTATATACCTGCGAAAGACGGGTTGATCTTTCCTTCCTTGATGGCTTGCAGGTACTCTGGGCAGCTTCTCTTCCAATGTCCTATCTTGTGGCAGTGGTGGCACTCTGCCTCCTTTGGGTTAGGGAAGGGCTTAGCAGGATCAACTTTGGTCCCACTAGAAGAGGCACCATCTCAGGCTTTAACCTTACGATAGTTCTTAGACGAAGTCTTCCTCTTCTTTCCCTTTCCTTGTCCAATAGCCGAGACAGGAGCAGCAGGCGGATTGGGAGTTGGTGCAACAGACTTGTCCTTGAAGTTGCTCTCAGCGACCCTTAAGAGACCTTGGAGTTTGCTTAGGGTGACCTCCTCTTTGTTCATGTGGTAGGTCATCCTAAATTGATTGTAGCTCGGAGGCAAAGAGTGAAGCACCATGTCGATCACCAAGTCTTCCCCAAAGTCAACATTTAACTTGCGAAGGCGGTCGACATACCTTTGCATCTTTTGCAGGTGCACGGTAAGAGACTCTCCATGACCCATCTTAGCAGAAATCATGTTAGTGAAAATCTCATAACGCTCTTGTCTCGCGTTTTGGTGGTATCTCACTAATAAGTCTTGATGCATCTCGTACGGGTACATGTCCTCATAGGATTTTTGGAATTCGGAGTTCATAGTGGCTATCATGATGCAATGTACCTTCGTTGCATCTCGCTCATGAGTTTCAAAAGCGGTCATTTCAGGCGGAGTAGTGATTTCAGGGTTGATTTTCTCGAGCTTCTCATCGAGGACATACTCCTTATCCTCATAGCGAGGAATCGTGCGAATGTATCTTATCCATTCGCTAAAGTTCATTCCATCGAAGGTGACCTTTTGACAAAGGCTCATCAATGTGAAAGAACTAGCAGCAGCGTTGTTTGCGTTCGACATCTACAAAAAGAAAGGACAAAGATAGATTAGAATATGAATCCCTAATTATCACCCAATAAGAAAAATTAGGGCTAGGATTCAACAACAATATTTACATATTAGAAAAGGGATGTCGTAATCCAACATGCAAATAATATGAAGGTAAGTGAATGACGATTCACTAATTCTCCACTATAAAAACATAACTTTAAGTCCTAAATGTATTGAGAATTCCTAGGTTCGGATGAGATTCATTGAAACTATTCAATGGCATGTTTAAATCTCGATATGCCCCTCTTGTTTGTGGCTGGGATACCGAGGATCACAAAGCGGGTGTGAATTACCATGCAAATTCACATGGTGCCTTCATTGTAACGATCACCTATTCGATGTGCCGGTAAACCACACACGCTCCATCGAACTATGATAAACAATGAATCGCCATTTGCCACCTTTGCTTAGAACCAATTAGTGTGCCGGTAAACCACACACGCTCCACTAACTTCTTAGAAAGGGTGCAAAGTGTAATTTCATGGGATTGCATTAATTCACTTTTCCTAAAGTAACTAAGATTGGGAAATTTTAAAAAAAAATATGTAGTTACTTTGTATTTCATATTATACTTTTAATGAGAGGATGAGGTTGCCCTATCCTACCCGTTCGGCTAAAGACCCTCCACCGATCAAGCAAGCGGTGGGTGTGAGTGTACACCCATTAAGCGCCATTTTATAGGCCGCAACCTTATACCCACCTTATAGATCGGCTTCGTGAATGAGGCCTACTAACGGTAAGACTAGCATTTTAGTTATACATATATATATATATATATATATATATTAATCTTGTAATATTATATTAGTATAGGGTTGTATTTTAAACTTTTTAAAAAAATCTAGGGTTTGAAATTTAAAGTGTCTAAATTAAAACTTTTAATCACAAAACATAAATTTCAAAACTTGAGGACAAGTTTTAAACATTTAAAACATGGAGGTTCAAATAACAAATAATTTTAATTAACAATTAATTCCATAATTATCCATATTTGATTTATTTAATGATTTCTTGCAAGATAATTACCAATTTATTCAAAATAATTAATTAATTATCACATAAGGAAATTAAATATTTTATTAGTTGATAAATATCTTTAATTAGATCAAGATTATAGACATATATATCAGAAAATCAGATTAGGGTTGATCTAATATGATAAAGGTAAGTTTCCATAAGATAAATATGAAAAAATCCCGAATATGGACCTTCCTAACACTCGAACTCATCGAGTTCCCAACTGGACTCGTCGAGTCAGGCCAACTCGTCGAGTCCACCATGGGACTCGTCGAGTTTACGACACAGAAACACAAAATTTGAAATTTGCAAACAAGATTCAAACAAACAAGCAACAATTTAATAGAAACCAATTTAGGCTCTGATACCACTGATGGGTTTTAGCCATAAGAACTTTCCTATGTGCGCATGCAAAACCCTAATGCTTGGATCTAGGCTTTCTAATTAAACATGCTTTGAATCCAAGACTTCTAATAACTAATTAAGTATAATAACAATACAAAATCAGATCTAGAAGTTTACCTTTGAATCTCTTATTTTGATCTTGTTATCTTGGAGCTCTAGAGTCACAATCATCACTCCTCTAATGGCTTACAAACACCAGATAGCAATGAAGATGATTTGAGAGAGAGAGAGAGAGAGAGATGAGGAGGAGGAAATCGGCCAGGGTTTCTCTATTCTAGATGAGATGCCGATTTCCCTTGGCCATAGGGTCTATTTATACTTGTAGACTCCTTAAGGGTTTCACCTTAAACCCTAGTTGGATAATCTTCTCTTAAAGCAATCCAAATCCTTACCATAGATAAGCCTTGGACGATTTTGAGCTATCCCAAACTCTAGAATCCGTCCAATCCCTATCCCCAAAGGATTTACAGTCTAAAGTGTAACTATCAAACAATTGACAGTTTATACCTTCTTATTTAATTAATCTCTTTAAGTCACCAAATTAATACTAATTAATTTATGACTTATATTAATCAAATATTATTATTCCTTATATTATTCTCATAATATATTAATAATATTTATTCTCTCATAATAAATCATCCTATCAAGTTGCTATGGTGAAGGCAACCCAAAAGGACCATGCACAATCGGGTCAAATACTTGCCTAATATAGTTGCAGCCTTAGACACTATTCCAACACAATTGTCACACCTCCCCCCCCCCCCCCCCCCCCCCGTTGGCATAAATGTTGAGTGGTAATAGTACATAGATTTTCCAAATCACAGAACGCCAACCATAACTACCTATTTAATGTAAACTTATATGTCTTCGCACTGATAACCTTTTCTTGACTTGATCTCTATTCCATCTTAGGAACTCATGCGATTTTTTAAAATATCAACTTGATATTTGTGAGTTCACATGTTTTGAGGTAAATGTACAATAAACTTTTTTGAAAACTTTCTAGAAATTTTATAATTTTTAAGTTTCTGGTTCTCTATGTTTTATTATATCACCTCTTGAATTAATATCTTTTTAGGACATTCTACTAATCATAATTTACTATCTTTGTGGGATATCTAACGATCTTATCTTATTAATATTTAGGATATTTTATTAATCCTAAATTATTATCTTGGTAAGATATCTAACGATCATATCTTGTTATCTTTTAAGATATTTTATTAATCCTAATTTACTATCATTGTAGGATATCTAACGATCATATTTTATTATCTTTTAGGATATTTGATTAATCATAAACTACTATCTTTATAGAATATCTAACGATCATATCTTATTATCTTTTAGGATATGTTATTAATCCTAAATTACTATCTTTGTAGGACATCTAACTATTCTATTATATTATCCTTTAAGATATTTTATTAATCCTAAATTATTATCTTTATAGGATATCTAACGATCATTTCTTATTATCTTTTTAGGATATTTTATCTTTTATCTTTTATATTTTATCTTTCCTAGTGATTTCCTATAATTATCATAATATAAACCCTTTTAATTTTATATTTGATAATTATATCTATTAGATCTCATAATTATTTTGTATGTATATGTATATATTTTATTTTGCGATGCATATATACCCTTATTATGGTTAATTTGATAACTTGATATTTGGACATAGTAATGATTCGGTATAATGCATATCCCTATATTTGACCAGCATCACTTCTAGGTAGGAAGTTATCCTAGGGATTTGTCCATTATAACGTCTAGGTATTACCTCTTTTTAAACAATCGGGCATCATAACTCTTAGGTATAATATCATAGCTTACAACTAGACATAGTATCTATAGGTACATTATCCTAAGGCTTTAAGCTTTATAAAACGATTGATATTTATAGATATAACTATATTTTGATAAAGCAATTGGATAAGCATGTATTACCCCCCCCCCCCCCCCCCCCGGCAGATAAAACATTTAAAATAGTGAAATTGGGGCCATGAAATCACTCTAGTAGCATATTCTGAAGCATCCAAGCTATTACATACGAAGCCTCACATCATTGGGAGTACTTCCGAAAAAGGCTTGAGAGATAAAGAGAGAGTTTTGGGTATGAGAAAATATGAAAGTGGACACTTGTATTTATAGTGATTGTGCGCGCAACACACTTAATGCTCGACATGCACTCGCTTTGTGGCCCCATCCGGAGTTTGCTACGAGTCACACTTCTAATGGTTCACGTCTCCCTAATCTTAACGAATCTAGGTGTCAAGTGTGCGCGTTGAGCATGGCGCGCACTTAACGTGCACCTCTAGATCTTTTGTAAAAGATCATATCTTCCTTATATGAATCTTGTTCTTACTCTCTTTATATATTTGTGTATCTCTCTACTAGTACTATAACTTTTCTTAAAGTTGCGTTGCCAAATTTTAACTTTCATTTTTAACTCGTATTTTATATTTTTCTAAAAATCGTATCTCATTCATACGAACTCTATTTTTGATTGAACTCATAGTATGTTGTTTGTGATTATGTGTATATTGTTGTGTGTAGGGATATTTTGGGGGAACTCACTAAGTTTCGGGCTTATAGTTTTGGATTTTGTTTCAGGTATTTCAGATGATCGCGGGAAGGCGAAGGCGTGATCGTGCACCTCCTCTCATTTTTATGATCTTGATTTCGAGGATACTCTGATGTCTAAACTATTTTGAAAACACTTTGTAATAACTTAATGGTTTTGAATTGTTGAAAAAGTTTTAAATTGGCTTTTTTTATGGGTGTTACATTTTCTATTTAATAAAATGAATTAAACGGAATCAATGTCATATTATTCATATGGTTAAGTATTAACGAATAATTTTTTTTTTTTTGCGTTGAAAGGTTATTAAGGAATATATTTAAAAATTGATAAAAATAAATAATTTTTTAAAATTAAATATCAAAATTTTATATCAAAATTGAAGACCGATCACAGATTCACAGTTGCAAGGGGATACCCAAAACAGCGTAGCGATCGCATCAAAGGCCTCAGACGACGTTTGAACCCGCCGGAGAGGACCTACCGTGATCGCCAAAGGGAAGGGTTTTTTTACCAGGAGAAGAGATTTTTGCAGATTAAAAAAATTATAATTGTATTTTAGGTAGAAAGATTTATTTTTAGTATTTTTTTTAAAACTAAATAATCAATTTAAAATTACTGTTAGAAAAAAAAAATTGAAAAGTTATAAAATTTTCAAATTAAAGGAAATATGGACTTGGTCTTGATAATAGATATATAGATACAAATAAGTAACAATCCAATATTCGTTCAACGTTTTGCTCCACAGTAAACACACATTTTCATCTTAGAAAATGTGTATTCGGTTCCTCTAGGAAGATTTTTTTTTTTTTTTTTTTTAATTTGATTACATGGCAAACCGAATCAACATGTCATGCTAGCAAAACCAATACATCTAACATAGTTGTAAAATAAAAACGGCCATATGCTAAGAAATAAAACGAATCTTATAAAATTAATGTCAAATAGAAAGTAAAAAATAAAAATTCAAAACTCTAATAAAATTGTGGGTTTTATAACCTTAAACCCCAATATAAAGATACATATAGAAGGAGGTAACGACTTATATCACTCATGGTTATTGTTGGGTTTTTTATGTTTTTATAAGTTGGTATAAATTTTATAAAAGACGTCTTTGATGATTTTAAAATTCAAAAGTCATTCTTTTTCTTGTAGCCCAAGAATGAAAGCGTTGAATTGATCAAAGTTTGATTTTTCAACCCGACACAAACTGAGTCCGCAAAACACGGTTCAAACTTGAAACCCATAAACCGAAATTCTCCTATAAATATTCTCCCAAGTCCGAACCCCTTCACTGTATCTTCTCTTTGTTTCATTAACTAAAAATGTCGATTGCCACGTCTGCCATTACAGAAGCTTATGTGATGAGAAAGCACTTTCAGGAAAAGATGAAGAAGACGACCACTTTAGATGCACATGGTACAACCAAACAAAGCATACTCGACAAAGAACATCATCATGTTTCAAGCATAAGTTGCTTCCCAAGTTTATTCAAGAAGATTCACCCTGCAACAACTGCAAGTGCCCAGGTTTCTGATTCAAGAAGATAAGATATTAAGATTCATCCTGCAACCTGAAAGCTTCATCAAATGAGCAAAACCGATGAAGATTAAATCCCCCGTTGTACTAATACGACAATATTTTATTATTTTTAAAGCCTAAATTCTTGTGATGGTTTATTTGTTTATTGATGTGTATATCATTTGGAAGAAACGTATAGTATTTCTTGATCTCAAGAAAGACATTTTGGAATTTGTTTTTGTTCTTATAGTCGATTAGTAACTATTTTGAAGTTAATTTTTTATATAGTTTTACATATTATCGGGATAACAAGTAAATATAATTAACTATAAATTTCTTTATGAAAAGTTTAATTATGGATATATTACATATAAAAACCGAAAAGAATATATTAATTGAGATAATCTTGATTTTTTTTTCTTTTTTTGAACTAAAGTTTCCATTAAGAAGGTATTGGATACCAGCTTTGCTCATGGCATTAGTCGATAAATATTATGAAAAATATAAGCATAAACATTATGTCAATAAACATGAAAGTAATGTTAACAACAATCAGATTTGACTTACGTTCAACGTATTTAAGCAACAATGGCTTTTATCTCACCTCCATCGACACCGTCTCATCTTCGATTTTGAATTTTGTGGTTGATTTGTTGAATGGTTGGATGATTTTGATTTTCGTTATTGAAATTAATGCTGAATTGTGGGTTTGATTTTGGTTAAATATGATAATTGACAAGTACATACAAAATTACATGAATTTCTTTTAATTGAAATAGGAGAAACTTATATGAAAATTATATATGTTTATCCATTATCCTATTATGTGTAAGACTCATGTATTACATGGGTTAATTAAAAAAAATATAAAGGTCTAAATATTTAAGAATTTTGGATTTATAAGAAAATAAGAAGAACGGTGAATTATTAAAATTAATTTTTTTATCTTTTAAATTTAAATAAATCTATTAAATAAACTAATGGGTTTTAATTTGGGAATTTGAAATAAAAATGTAAATCCATTAATGAAATTGATATTCATTTATTACTACATTTGTTGTAATTATTACATTAAAGTATTATGTGAAATTTATTAAAATAGAAAAACTCATAAAATGACATTTGAAAAAAAAACATATTCAAAATAAACACAAAATAACATTTGACAAATTGAATGAAAATATGACATATAACAAAAAAACTTTCATGTATCAGAATAGATGTTTTTACTCCTTTCAACCCGGTGGATATTTTTTTTGGCAAGTATCCACTTTTTCTTCTCCTTAGTCATTGCTAGCATTTCCTTTCTTTTTGTGATGATTTGGTTCACAACCGCTTTCATCTATTCAACATCTATTTCTTTGGCAACTCCATCATTCATAAAAAAAAAACGGGGACATGGGCTTGTAGTGGTGAGCAATGACAAGTCTAGAATAGAAAACCACCTGGTATTCTAATCGGGTTCAGTCGGCCGGATCAATAGATAATTAGGTTAAACCAAACCAAATCAACAAAAAAAAAATCAGTTTAACATGTATAAATATTGGTCATTCTTTAATTTTTTTTTCTAAACCCAATTTATACTTGGAGTAAGCCGATCTAAACGTGGCCTCAACAAGCTTATTGTAGTGGAAGTACGAAAAATGAAATATCTATTTATATTGGAAAACTCTTCACCATTTCTTCTTAAAGATCTTTCACGCCACCAAATATAGTGCATTTTATTGTCTATAGTTTATATCTCTTTTTTCCTCTATTTTTTTTGTCAAACGTATTAAGGTAAGTCCTAAAAAAATATATAGAATTTCTTGTATAAATTTAAATTGGGAAAATGACTTATAAGTCCAACGAAGTTTTCAAACCATTCAAAAAACTCCAATTATGTTTTATCTGTTCAGGAAAACCCAACAAACTTAATTGTTTGTCTAAAAAGCCCAACTAACGTACACTTCTCATTTAGAGTCAACCAGCTAATGAAAGTCAACGAATAACATGATTTATGATGTGTAATTAAATATCGGAAAATGACTTGTAAGACCAACGAAGTTTCAAAATCGTTCAAAAAACTCCAATCATGTTTTGTTTGTTGAAAAAAAACCCCAACAAATTTATGTTTTTGTTTAATTCTCATTAGAGGCAAACAAATTATATTTAACGACCTCTTTGTCGATTTCTTGTAATAGTTATTTCTTCTTCTTCCTATCAATCGTTGATGTCCAACTCAAGATCTACAAAGAAGATATTTGATGATGCAAACTCTTGTAGATGTAGACGCCTTTCTCGGATTTGGACATCTAGAATGGAGGATCATCCAGAGATAATGTTGAGAGCTTGTTCGAACAGATGGTTAAGTATAACTGAAAGCTTTATCATGTCCATTTTAATAAGTTTTTGTTTTTGAAAGAAACCAAACAAATAGATAGAATATGTACATGATAAAGCTTTCAATTACACTTACACGTATGTTCGAACAAGCCCTGAACTTTTTTCTCTGGATGATCCTCCATTCTAGATGTCCAAATCCAAGAAGGGCGTCCACATCCACACGGGTTTTCATCATCAAATATATTCTTTGTATACCTTGAGTTTGACATCAACGATTGAGGGGAAGAATAAGAAGTTGTTATTACAAGAGATCGAACATAGATGTCATTCGTTTCTCTTCTCCAAGCCCTAAATCGATATATAAAGGGTAATTCTAATCTGTGTATTCAATGTCATTAAATATAATATCATGTCATTTGCCAACTAATTGTATACCTAATGAATCTGGTTGCCGCTAAAGAGAATTGAACAAAAGTGTAAGTTCGTTGGGTTTTCTTCAACAAACAAAACATGATTGAGTTTTTTTGAACGGTTTTGAAACTTCGTTGGTCTTACAAGTCATTTTCCGATATTTAATTATACGTCATAAGTCATGTCATTCGTTCTTTCATTAGCCGGTCTAAATAAGAAGTGAACGAAAGTGTAAGTTAGTTGAGCATTTTTAGACAAAATGTTAAGTTCATTGGGTTTTTTGAAAAGACAACATAATTTAGTTTTTTTGAACGGTTAGAAAACTTTATTGGGCTTACAAGTCATTTTCTGATTTAAATTTTGGGTGGGTCATGCGAGATGTGACCCGCCTTAGCTCCGAATTGACTCGTCCATGGCCACAGGTTGAAGGTTGGTTAAATTTAGGGGAGGGTTTGGACGAATCAAAAGACATTTTAGGAGAAGTTAAAACTTTTTGAGTTAATAATGAGATGAATGATCCAAGGTACCTTTGGTGTAAATCATGTTATGTTTTTAGCATATTTATATATAGGTTTCAAAGGTGTTATATGAGATTTCTAGTGAATTTATAAAGAAACTAGTTAGGTGGGAGATGGATGGATGCATAAACAAAATTTTAGTGAAGTGTATTCATATATTGGAATGTTAGTTGGGAGTGAATAAATTTATAAATGGTTGTCTCCTTTTCGATTATTTTATCCTTATCAAAATAGTATAAAAACCCTATGGATGTATTTATATAACGACAATTAAATAAAATATTGCTAATAATCAGTTGGAAGGAAAAAGGTAAAAAAAAATGTTTTTCCAAGATCCAAAATGTCTTGTCGATAATGTGTGGTATATACCAAAAATCTGATTAGAAGAGTAATATATATTTTTATGGTCACTTTTCTATGAATATCCCTTTTGTAAAAAAAAAAAAATATAAATTTAACTTTGTATCAATTTATTTGCAATCTTCAAAGAGTTGAATATAAAATTTTAGCATGAAAAATGTAAGAATAGTTTTTTTCCTACCCTTTGGAAATGTTATAATACATGTAACAAATCGACGGTTCAAGTATTGAATCATCCTTGATACTATATTATATCGATATTTGATTGTCTTTAGTGCTGACTAATTGACTAATAGAATGAGTTTATTACATAAAAAAAAGAAATCCGAACATACTTAATATAATTACTAATAGAAGGGGGCAACTATCAAGTTATTGTATTTTATTATATGTTTTTGGACTTGAGTCATAATCGAGTGAAATAAAATTCAAGCAATCATAATCACATGTACCAGAAAAATCTATTTTACTGAAATAATCATAAAATATTAAATTATTATTCTAATAACATTACTTTTTATATAATCACGTTTGATAAACCAAATCTTTTCCTAACGCAATTAACCAAACTGGGAAATTGAAGACGTATTTGATGACGTCAAGAGCTTGTTTTTCTTGTTGCCTACGAAGAATGACATGAGGCATGAGCGATAAGTTTGACTGTTGAATGCGACCAACACCTATCGGATAATTAAAATCCAAGTTTTACTATAAATACCCTTCTCCCCCATTCCCTTGATTTCTATCTTCTCTTGTTTCGGTGCCTAAAAATGTCAATTGCCACATCCGCCATTGCTGAAGCTTATGCAATGAGGAAGCATCTTGAGGAAAAGATGAAGAAGACCACAGCTTCCAATGCACATGGTACAACCAAACAAAGCAGACTCGACAATGATCATCATGATTCTGTAACAATTGGCTGCTTTCCATCTTTATTCAAGAAGATTCATCCCGCAACATTTCCGGTTTCTGATTCTTCTTCATCAAATGAGCAATAGTGACGGATATCAGCCGTCGTTAAATCCTCCATGTATTGGTTTAAGTTTAACTGTAAAGTGTAAACAATGTCGCAAAGTCTAAATTCGTGTGATGGTTTGTTTATTTATTGTAAATTTGGAAGTTTTTCTGCGATATGAGAGAATTTGTGATGATTTAATTATAAAAATGGGTTATATGCATTTTATAACATTGTATTAAAGCTTTTTTTTGGAGTTTTTTTGTTACATAAAACAATATATATTTTGATTTTTATGACCAATGTTTTTGTTCATTTTTGCTGAGATGTGATCTATACTTATAATACGATTAATTAAAATATTAAGGTTGTGTTTGGTGTGCCACAGCTAGCTGAAAAGCTAAATTATTTTTCGAAGTTTTTTAAGTTGTCGTGTTTGGCAAGTCAAAAATTAGCTTAGAAGCTAGCTTTTTAAAAAGCTATTTAGACTAGCTTTTTATGAGTTTTTTTTTAAATTCAAATATACCCATTAATATATTATAAAAACACATTATTTTAAATATTCTTTTATGTCATTTCATATTGTCCAGTAACTTTTCAGCTAGTTTTACCAAACGTCATTTTTTATCAGCTAGTTTTTTAGCTATCAGTTAGCTTTTAATTTAACAGCTAGCTTTTCAACTAGTACGCCAAACATAACCTAAAAGTCATCAAAAATAAATGTAACTTAAAAACTATATTTGTATATTTTTTTTTTTGTATAAACATGAAAAATATTGGCATTCGTATCTTGTTGTAAATATAATGATAATTTGTATATTTTCCAAAAAGTATCTATGAAGAAGACATGGTTTTATGAGTTTGCCCCAAGGCAATAGTTGGTAAACATCAACATATTTGACTCTCACTCAACTTTATTTCAAGCAATTCCTTACCGACAAACCCCACCAAAAAGAGACCATAAGAATAATTTCTTTTAATCACATAAATTTCTATAAAATATATTTATTTTTATTGTATACTTAATTTCTAATGAGCCATAAAAATATTGCCTTTTGATTTAAACAATATCCCTAAGCAAACATAATACTCTATAAATTTGTCACAATTCTTTTATCTATTTTCCCGTTAAGGTTTATTTATGATCGATAAACTACATCATTTGAACAGTTCACGCCAAACCCATACTAGGGTTTTAATGAGGAAGTAATTTGCAAAGTTCTAATAATATTTTGAGTATGTTGAGTTTGAATCCCAAACTTTTTTTATTGAGTGCACACATCAGCCACTAAACTCTCATTACACCAGGGGATTTATCTACGTTTTTATTTAATTGGGAAGCCAAGGGTATGACAAATCATGGTTTGGGTGGGATATACGTGTTGAGCAAACTTCATAAGAAGATGACAAAATTAAGGAATGAGAAAGACAATAAAAGAAAGCATCACGAAACACGAACGAAAGCAAGATAATAACTCATAAAAATCAAGATAATTAATTACACTTTACCCATGCCATATGAATTTGGATGGGTTAAAATACATTGTTACAAAACGGATCCAATCCAATATATAGTATTTTTTAGATCTTTTATGAAAAAAAAAATACATATAAAGGTAACTTAAAATTGGTTACTTTGAATGTTAAACAACCACAATATGTTCTAAAACGGCACAATGAAGGATGACTTTTAGCGTCATCAAATACGTATCTTACAAAATACACAACTTTTCATAATACATTAATAAATTAATAAACAAAGTATTACAAGATTTTAGGTTGGGCATCATTTTTACAATCGGATATAGTTGTTGAGGGATGAATCTTCTTGAATAAAGTCGGGAAGCAGCCAATAGTCATAGAAGCATCATCATGATCATTGTCGAGTATGCTTTGTTTGGTTGTAATATGTGCAATAGAAGTTGTTGTCTTCTTCATCTTTTCCTGATGATGTTTCCTCATAACATAAGCTTCAGCAAGGGCAGAAGTGGCAATTGACATTTTAAGGCAATGAAACAAGAGAAGTAGAATGAATTGAAATTTGAAAGGGGATGTATTGGGAGAGGGGTATTTATAGGAAATGTTGGGTGGGTCCAAAAGTCAAACTTGATTAACTCCATTTCACTTTTCTTGAGATACAAGAATATAAATACATTTTGACGTCATCGTATACGTTATTTTACAAAAGTTATTCCAACTTTATGGCTGTAAAAAGTAAAAACATCAAAATCGAAATTGAAAACCCACAAGTCTTGAGTTTATCCAATCAGTTTTTTTTTAAATAAAAAATTCGACAAAAATAAAATTAATATTAAAAAAAAGTATTTTTTTTAAACGCAAATTAGCTAACCTACTCCTAAATATCACATGTCTTTTAAGAAACTTGAACTCATAACTTCTCATTTAAAAGAGTCACTCCTTATCGTTAACCTAAAGGTCATTCCGTAAAATAAAATTAAAAAAAAAGAAAAAAAAAAAAACGCATAATAAAAGTATTTGATTACTAAACAATGATTCTTGACAAATTATTTGTAGAGTTAAATGGATAACTTATGACTTTACATTTTTTTTAACAGCGAATATTATAAAAAAGCGACCAACGAGCTCGACTACAAAAGAGTACAAGAAAAAAAAAAAAAAAAAAAAAAAAAAAAAAAAAAAAAAAACTAGAAAGATAAAAACAGAATCCAAAAAGATAAACACTAACTAATACAGAAGTATGGAAAAAAGGAGGATTAACTTATCAGATTTGCAGATACGCAACACAGGAAATCAACAACAAGTAGACGATTTGTGAACTTAAGCCAAGCATTAGTGATGGGTAGGGGAACTCCAACTTGACCTTAAAAGTAGGAGAGGAAAAATAGACAGTGGGCCTCTAGCAACCAACCCACCTTCTTTATTGTGAAACACCCCAAAAATACGACCCAAAAATTTCATTTTTCAACATAACCAAAAACCATATTATGAGTGTCATATCATAAACCATACATGATGTATCTCAAAATAATAATAAAACATTGTGCGGAAAACTGTATCATATCCATGTCATAAAAAAAATCAAGAACCAAATCAACTCCCAGGATAAAAGCTGAAGCTGTGGTGTGTGCGATGCCATCATCCCGAGCTCTTCCCTCTACAAGCGGAAGTACCTGAAACCAAAACTGAAACTGTAAGCACGAAGCTTAGTGAGCTCCCCCAAACTACCACATACCATACAATACATATAAATCACATACTGGGCCTTGCCCACTGCATCAGACCGAGGTCTGGAACTAGCTGCATCGGACCGAAGTCCGGAACTGACTGGGACCTTGTCCCCTGCATCGGACCAGAGTCTGGAACTAACTGCATCGGACCGAAGTCCGGAACTAACTGCATCGGACCGAGGTCCGGAACTAACTGCATCGGACCGAAGTCCGGAACTAACTGCATCGGACCGAGGTCCGGAACTAACTGCATCGGACCGAAGTCCGGAACTAACTGCATCGGACCGAAGTCCGGAACTGACTGATCATAACATAGCATAACACATAACAACTATTATAATCACATATACTGCATACCGCATCGGACCGAAGTCCGGAACACATACTCGAATATGCTTGAATCACAAAGACATCAAGCACTCTAGCTACTACATCAGACTAAAGACCAGAACTACTGATAATTACACGGGCCGGCATTGCGGCCGTAGACCCGTTCCTACTGAAGGGAAACTCACCTCGTGAACTGGCTGCTGAGTGTATGGCTCTGGAAGCTAGCTGATGCTGCTCCGGTATCTCCCCGGCTACAAGTCCATAAACACACTCAATCAAATACTAAACACTGCACTGGGTAAAATGACTCTTTTACCCTTGGCCAAAGTCAACTCTCAGACAAAGTCAAATCTCGGTCAAAGTCAACCCACCGTTGACCTGACTCGCCGAGTTGGGCCGCCAACTCGCCGAGTCCCTATTCTCACTCCTCGACCCTACCCGCTGCTACTCGTCGAGTATGGCATCGACTCGACGAGTACTCATTCGATCCAAGAACTCAGACAATCTTCATCCGACTCGCCGCGTCATATGAACAACTCGACGAGTTGTTCTTGAGCTTAAGAAGATTGCCCTGGACTCGCCGAGTTGTATGAACAACTCGCCGAGTCCCTCCATTACTGAGTCTACCCTCGAACGCGCTGAGTCCACTCCACAACTCACTGGGCCCACTCGACATCGCTCAAAAGGAAGAAATCGGGGACTCGCGACTCGACTCGCCGAGTCGTTCTTCCGACTCGCCGAGTCACCGCCATGCAACTATTCTACACTCGATTCTGCTCGAATCCAATACATACAAATGATAGATCTGGGTCCAATAAGCTGATTTACCACGTCCAACTTTACGTGTACAAACACATGAACAAGGGAATAAAGGCTAAAAAGGCACTTAAAAGGGTAGATCTAGGGTTATGATGCACAATGGCTCCATAAAGACAATAGATCTGGACTCTAAAACCCCTAATTAAACAGATCTATGGATATCTCGACATACAATGGCTTCCATATCAACATAAGGCTTGAGAAAAGCATCAACTAGATCTAAAGGGGATTTTAAAGCATAAAAGGGAAGGAAATCTGAAGAATACCTCAAAGAACTCTTGCTTTCCCTTGAATCTTCGCTTTACACTTCTTCTCCTTGCTCCTTTCTTCTTCTCCTTCTTCAAGCCTTCACAATTAGCACACAAAATCACTTAGAACACTCAAGAACGAATTAGGGTTTTTCTCACAGCTTTAGAGGGTGAAGGAGGCGAGATTGGGGGCTATAAGGTGGCTTAAATAGTGAGCAACCCGGGGATTTAGGGTTTCTCCCAGACGGACAGACTCGCCGAGTCCAGAATATGGACTCGCCGAGTCGCCAGCTAACACGTGCTCGAAATCCCGACCCTACTCGGCGAGTCAGGCTATGAACTCGCCGAGTCCCTTTACAAAACTTCAAAATAAATACCAAGGAATCATCATACCGGGAACGGGTCGTTACATATTGTAACACCCGATTCTTGCAGATAAATTCCTTCCCTTTGATCTTAAGTTTAAAATGTTGAATGTGTGTCTACACAGGGCGTAGATAGCCTCCACACATTGCGTAGAAGGAACTTGGAGGCAAAGTCTTTATTGATATATGTAGGGCGTGGATCTTAAGTACGCAAGGCGTACATAGCCAGAGCCCAAACCCTAATTTTAGTGTTTTGAGACCTATTTAAGGACCTTAACCCCCATGAAACCCTTCCATTCTCAGCCTCCATTTCCCCAAACGTCTCCCTTGAAACCCTAAACCCATTTTGGTGCATTGTAAGCTTAAAGAATGTTTTTATGTGCTTTTGAAGAAAGAAGAATGTGGTGTAGTTGCTTGGAAGCTTGAATTAACTTTAGATCTAGAAGTTCTTATCCTTTAGTCTTCTCTAAAAGGTATACAGTTTGTACCTTTATGCTTCCATTGTTAGATCTATCTTAGATGTTGAAGTTATGCCAATTTTTCCCATTATTTTGGTCCATTTGAGTATGAACGACTCTAGACTTTGTAGAGTGCATTTCCAGAAGTATTTAAGGGTATTGAGTTATAAAAATGGTGTCTTGGCCATATCTAACCATCCATGCATGAGTTTGAGATCCTTACAAGTTGTTATAAGATTAGGGTTTGTTCTTGAGCCTTGATAAGCCATGCAAGTCCATAAAGCTTGGAACTTTATCACTTAGGATGTTTATTTAGACCAGATTTGAGAGTTGGACGTGATGCCTTTCTGTATTAAGCATTTAATGGAATGTTTGGCTTCAATGTGAGTATGGAGGGTGTACTTATGCTTATGCAGCACGTAGCCCTGTGTTGTCATGTAAAAGCCAAGTGATGCTCTACACAGGGTGTAGAGCTGGTACATAGGGCATACTCGCTCTGAATGTTGACCTTTGACTTTTTTATTATTGACCGTTGACTTTGACCAAGTTTGACTTTAGGTCATTTGGGGTAGTTTGATTAGTAGATTGAGACTAGGTCCCTGTTTATTTTATAGGTGACCTATTAAGATAGTGTTTGGAGCAGTGATCAGTTCAACTATCTTTCAGACAGTGAGGTGAGTTTTACTCACTATACTTGTGGGTCAAAGGCACCAATATCGACCCACTAGGTTATGTATCCTGGTATAGAAAATGATGTTATGTTAGTTATATGTTAGACTGGTAAATCTATATGATTACCTGTATTCGCTGGTTATATGTTAGACTGGTAGATCTGTATGATTTCATGTACTTGCTGGTTATTGATTATTATTTCATATATCGACATGTTATTGTTTTGCAATGTTGAGATGGTCCTGCTTTGTGCTACAGGCCAAGATACTAGGGTGGTCCAGTTGATATTGTAGGCCCAAGGGAGCGGTCCAGCTTATGTTGTAGGCTCGGGAGCAGCCCAGCTTGTAGGTGAAGGCTCGGTGGCGGTCCAGCCTTGTGTTGTTGTCCTGGTTGCGTGCATTGTATATATGTTGTTGTGTGGGGTACTTTGGGGAAAATCGTTAAGTTTTGGCTTACAGATTGTTTTTATGGTTTCAAGTACATCAGAGGACAGGGGCAAGGCGAAGGCTTGATTGTCCACATCAACTTGGATATTTATTTGACCTATGATTTTGGGATACTTTGATTTATAATTATGACTTTTGGAAAATATGTTTTGTATGATTTATGGATTTGATATGGTTTAAAAAAATGAAAATTTTGTCATGATTTTTAGGATGTTACAATAAATATCAAGCAAATACTAAACCTACTAGACTATTCTTCTAAGATTTCTTTCCATTTCACCCTACTCTCAGCCAAGGAAAAACTTCAACAAATATTAACTAATTATCGGACGAATACAATTACATGCCGCTAAAATTAAATAGTTTTTTAACTGAAAGATCATGCACTATAATGGTTGGACTCAAACGAGAGTTACGCAATATCACCAAATCAAGCAATCTAAAACTACTTAGTTTTGGGAGCATGCAACCTAACATATTTTTCAAGTAACGAATTTGTATCAATATAGGTTCTAAGCTACACATAACAAGAAAATCTCTAGGCTATAAGGCATCGTAAGTATCAGGAAGTTCTAACCTGCAATTCCTGAAAAGATCCCTAGCCTACATACTAGCATGTTTTATCAGCAAACATAACACATATAGATATTTTCGGGATAACTTTCTTTTCTGAGCTCCAGTTAACTGAATGCACTACATACCTTCCTTTTTGGAATAATTTATTTGCTTATAGTATTTTAATTTCTTTACTTTGTTATGAAAACATTTTAAAAATGTTTGTAAAAAATTCTCTGATCCTTAATTTGAGTTTGGAATCATACGAGTGCTCATCCAAATCCCTCATACCAGTGCTCTGATACCAACTTGTAACGTCCCAATTTCCATTACAAATTTTCATTTTTAAAGGATAACATTTCATTCTATAATTCATTTATTTATGACTTAAACCATTGTTTGACAATCAAAGGTTAATTATTCAATCATAGTATAATAGAATATGTGGAAAACCAATACATGACACTAATGTGTGTGTACAGTCAAGCCTTGCTCTTCTCACGATCTGAAGAAAATACATGAAATCATTTGTAATTAACTGGGTAAGCACGAAGTTTAGTGAGTTCCCCAAAATACCATATATCACAATACATATACATTCATATAAACAATGCCTCACAACCTTTCGACGATCCACCAATTGGCTCAAGACCTTTCGTCGATCCATCAATAATATTTGTATTTATACTTACGTTATGCCTACCATTTCGTCATCAACACGAATCTATACGCTCTCGACCTGTCTTCGTTCCGTCATCAAATCATCACTTAACTGTAATGAATAACTCAAGTACAATAATGTAACGACCCAAATTTCACGACCAAAAATTTCGTTTTAAAAACATTACTTTAGAAAATATTAATAGTTAAAAACATTGTTTGATCAAGCCATAACAAAACATAAACCATGTCTAAAAGTCAAATCATACAACCATCAAAATATCAGAGTATAAATCCCAGAGAATCTCGTAAGTGCGGAAACCAGTGTGTGTGTATGATGTGCCGCTACCGCACCGGCTCCTTCCCCTTCGACGAAGAGGTACCTGAAACCAAAACTGCAAACTGTAAGCACAAAGCTTAGTGAGTTCCCCCATCGTACCACATACCATACAAACAAATAACACGCATACTGCCAGGCTATTGTGGGGTGCCTGACTACCCGGTACGGCCATTCTGGGGTGCTGACTACCCATGTCAAGCCATTCTGGGGTGCTGACTACCCATGTCAAGCCATTCTGGGGTGTTGACTACCCATCGGTCCTAACAACCGACCCTCGGGGACTAGTCCCCTCCTACTACCACTATCGCAAATAACATAACAGGCCAGCATGCAAACATATCATCACGTACTGTCAGACATTTCTGGGGTGTCTGACTACCCTCCGGTCCTAACAACCGAACTCTACTATTATCACATATAACATATCATATAACATATCAGATAGTAGCAACCTAGATGATATCACAAAGACAATCATCTAACATACGACTCCTACTGGTGGGCCGGCATTGTGGTCGTAGACCCACCGCTACTGGAAGGTAACTCACCTCGAAGTAGCTGCTGATCTGAGCGGGAACTGACTGTCTACTGCTGCTGCTGCTCCGGAAATCCTCCGACTGCAATTCCCACAACATACTCAATCAAACACTGCTAACTGTCCTTTGGGTAAAATGACCATTTTACCCCTGATCATGACCTAAGTCAAAATCAGAGTCAACTTCCAGTTGACCCGACTCGCCGAGTTGGCTTTCCAACTCGCCGAGTCCCTACCCAAACGTTTGTTTAAGGAGATTGCCTTGAACTCGTCGAGTCAGGGCATTGACTCGCCGAGTACCTCCATAGATGAGTTCAGCTTCCGACTCGCTGAGTCACACCCCGTGACTCACTGCTCACTCGACACTACGAAAAGGGGACAAACTCGGAGACTCACGAACAGACTCGCCGAGTCGTTGCCATGCACCCACTAAATACACAGATTTGCTCGATTCCAGTCCATGCCATTCACAAATCTGGGCTTCTAGGACACGATTCACACGTAAAGTTTCCAACTTTACGTGTAGATATTCACCAATATGGATTTTAGGGTTCAAAATGCCTCAAAAGGGTAGATCTAGGGTGAACAAGCAACATGGGTCCATAAAGCTAACAGATCTGAGCTCCTGGAGCTCAATCTTGCCTAGATCTAGAGGCCAATCAACTTATTACGCACCCTCAAGCATACATAATCTTGGAAATGGCTCAAAAAGGACTCTAATGGAGCTATAAGGGACAATAAGCTTAAAAACAGAGGGGAAACGAGCTATACCTTAGGGGAAACGTTGGAATGACACAGAGATGCTTGGCCTCCTTCTCCTCTTCTTGATTCCCTCTTCTTTTTCCCTAAAAAACTTCAAGAATACCACAAAAACACTTCAAACTCACAAGGAAGCACGGCTAGAGGAAGATACAGGGCTCTGAGGGTGAATGGGGGCGAGGTTGGGGCGGATATGTCGTTTAAATAGGGTGCAAACCCCTGAAACTTAGGGTTTCATCCAACAGTTGTGACTCGCCGAGTCCAGGATATGGACTCGCCGAGTCGACAACTTAAACGTGTCCCGGGTCCTGCATCTACTCGGCGAGTCGGACCTATGACTCGCCGAGTCCAAGGCTAAAAGAAGAGAAATACTCAAATAAGATTTACGTACTAGGATCCAGTTGCTACAAATAACATTTAAGCACATAGAGACTATACTTTCGGCTTTATTCAATAACTCTAGTACAATAACAATTAATCATATAGAGACTATACTTTAGGCTATACTATAATGATATTAAGCATATAGAGAGTAGAGACTATACCTTTGGCTCCACTCTACTAACTCTTATATCCTAACATACATAGATCTATATTGTAATAAATTGTATAGTGAGGTAGCTCACCTGGATAATTACTCTAACGACTATCAGCTATCCAATTAGTGGGTAACGTGTCTAACAAGTATTAACGTATGATACTATAATTCACTAATATCTAAGGCAATCTAGTAATATAAGCTAGATCTTTCACTAATCCCAATGAATACTTCAATTTCTATCAAATAAGGAATAACCAAGTATGAACATACTGGATGTAGGATATGTTTGGTATACCAAGTATATTGTTTGGAAAATCCAATTTCAACACCTCGCTAGATCTAGCCTAGATATTATTCACACAAGTAGATCAATCATTTTGATCACTTGGAATCACTAATAAATCATATTTATAAATTCATAATAACGACTATGAATATAAATATAAGTTACACTTAAGGTGTAGTAAGTGCAACTTAACTTACAGAGTTTTCTAAAAAAAGTTAGAAAAGTCGTGGGCAGAAATTCCAGTTCGAAAATTCCTTTTCAACGGACTTCTAGATACCTTAGAGCCTTGACAAAGCTCTAAAAGAGTTTTCTACAATTTTCTATAATTTTTACAAAACTGCCTATCAACGAAGCTATATTCTGACCAGTTGTGAAAAGGCGATTTTCTACCTTAGTTCGAGGCAACAACAGGTCTTGGGAAAATTCTAGGACAAACTAGACTCAAAATTCAAACTTTGAGAATTTACTGATCATCAATCCAATGCCTAGTGATTTTTATATATTTTTTCCAATCCAGGGGAAGATTTGATAATTTCTTGATATTTCCAACTTTGAGTTTTAAAGGCTTTTTGACCACTTAACCCAATAAGTCATCACCCAAATCGACCAAATAACTGAAAAACAAGTTCAAAGAAGTAGCAATATATCATGGAAGTAAAAATATAGTTTCATCCTCCAACATTGATCCAAAGTATATTGTCATTAAAGGAAAGACAAAATACATTGTTAAAAGGAGAAACAACAACCTGGGTTTGAATTTCTCCTACCAACTAGCCATATTTGAATACACTTGAAAACTATTTTGAGGACCTTTTGGAGAGTCCAACAAATAGCCATTCACCAAAGATTCTCACTTTAATATAAGATAACAATAGCATGAATTTTGACAATCAACAAAGGAGTAATTTCAAGGACATATAAAAATCATTCTTGAGTGTACTCATAACATGATTTGGACATAAATGAATCATCAAAATACACCCAATAAGAATGGAATTAGCCATTAAAACATTGAAGAATTGAAAGGAAGAAGAAGAGATGATCAATAACATCAAAAAGAGAGAATTTGACAATGCTCTTAACCAATTCTAATCAATTGGTTAATGAATTTCACAAGAAGGAAATCGAAGGCTTACCAAGAATGATTCCTGGACCTCGAATTGACCCAAAACCGCAGCCCCCTACCCTCCTTCCTTGGTTCCTTCTCACGATGCTTGCTTCCCATTTCTTTTTCCTTCTGCTTCTTAATCACAATTGACACGCAAGGAACAACATGGACACGATTGTTTTTTTTTCCCTGATCTTCGCTCGGCGTCGCACAAGAGACAGTAGGTTGTCTCATTCATTTTTTTCCTAATGTATTAGACACGATGGACGAATGGAATAAATTTAGGGAGGAGGATTGATCCTCCAACTTGGGGGTTATACCATAAAGTTATGTATTGGACCCTCATAAGTCAAATTTTAAATACTTCCCATCCTAACCCTAGAATCTTGACAAATTTAGTTTTACTAAAAGGCATGGTGACCCCCTATTCATGTTAAACTAAATTTTTCTAATTATCTTATAGACCCCCCCCCCCCCCCAACCCAAAAAAAATTGGTATAAAATAACACCCTTTTATTAATTTATTGAATTTATAAACACCAACATCGAAATCACTAACAAAGATTAATGCTTAAGTAAAGGAAACTAACCCTCTTACCGAATGGAAATTTGGGTCGTTACATAACTCAAATCCTCCAAGTCACTTCCTTACTATTCATTACTTCTATCATATGATAGAGCGCCCTACGTGCTAGGACATATCCTAGGCTCTCTTAAGACTATCATCACACCACTCTCTGCTATCAGTTGTAGAAGAAACCCCCTCCAATACGATCTAACTAACTTTATAATGCAGTTACATATCATCGATACTAGATAATTCTTTGACTGAAAGGTCTCACACTACAATGGTTGGACTCAAACAAGAGTTGAACAATAGAGTTAAACCTAACCTTCTAAAATTATCTAGCCCTTACAATCTTTACTATATTATTAAACATATTGCCTATTTCTTGATATTTAAGAGGTACAATACCTACTACCTCATGTACAACTTATTATCCAATACAGCTACTTATGAATCGTTTATGAAATTACTTTGGGAATTAAACAATATTTTTTATTCCTAGACTCACAATCATTCACTAAAACCCTAAATCACCCTAAATCAGTCGTCTTCATCGAGAAACCCTAAATCACAATTACCTCATGTTACCATAACCCTTGTTACGCATTTGTTACCACCACCATCTTGACGTCGTCATTACCACCACCGTCGTCCGCTACGCCACTTCTCCTTCTTCCCAAACTACCATCGTACCAGTAGCATCTCTTTTATATCTTTCCTCACTCTCTTCCGTCTCCGGTATCCTTATGATACCATAACCCTTCGTACGCATCTGTTACCACTACCATTATGACGCCATCGTTACCTTCTCAAAAAGACGTACTTCAGTTGTAGAGAGTATAAGAGGGTTACCCATGTTTTATCTGACCAAACAGACAAAAAACTTTGTTCTTGAGATGTTATGCTCTTTATCTGGTTCATTTTATGCTCCATACTTTCCATAGATTTCATGTCCATTATTTATTTACTTGGGATTCACTAAATATACCATACGTTTTCATCCGTGGAAATGTTTGGGGGCGTTTTTTAATTGTGTTGGTGAATCGTCTAATGTTATTCTTTTTCATGTCCACAAGGTCTTCGATTAAATGCAAATAACACATTATGACATGAATCACATAATGTTTCCTAAAATAGTTACAATATCTCATGGCTCAAGTTATTAACTTTCAGTTTGCTCTTCCATGATGGGGAAAAACGATGGTCCTTTAGGTAAAAGTGATTGCAGTCAACAGTAAACTACTCTCCATAGAAAGAGGCTTATATGTAGTTCGTGAAAATGGCACAAATGACTCTTTTGGCCTTTACTTATATGGTAGAGCAATGCAGTCCAGGTGTTCGATGGAAGGACCCTATGAATCTTCAAAATTTTGTGAAAAGCTAGGTAAGTGTATGTTTTTTTGTGTGGTTAAGATAGAACAAAGTTTTCTTTGAAGCTGGTTATTTTTATCTTGTGTTATAAACTCTTTTTGTCTACCTGATGTGTGTATATTTATGTTGGTTTTTTTCAAAAGAAAGAATTTTAAGTTTGACTTTACTAATAAAAAATGAAGAAGTAACTTATAAAAAAAGGTTATTTTGTTTAATTTTTTGTTGTTTACACAGAAAGTTGGAGGTGGAGTGGAAGTAGTGAGTGAATTTAACAATTATGTTAATTTTCTGAAAAGATTGACTAAAATGGATTTTGTTTGATGCCTCTTATGTTTGAGGCCTAGCTTACTATAGTGAAATTAGATTGGAAGTCATATTGCTTAAATATTTGTATTCTTACACATAAAATTTATGAAAACATTTCTTATATTTTTTTTTTCATTAATTGATAAGTGACTATAAATGACCATTTTACCCTATGTCAAGAATTAGGGCTACATTAAAAATTGTTGTTTAAAATTCTTCTTGGACTTTTTATATGCTTCTTTGGTGACCATTAGTTTGGCCATTGCTGCTTATTGAACTAGATGTTGGTCTTAACTTTGTCCTACTTTAAAGGTTTATGCGGAAGGGTCTTTGTTTTAATGCTTTTTTAGTCTCACTTTGAGTAGATTGTCGTTAAATTCTCTTTTTCCTATATATGATAGGTTTGGCATGAACAATCAACACATTCTTTTTTGCTATAACAGATAGCATATATTATCAACACATTCTTTTTTGCTATAACAGATAGCATATATTATCAAGTACTCAAACGCCAAACAAAGAAGACCTCAGGGGTTGGCAAGAACCAAGTAAGATTTAAGAATAAGATTGCCTTCACCAACTGCCATGTTTCTACCTGTTTTAGTGTCTGAGTGGCTACATGTTTTCTATTTCCTCTTTCGATTTCAATTTTAGGGTTGCTTTTATTAATGTTTTATTTAAGGCTTTTTCCCTATAATTTATAGCAGGTTATGAACTTCGAAAAAGAATCACATTCTGATTTTATTTGCTCCTTAAGTAATTGATTTGTTACTTCCAAAAAGTCAACTTTTAATGAATTGATTTCTTGATAATTAGAGGTCATTTGTTCTCTTATCAATGCTGCTTCCTTTTTATTGTTCCCTCTTCATAAATACTTCATGTAAGTTTGTTTAATGAGTTTAAAATATAATTCAGTTTGATTTTCATCTTGATTTTGTAATTTATTTAGTACTTTGATTATTTTTACAATATTAAAATTTTAATCCAAATGATACATTTTTTTGTGTGTAGATAATATCAACAATATCTGGAGGGATAACGGATTTTTGGCTTATAATGTTGTTGGATACACATGGCAGATTATAAATTGTTTTCTGACAGCATCATATTTTGTAAGTGTAGTTATTATCAAAAAGGTATTAAATGCTCCATGAATTTAGCTGTCAATTATTATCTTATTTTTTTGTTATGATATAAATTGACTTATTTTTGGTATGATTTTGTATATTTTTGTTATGATATTATTTGCGTTAGCTGTCAATTGTTATCTTATTTTTGGTTATGATATAAATTGACTTATTTTTTGTATGATTTTGTATGTTTTTGTTATGATATTATTTGCATTATCTTATTTTTGGTTATGATATAAATTGACTTATTTTTGGTATGATTTTGCATATTTTTGTTATGATATTATTTGCATTATTTTTGTTATGATCTTAAATATTACTAAAAGAGAAACCTTATGACATCATCTTAAATAATCTGGACCATTGATTGTATTTCAATCTTATTTTTTTCACTGTTAGATCAAATTGCTGACATCATCTCCCCCATATGGAATGTATTTAATTCCAATAAATGTTTTCCAATCATCAATCAATAACTTACATTCGTTGAAATGGAATGTATTTAATTACCATGAAAGTTTTCCATATTTTACATCTTGAATTTTTAGTTATGAAGATTTTAATATGGTCAATTTTAAAAACATATTACTAACAAATCATTTCAATCAAGGCCTTAATATCAACCATTAATATAAATCCGTTTATATTAGTAAACCATTAATATAAAATCTTTTTTTATTAGGAAATCATTAATACCGAAAAATTATATTCAAATTATCACATACATATACGATTGATCGTTGAATCCGTGACTCACATTTATTTTCAATCGTTTCTTTTCTTCAAACCTTCTCCTACAACATCGTTAATATTGCTTATAACTTCCATCATCATTCTCTACTATAAACATTCACTCTTGTGCGCTAGAAGGTCAGTACCTTCTTTCGCTTTTTATATTTTTTTTCGATTATTTTTTATTCCTATATCAAATGTATGTATTCATATATTTCGATTTTCTTTATCACAAATTACATGAAATCAATTAACTACTTTTCTAAAACTTTTCAAATAAACATGAAAAGATATTAGGTACCTTTAACAAAACAAAAATTAACTATCTTTGTAACTGACATTAATTACGAAAATATTACTTTTATATATTAGAGATGATTATGATTTTTTTTTAATTTTTATATCATAAGAATCCGGTTAATTTTGGCATGATTTTAAAATATCATTGAAATTATTATGTTTTTGTATATCATATCAACCTAGTTTTTTATCTTTCTATAGTAACAATAAAATTTATTAATTTACACAATAAATATAGATATTTCAAATTTTGTAATATTATTATACCTTACAAAATACAACTCCCTCCAAAATAAATTTCCGTCAGTAATTTCATCCATAATTTCAACAAATTTAAATTTGTATTTTCTTTATATAATTTTTTTTAATGATCCTGATTTTTTTTCTCCAAAAATATATCAAACATTTACGTCTTAGATAATGTTGTCCTATTATAATTATTATTTTCCAAAAGTATATCCGTTTAATGAGGAATTTGATATAATAAAGGAAGTGAATGTTAATTAAAATGAGATATATATTCCATAATTATTACATGAGTTTATTAAAAAAATTAATATCAAGGTGTCAGCATTAAACATTTTTAAAGTGAAATTTCAGAATACATACAAACGATGATGTTGTACAATGAAATATAAAATTGGATATACCGAAAAAAACACTATTAAAGTAGTCAATCTTGAAAATAACATAGTTATGAAAAATTATAAAGTAAGATAAAAAGTATAAGATATTAGGAGATTTGTAAAAAATACATTTAGTAAAAGCGTTACGGTTATTAGAAAAAATAAGACCGTTAAGATTAGTGAAAATACAATATATAAACTAAATTATCACAATAGTAATGAAATGTCATTATTTGATATTTCATATAATTGACAGATATATCAAATTATATTAATGATATACTAAAATTATTCAAAGTTGCGCCAAAACTAATGCAAAATTTTTGCGAACACTAAATAAATAAGAACAAACATAAAAGCTAGCATTTATATTTATAATAAATTTAAAATAAACCAATCATGATTTAGAAAAGAATCTCCATTGATGATATACTAACATTAAATCTATATAACATTTAACATTTTATAAATTATATTACATAACTTTATTTGAATAAATGAAATAGTTGTCAATATTTAATGCAATAGAAAAAACGGTATATTGGTTGTCAATATATGTTTAAATTAGGTAACATTATTATGCAAGGAACGTCTAATTAAAATGCTTATAAATATATAAATATCATAACTATATGAAACAAGGAAAGTCGTTCAACTAATAAAATAAAAAATGATGTCTACAAAGAGATCTTTCAATGATTATATATATTTATCGTTTTTAATGTATTTTCTACACATTTCAATAATACCAATAACCATATATTTTTTTATACTCATTATACAATATATATATATAAACGATTATATGTTTTTTTTATGCGTTTCCCGCGTTTAACGCGGGCTATAATCTAGTTTTACACTATAATTAACTAATGTCTATTATATATTCCACATTACAATGCATAAAGAACAATGTATAAATAACGTATGAAATGAAGAAAAAAAATGGCACATCACGATTTGCCTTATCTTTCTACTGCAATTCATTTTCTACCAGGTACTAACTGCTTGCTATGATGTTTAATGCAGGGCTAGCATATGAAGCAACATGATTGCAGATTGGTGTAGTTTATATATTGGAAATGTTATAAATGTACAAAACTACATGATTGTAGATTGTTGTAATTTATATATTGTAAACTCAAGTATGAACTATTAGAAGAAATTCCAAATGTATAGTCAACTTCTGCCGTATTATATTACTATGCACCTAGCTAGAAACTATCTGTTGAAATGAACTATCTGACACAAAATAGTCTACCAAAATGCCGCAATGAATAGCTCACGTCTAAAGGGAACTAATCATCACATTAAAACTATCTTTTGTAAGAAACTCTTTGCCACCCAACACTTGGCACGGGTAATCGGCTAGTATGTAATCAAACACATTCGCTTACTAGTTAGTTGATATTAATGAGAACTCCTAAAAGCACAAAGCAAGCATCATTCAAGCATTGAGTAATCTGAGTTAGAGCATAACCTAAAGAGGCTATACTATCAAATAACCGATCCAATACTAGCATGCAAATCTACAAGGCCATACAATAGGCACATAAAGGCATCTCTACTAGAATATATATCATACAATCATGAGCAGATCCTTGACCCTAATCTAGAATGTGATTGTCATGTTACAACATAAAACATATAACATGTATGGGTATTTTGAGAAAACATACTTGAGCTCGGTCGATTGCATGCACCACACCTCTTTTTTATTAGAAAAGCTTTTAAAAAAAACATTTTCTTTTATGAAAAACTTACCAAATCTTCAATTTGAGTTCAGATATACTCGAGAGTATGTATGAATCCCTTAAACCAAGGCTCTGATACTAACTTGTAACATCCCAAAAATCTAAGTAAAAATTTCATTTTTAGTTCAATCCAGATACCATCAAACCACATATCAAACACTCAAAAGTATGTCAAAGTGAATTAGTTATCAGAGTACAATTTCCAAAGTTAGAAACATGCGGAAAAACATGGGTGGATGAGTTTCAATTAAACCGGGCCCTTCCCTTTCGAACCGGATGTACCTCAAAACCTAAACATAACTATAAGCACATAGCTTAGTGAGTTCCCTCAAAACATCCCATACCATACATATAAACGGGCCTTGCCCAAACTGCATACAAGCCCTGCCCAAATCGCATATGGGCCCCGACCACCGCATAATGGGCCCCGCCCATAATAATATATATAAACATACATACACATGCAAGAGTCACAAAGACAACAAGCATACACATATTTTAACATCCCGTTTAAAATAAAACAAATAAAGTAAATAAATAAATAAATAAGATAAATAAATAAATAATAAACCCTAAAACCCTTAGATGTATTTTTATATTTTATATTAGCCTTAAATCCGTAATAATTAATCAGAGTATTAGTGCAAGAAGTTAAATGTTATAAATTTGGAAATCGGGGGTTAAAGTGTAACTTTCGGACTAGTTATAAAAAGATTTGTGGATGCTGGGGGTTGTTTGGTAACTTTTAGACTTGAATTGAAAGGATTTTTGGAAGCAGGGGCTATAGAGTAAATTATGGAATTAATTTGAAAAAGAACGGGGAAGGAGGGACTGAAAGTATTAAAATGGAATTAAGTTTGATAGGTGGAGGCGGGACTAAAACCCGACACCCCCTCCTTTGCCTCTCGTCTTTTTACTCAAAACCCTAACCCTAAACTTCTACCTTCAGCCGCCACCCTTATCCCTCCAACCTCCAACTGTCGCTACCTCCTCGTCGCAATCGTGAACCACCGAAGCAACCATCATCGATGTTTCCACTGCTGGCGAAGACGAGAGTCACGAACCCGACGTCGTGTCAGTCGGGGAGATCGGAACAACGAGGCTCATGGTTGTTGCTGTCGCTGTTCGTAGTTGGGGTCACGCACCTTCTTTTCTCTATCGCTTTTCTGTTGATACGTCATCGTCGACATCACCGCTTCGTGTTGTTGTTTATTTCAGTGTCCCTACGACCATCATCCTCTACCACGAGTGAGGTTGCAGATGTGTTGTGGGTGTTGCACATGTTTGTGTGTGCATATTTCAGTATATATCGGTGTGTCTGCGTGTGTGTGTTTGTTGGCCGGCAAACAAAGAGGAACCCATCATGGCAGTCGACCGTTGTGGCTGTCTCCGTTCTACCGCCACCAGCCACCACCTCGGGTGGTTCTAGTGTGTGTGGGTGTTATTAACATTTCGTGTGAACCGAAATGCTTTGGATGATGTTTTGACTTAAAAATTTATAACTCCCGCCATTAAAAATGGTGGATACCGCCTCCTTCCGGCATGGACCGCCACTGACCACCACTGCCCGAGGTGGTAGTGGATGGTGCCCGATTTATTAAACATTAAATGACCTAAGCATCTAACTTTAGTCCGAGTGGCACAATTTTGGGGTTGGAAACCCTAATTATGGTTTAGAAAACCCTGGTTTTGGAGTTTTGTCGGGACCTGCGTTAAAACTGTTAATTGTACTTTAAATTATACTCGATAATTCCCTACGATTAACTTAATGTAGTATTGGACTTAATGAATTAAGTCCATAAGGGGTTAAGGGTGGAACACCAACCCTAGTTAAGATTTTATGGGGATAACCCTAGAATCGAGGAGCTCTATTTTGGACAATAATCAGGCGCATATTTGGGCTATTGCTTGGATTATTATTATACCCAAGAATGACTAAGTCAAACCTTAATCACTCCTACCATTTGGTGATTAAATCCTTAATAGGTTAAGTGTCCTTACTTAACCCTAATCGTCATTTTATGTGGAACCCTAATCGTCATTTCATGTAAAATAGTCATTATTGCAAGTGGCTATGACCTGTGATCGGGGATTTACTCTAGTATCTTCCTATAGGTGATTGGAAGTGAGTTGAAGTTGGTAGATTTCTTTGTTGCTAAGGTGGTTTCCTACATGCATATAGAGGTGAGTTTCGCCTCACTGTACCCGTGGTTCGAAGGAACCAATGTCGGACCACTAGTTTTTGGTTATCTGTTACTAGATGGATGCCTTAGGGACTATATATAGTCATGTAGGATAGACTAAGGACTCTTGATCTAAGCTCTCTTACATGTTCCTTGTTTGTTTGTGGTTCTAGAGTAGGATCACCTATTCGGGTGACTATCTCACCTATGAGTATATACGGCCATGCATTCCTTGGATTGTTGATATTTATTATGTTGTTATGTTGTAGTGATCTGTTAGATTTGTAATCTGGTATCGAGTATGTTGCTATGTTGTAGTGATATGTTATATTTGTCTCCCTGTATTGAGTATGTTGCTTTGTTGTAATAATCTATATAACCGTATCTTATTTGTGTTTGTTGGTTGTCATCTATGGAGTGCCCTTAGGACTGTCTGTGGTCATGTAGGATAGTCTAAGAACTCTTGGTATAAGATCTCTTGCTTGTTCCTTGTTTTTTTTGTAGCTCTAGAGTAGGATCATCTGTTTGGGGGGCTATCTCACCTCTGGTTACTTATGGTTACTCATTCTATGGAGGTTAGCTGGTAGCAAGATTGTATGTTGTAAGAGGACTAGTAGGCAGTAGTGATTTGTATGATTGATGTTTCATGTATTATGTGCCTAATTGATCCTTGATTGTTCACATGTCGACATGTTGTGTTTGGTTTGGGTTGAGGTGGTCCTACTTTGTATTCTAGGCGAAGATAGCCGATGCGAGCCGACTGTAATCCGCAGGCAGTGAGGCTCGGGAAGAGCGGTAGGATTGAGGCTGTAGGCCAACAAACGCTGGGTATTCCAAGACGACGGTTGATTGAACTCATTGTATATTGGCATTCCAACCTGGGGTATTCCATCCTGAGGATGACTGGACCCAAAGGTTGAATGGGCCTAGGTATTCCAACCCGATGGTTGATTGGACCTGACATGTCTGATTATATGTGTTATCCATTAGTGTGGTGGTATTTTGGGGGAAACTCACTAATCTTTATGTTTATCCAATTATTTTTTGTTTCAGGTATCATCGATGTCTATGGGAAGGCGAAGATGGGACTGTACACACTCATCATCATCATTGAGGATTTTTCATTTTCTATGACACTCTAATTTTTATAAATGTAATTTGGAATAAACAGTTTACTTAATAATTGATTTATAAATTAGGAAGTTCTACCTTAGTAAAAATGAAAAGTTTTGGTTGTGAAAATGGGACGTTACACATACATATAAGCAAGTGCCATAAAGACCACTATCATCCTACAAGCATGTTCTAGTGGGTCGACATTGGTGCATTCGACCCACGAGTATAGTGAAAATACTCCCCTCAAACTGAAGATAGAAAAATCAAACTTCTGTTCTGCTACTACCATGCCTCCTCACACTGAGCATTCCAATTAACCCTAGTAAGTATATAGGGTAATAACATATAAAAGGTCTAGACTACTATCCAACATGCTAAGGGGTAAAAGACAGTTTTACCCTTTCCTTAACGGGCCTCTCAACCTATGGCCCAATCCCAAAATACCTAAGGCCCAACAAGACCCAAGAGACCTAGAGCCCAACAATGGCCCAAAAAGACATAAGGCCCAATAATTTCCCAAACGTCCTAAACCCCAAAAAGGGTTACTGGTGAGTACGCTAAGCGTTCCACAAGTACACCCTGCGTACTAACTTTCGCCAAAGGGAATCGAGGACTCAGGCACGTACGCTCATCATACGCTTACGTACACCCGACGTACGACCTAAATAGCCAAAACACCATTAAGCGCTTACTTAATGCATTAACTCCAAACATTCATTTTGCAGTTTGTCTCTTAGGGGATGTCCTAAATGATAAAGTGCAAACGCACAGCGTACGAGGTCTTTGTGTAACATAAATAAACATTTAATAAATACGAAGTTGGCCTGAAATATTGGGCATTACACACGACTTAGAGTTGTGGTAAATGGTTTTTTACCTCAAGATTTGACGAAACTATTTATGTAGGTTTCGTTGTACCATTTACACAGACCATAAGAGCTTGAGATATTTGATGGATCAGCCGAACCTAAACATGAGGCACTGGAAGTGGCTTGATGTGGTGAAACACTATAATTGTGAGATCTTGTAACATCCGGGGAAGGCCAATGTGGTGCCTGATGCTTTGAGTCTCAAGGTAACAAGTGTACCTATCAGGGATCTATATATGAGGATGGCCATTGTTACCCCATTGTTAGAGCTAATCTAATGGGCACTGGTTAAGGCAATAAAGGAGGAGCATCAGAAGAGTGAGAGGATTATTGGGTAGATTTAATTGATTATGATATTCGTGGGTTGTTGACCCTTCATGGAAGGGTTTAGGTTCCTTATATGGATGGAGCTCAGAAAACTTTGATGGAGGAGGCCCACAAATCAAAGTTCTTCGTCCATCCATAGGCAACGAAGATGTACAGGGACTTGATACTCGATTATTGATAGCCTCACATGAAGTAGAATGTGTATTGGTACGTCGAGAGGTGCTTTCCTTGTCGGAAGGTCAAGGTCAAACATCATAGGAATCACAAGAAGATGCATCTATTGGATATTCCCATGTGGAAACAAAAGGCAGATTACTATAGATTTTATCACCAAGTTACCGAGGACGACACTTGGGGTTGATTCGATTTGGGTTATTGTTGATCAATTGACCAATAGTTCTCATTTCATTCCCACTCAGGAGAGTTCTTTCACCGAGAAGTTTTTCGACATCTACATCATAGAGGTGGTCGCACGACATGGAGTGTCGGTTTATATGGTTGCCAATTGAGACATTCGTTTTACATACAGGTTTTGGAAAAAGTTCCATTAGGAGTTGGGTACTCATTTTCACTTTAGTACTTCTTATCACCCTCAGACCGACGGACGGAGTGAGAGGACTATTCATGCCCTTGAGGATATGCTTTGGGCATGTGTGATGGATTTTTATGGGAGTTTAGATACCTACCTTCCCTTGGCTGAGTTATCCTTCAACAAAAACTATCATGCGAGTATTGTCGACATCCTTTTATTATGTTGTATGGGAGGAAGTTTTGAACCCTGATTTGTTGGGGAGAGGTCAAACATGGATTTATAGGGAGCACGGAGGTTGTACTCAAGACTACAACATTGATCTAGTAGGATACTGGTAGGCTGCAGACCACATAAAGTCGTCAAAAGAGTTATAACGAGCAGCGTCGTTCCGATCTCGAGTTCTAGGTTGGGGATTTTTGTTGGATTAGTGTCTAAGTCCATAACTATATTTGGTATGTTCTTGACCCAGTTGTAGCATGGTCCTTTTGGGTTACCTTCACCAAAGCAACTTAATTGGATGATTAATGGAGAAAGAGGTTATTATGGTTTATTAATATATTATAAGAATAATATATTAAAAGAGAAATCATATTAGTTAATTAATATTGGTCAATAATTAATTAGGAAATTAATTTTGTGATCAAAAGATATTAATTGAACTTAAGGGACTAGAATTGCAATCATAAGATAATTGAATTTGGGTTATGGATCTTGTGGATTAAGGAAGTGGATGAAATTGGGGTGGAAGCCCACCTTGAAATTGTCCAAGCCTCTTTCCAGAATGTTCCATTAGACTGCTTAAGGCCTAAGTCGTCCAATTAGGGTTTTGACTGAAACCCTAGCAACTCAGCTATTTAAGGACCCCTAGGGCATCCAAAATCGGGTACCAGAAGAACCCTAAAGTCCTTAGAGCCAATTTTGTGCCTCCATATCCTCTCTCCAAAGATTATCCTTCTTGCCTTGGTGTTTGTGATCGATTCGAGGTATTACATTTGTGATACTAGGCTCTCAAAGCTTGAAGATTCTTGCATCAATCAAAAGGTAATCATCTAAACCTTTTTTATATGTTATTTCGATTTTGATATGCTAGATCTAGGGTTTATAAGCTTTAGATAACTTGCATGTACAATAGAGAAACCTAGATCCAAAGCTTTAGGGTTTTTGCATGTGCACCATAGGATTGATGTTTTGCTTAAAACTCATCAGTGGTATCAGAGCCTTGCTTGGTTTCTATTGTATTTGATGCATTGTGTGTTTATTCATTGCTTGAAATCGAAAATTTTCCCTTCTGCTCGACAGGCTCGTCGAGTCCTTTGATGAACCTGACGAGTCAGACGAACTCGACGAGTCTAAATGGTGACTCGGTGAGTCGGAGTGTCAGATAGAGAGATTTTCAGGATTATTTTGACTTAGGATAATGACCAAATTTTTTTTATTGATAAAATCCGATTTTTATTAATATGATATGGTTATCCTTGTCAAAATAAAATATATTTATCAATTAATTAGATCATTATTGCCTTATATGATAAACCTTAATTATTCGAATTATTTGATTGAATTATCTTGCATCGAATTGGATTAGGTCAAAGTTAGATAATCACCAATTAATTGTTTAATTATATTATTTGAATTTTGATCTAGATAGTTTTGAAATGTTTCAAAACTTGCCCGCGAGTTTTGGAATTTAAAATTTTTGAATAAAAGTTTAATTTTGAAATAATTAAATTCTAAACCCTAGAATTTTACAAGTTTAAAATTCAACTCTTATACTATTATAATATTATAAGAATAATGATTATATATAATGTTAGTCTTACCGTTAGTATGTCTCATTTACGAAGTCAATCTATAAAGGGGGGTATAAGGTTGCTGCCTATAAAATGACAGTTTAATGAGTGTCCACTCTCACCCACCGTTTCCTTGATTGGTGGAGGGTCGTTAGCCGAACGGGTAGGATAAGACAACTAATTCCTCAATTAAAGTATAATGATTAATAAAGTAACTAAATGTTTTTATAAAATTCTTAATCTTAGTTACTTTAGGAAAAATGTGAAAATAATGTTATTAAATTACACTTTGTACCGTTGTCAAGACGTTAGTGGAGCGTGTGTGGTTAACCGACACACTAATTTGGGTCTGGCAAAGGTGGCAAAGGGTGATTCGATATTTGTCATAGATCAATGGAACGTGTATGGCTAACCGGCACATTGATTAGGTAATACATGAACACTACGGATTTTCGGCCAAGATGATTTATAGTGTTCGACGATGGATTTTCGAAGAAGATCAAAATAGTTTTCCAAGATGCTCTAGTGAGATTGTTGTAAGATTGAAACAAAATCGATGAACCTTTTATTTATAAATATCCAACTTTTCAAAGTAGTTACATACCAACTTTAAGTTGGTGAATGTATAACCTTAAAAGTAATAGTAATAAATTATGGATAATGACGTAAATAAATAATAAATTATCTAAAGTGTTTTAAAAATAAATATTGTCTAAAAATAACGAACTTCTAATTTTATTTTAAATTATGGATAATGACGTAAATAAAAACTATTATTCCAGGTTACAATGGTTGGTTAAAAAAATAGTTACTTTTTAACGATGTTTAGGTTATTTGTATTTTTAAAATGTTTTAGATTTATTAACGTCATAAACCTTAAAATGGTTATCTATAAATATGAATTCATATTTTTAAAATGTTTTAGATTTATTAACGTCATAAACAACCAAAGGGCTTAAAGATTATAGGTGTTATTCCTATTTTTTTTGAGTCCGAGAGTTAAAATGTCATTTTAGACATAGATTAAACAAGAAAGTAAATGATAGATTATATTTGTCGTTGAAAAAAAAACTAGCTCTAATAAAAAATCATATAATTATATACATTAATACTTTCAGTATCTAATGTAATAGCCTTAAGTTTGATAGAAAATATCGATTTTACCCTATGACATAATTTTGGTTCGTTTATAGCGCACGTTTGTCATTTTCTTTATCGGTTTTGTCATTTTTACTTGTAATAGCAGGTTTTCATGTTACCATAAATTATTTTTTGTGAAAAAACCCTTAAATTTGTAAATATTTTGCTAAAAAAACCCTTAAGATTATAAACATATAAAATATAAATATGTATTCAAAGTTTGGTAAAACTAAATACTTTTTAGAAAAATTAAATGTCAAAACTTTATATCAAACTAATATAAGTTTTATTGTACTTATATTATGAAACCAAAAGTTAAACATATTTTCAGCTTTGCGTACGGTAATTTTATATTGGTTCGATATAAACTTTTTATATTTAAATTTTTTAAAAAGTTATCTAGTTTTATCTAAATTTCAATATATTCCTTAATTAATACTTAAACTTTTCAAAAGTAAAATTAAAAAACATAATAATTAACTATGCTAAAATAGTTAAACATGTGAATAATATGACATTAATTAAATTCAACTAATTTTTTTAAAAGGAAAATAAAAATATTTATATGTTTAAGAGGTTTGTATTTCAGAAATAATAATATATCATATTTTTTCATAAAAATAAATACATTTATATAATAAATTAGACAAATATATTTATATTTTATATGTTTAAAATGTTTATGTTTGTGTTTTAGAAACAATAACTTATACAACTGTATTTATTTTTATAAAAAAATATGATAATATTATTATTTCTGATATACAAACCTTTTAAACATAAAAAATATTTTTATTTTCCTTCAAAAAAAATTATATGGAAATAATGTCGCCATATAGTGACTATGATCACCTCCAAAATTGCTTTATGAGTCATGGATATTTACAATGAATCCAAAAAATATGATACATTATTATTTATGTAATACAAACCTTTTAAACATATAAATATTTTTATTTTCTCTTTGAAAAAATTAATTGAATTTAATTAATGTTATATTATTCATATATTTAACTATTTTAACGTAGTTAATTTTTAGCTAACAAACATTTTCTTAATTTTACTTTGAAAAGTTTAAGTATTAATTAAGGAATATATTCAAAATTTGATAAAACTTGATAATTTTTTTAAAATTGAAATATATAAAATTTATATTGAACCAATATAAAATTCACCATATGTAAAGCTAAAAATATGTTTCAGTTTTTGTTTCATAATATAAGTACAGTAAAACTTATATTAGTTTGATATAAACTTTTGACATTTAAATTTTTAAACACTATTTAGTTTTATCAAATTTTGAATATATTTTTATATTTTATATGTTTATAACCTTAAGGGTTATTTTGCAAAATGTTTGGAAAATTAAGGGTTTTTCACAAAAAATAATTAATGGTAACCTGAAAACCTGCTATTACAAGTAAAAAGAGCAAAACCGACAAAAAAATGATAAGTTTGTGGCATAAACGAACCAAAAATCTGTCGAAAGGTAAAACCGATATTTTCTGCTAAACTTAAGGCTTTTTATGACATTATCTATATTATAAAATAAAAAATAACAATAATAAAAAATAAAAGCGTGACTTAAGATAAGTTGGACGTATATTAGATTTATTTTGACTCGAATCTAAAATGTGCAATAAAATATAACTACTTGACAATTGCCCTTGTTCCCCAAGCCAAAGTATTGTGCACCATCTTTCAATTGTGTGATTTGTGTGGTCATCAAGGTACCAACTACCCATCAATTATATCAGACATTTTTGTCATATCATCAGATATTCAGATATATTCATTTGATTAATAAATAGTCAAATAAAAACAATACAAATAATCAAATTAACAATTTACGTAAATATTCATCAGTTTGAATATTATAATCCTAATGAGACCGCCATAACATTATTTTGTTTATATAAAGAATAACTCTATGGCTCCACGAAAGTTGCTTCTTGTTTTTTCCCAAACAACCACAATACTTAATACTCTATGTAGCAATTTAACCCATTGTGTTTTTAATACTCTATGTGTTGTGTTTTCAATACACAATACGTAAATATTGTGTATTGAAGTTTTATACTCATTAATATGTAAGTATGTAACTACCTTAAATGATTTTTTATCGTATAACGAATAACGATTAGTATATAACTATGTTAAATGATTGTTTTAATATCCCTACCAACATTGTTATTTGATATATACTAATGCTATTTTTCCCACCAATTTTAATATACCACGGTTAAAATGAAAATTATGTCGTGAACAAATCTAAAAAAGAGACTGCACTCAATTAGAAATACGTTTCTATGATAAATTTAGTTTTATACTTTCAAAGATATTGATTTAAATATAATCAATATGGTTTTGATAATTAATTTCTTAGCTATCTTTATAAATAAACAAAAATGGGTATTGTCCCATTGTTTAGCGACCTATTTTAATCATTTAATTTAAAATAACATATCATTTTTTCTTAAAACAAAACCTATGATTATGCATTTGTCAGAATTTGTTATACAAAATAATGTAATGATTTTTATTATAAATACTAATATAAACGTGTATCTAAGTGCAAGCTACTACACTAACACTAGCTCTTTAAGGTGAAGAATAAAAACAAAGCAAGAACACAAACATAAAAGAAACATATAATAGCTTTACATTATTTGTACTACCAAATAAATAAATAAATAAAACTAATTCATATATAAGGATTTAATATTAATTGGTTGATCCTTCAACGTGACATTAAAAAGATTGCATAGTCTATAATCACCATCTCATAATGTACATTGTGTTCTCCATCATCAAACAACTTCATTCCCTTCTTTTTTCGAATTCGTAACACCAAAAGAAAATACATCTTTCGGTTTTCCTCCTATTTTTCTCTCTTTAGTTTTTTTCCTTCTTTTCTTTCCTTTATTAAATTTGGGTACAAAAGTCTTAGCCTTTTGGGTTTTGATTAAAATATGATTATACGACTTTTAGTTTGGGCCACTATTGGACCATTTACTCTAAAATAATATCAAACCTACAATTATATATATATATATATATATATATATATATATATATATATATATATATATATATATATATATATATATATATATATATATATATATATATATATATATCAGTCTCACATTGTTTGCCTCATTTACCATTTAATCAAAAAATAATACTAGTACAAAACAAACAAGATCACTATTGTTTCTAACATAATGAAAGAGAGAAACTATGTAGACCAAAGATCATTTACAAACTTGTTTGGAAATAGTCTAGGACATAAATCGTCATTTTCGTGCACATTGGCTTCTTGTACACACTTTTTTAAGTGGATATAAATTTCTTAGATTATAGTATATGTTAGTGTTGATTGTTTTCACGAGAAATATCTAATTCTGATCCGACATAATGCATTTTGTAAGGTATTAATTCCAGTCGCCAAAAGGTAGCGAGTTTAATTTTGGAAAAAGTGTAATAATTAGTTTGCAGGAATTATTTAGCTGGATTCATGCTTGTTATTTTTCTAAATATAGTAAAAATTAAATTGGTTATCAAGAATTGACTCGATATTTTTTGGCCATTAGATAACTATAATAAAATCATATAATTGTATACATCAATACTTTCACATGGTTAAAAGTTAAAACGTATATCGTGTAATAGAAAAACCATGTTTATGATAACTTGGACTTATGTTAGACTTATTTTGACTCAAATCTAAAGTGCGCAATAAAATATAACTACTTGACAATTGCCCTTGTTCCCCAAGCCAAATTAGTGTGCACTATCTTTCAATTTATTATAAAACGAATGTTAAAGATTTCTTTTTATTTTTATATGAAATTGTGTGGTCATCAAGGTACCAACTACCTATAAATTTGTAGCAATTTAACCCATTATTACATCCGGTTTTCATTTTGTTTTTAAGTTGGAATTAATGGCTAATGCGGGTTATGATTTGTGTGAGACTCGGGTTTTGAGCAACCTTCATAACGAGAAGACAAAAGAAATCGGGACTGAGATTGGCGAGAAACACATTAGAGGTTATCATAGTGAAGATCAAAAGGTCTCGTCTCATAGTTTATTCTGTTGGAAGTTCAAGAAAGTTTCTTCGAATTCTAGTAAGCCATTAGTAGGTTCTATAGAAAAGCTTGGAACATTGGAGTTGAAATAATGTAAGTATTTGGTAGAAATTAAAATGAGAAATTGGAAAATATGAACATGGCGAATCAAGATTTAAAGGGACGAGGTTTTGTACACCCTTTTTGAATGGTTAGTTGTTTTAAGATGAGATGGGTGTATTATGTTTGGTTTTTGCTTGAGAAAATATAGAAATTTAAGCAAATATAAATATGGTTGTTTAAATAGCTTTGTGTATTTGGGTTTTTATTATAAATAAATTGTGGATGTTGTAGAAATAGAAAGATATGTTAGGTTATAGTATAAGTATGCTTACTTAATAGACAAAACTGCAAAAATGGTCCTTGTGGTATGCATTTTTTTGGGGTTTTAGTCCAAACAACGACTTTTTTGGATTGGTGGTCCTTTTGAGCTAGTTTCGTTGCGTTTTTAGTCCCTCTGAATAGTGAAATGACTGTAATACCCTTGGGGTATTTATTTTTCATTTTTCTTTGGATTTTTTTAAATCTAATAGTTAATTTAAGAAAAGAAGGGTCCACCTCTCTCTCTCTCTCTCTCTCTCTCTGTTTGAATGTGTATTCTACTGTACGAAAAATATGTCCCCATTTCTTTTTCTTCTTGATTCCAATGATCTACCAACACTAATGGTATGGCTACCCAAGCTTCCCTCTTTGCACTCATAATCCCCAATCAAACCTCTCATGGAAACAATCGCAACCCATCTCCTTCAACACCGTCAAACCATCCAAACCCACCACCTGTTTCACCACCATCAAGGTTGCAGCGACATGGGAGGTCCCCACTAAAGAAGCTCTGATAGGATTCATCCCACCCGAACTCGACCCCAACACCTCATCTCCAATCTTCGTCGGAAGCACCGGTGGGTTGCTAAGAAAAGCTAGAGTGGAGGAGTTCTACGTCATCACATGGAACTCACCAAAAGAATAGATGTTTGCCCACCGTCGGCGCTGCCATTATGAGGGAAGGACCAAATCGCCACCACAACGTACGAAAGCTCCACCAAACAGAAGCCTCCTCTCCATTAAAACTGAAAGCTTCCATCTGCTCCCGCTACCCCAACGCAAAGTACGTCGACCCTCCCTCAGCCTCCTCTACAACGGTGAAATAAACCCATATCCTACAATGTAAAAACGCCATCAGATCCCCTATTGTTATTGTAATCGTGGATTCAAATAAAAAACTTTTAGAGATGATATTTCTTTGTTCTTTTGCTGATGAGGGTGGGATGAATTGGGGCGAGATTGGATGCAATCTTGGTGGAGAAACCCTGTCGATGAAGCAAGAAACTAGTGTGTATGTTTGTGAAATTTGAGCTTCTAATTGAAATTGTAAACTGTTTTCCTCCATGATTGATCTTTCTGGCTAATTGGTGCATTGCGTAGCTTCACTTTTATGGTCTTGTAGGTCGATTTTGTGCCCACTGGGAAGGTTTCGTTGAATGTCCATGTGAGGTTCATCAGGTTGTTAGAACTGCAACATTTAGGGGAAAAGGTTAAGAGAGAGAGAGAGAGAGAGAGGGGTCCTTTATTATTTTTTTTAATTGTTAAAATAAATAAATAAATATTAAAATTTAAGAATAGTGAAAGAAAAATGAAAAATAAATACCCCAAGGGTATTATAGTCATTTCAATTTTTGGAGGGACCGTTTTCACATACAAATCACTCCAAAAGGACTACGAAACCAAAAAAATCACTGTTTGGACTAAAACCCCAAAATTTTGCATACCACAGGGACCATTTTTGCAATTTTGTCTACTTAATATATCTTATTCTGTTATAAGCCTAGTATTGGTCGAGCTCGAGCATAACTAATGGTTGATGGATAGGTATTTATATATGAAAATAAAATGATAAACTACTTAGGAAGGGTTTCTTATTAAGGCACACAAATGACAAAATTAGACGAAGAAAATATAGTAGAATGAGAAAAAGTATTGTAATTAACTAATTATTAATTAACTACATAAAATTAACTTACATTTTTCATTTATGATAAATATAGGATTTTCTTCTCATTTAAAATTATAACACCACCTGATATTTTAGTGGTTAGTAGTTAAAACTCTATTTTTTTTTTTATAAAAAAATATTGAATTGCTAAAAGAAGTCATGGGATTGGGCTACGTTTAATATGGGCCAAACTTTGAGTAAATGGGTCTTTTTTATAAGGAAAACAACTACGCTAAAGTGATGAAATGCACGTGAAACAACTACAGTCTACAAATTTATCTATCAACTAGAATTTCTATAAAAAATTTGCCACTGATACCATATCATAACATATATTCTTTTAATTTTCAATTGTAAGATTTAAAAGTAAACAAACACTAGATAATTTTGACGTTTAGTAAATAAATTAGTTATATAATTCTTTTAATTTATAAAAGAAATTTTATTGAAATAGCGTTTTGATTTTGTGTTTTTACGTGATAATAAATATTGACTAATATGATAAAATGACTTATATAATGTTTTTAAAACTGTAAACCCTAAACACAATTAACAATTGAAATATACGATTTCGCTTATATATATATATATATAGAGAGAGAGAGAGAGAGACAAAACTGCAAATTTGATCCCTGTGGTATTTAAAAACCTTTAGATAAGATCCAAAAAGTTTTTAACTTGCATGAAAAGGTCCAAAATCAAAGTTTTTCTGGGTTTTTGGTCCAAAAAAACTTAAAAAGACGGTTATGCTTTTTGATTTCTTTTTTCCCTTTTTTATAAGTATTTTAATGTTATTTTGATTTAAAAAAAAAAGAATTTTTCACCCCTGCCTCTCTCTCTCTCTCTCTCTCCCTCTCTCTCAACAAACCCAAAAATAAAACCCACCATTGCTCCACCGTGTTTCCTCCCTCTTTTGTTGATAATCGGAGCAAGTCAAGCACCCACGAGTGTGTCATTGTTACTTCTGGCACTTCCATGTCCTTCACTCGCTTGTGCTGTTGCCGGAATGACAAAGCCAAGGGTGGTGTTGCTACTGTGTAACCACCAGGAACCATCTTGGTTCTTCTTTTTTTTCCACTGACTGAAGAAGACTGCCAAGAACCACATCCCGTCATCACTCTCCACCATTTCTCACTCCACCGGCGAAGAGAACCGCCACAATCAACGGTGGAAGCCTCTCGGCCCACAACCATCGGGTTGGAATGCCCATATACTACGAGTCCAATCATCCTCGGGATGGAATACTCTCGACCCACAACCATCGGGTTGGAATGCCCATATACTACGAGTCTACTCATCCTCGGGATGGAATACTCTCGGCCCACAACCATCGGGTTGGAATGCCCATAACCAATCAAACATGTGCACCTATATCAGACAATCAAATAACAGTATATAGAGACAACATACCGGGGTCCTATCATCCTCGGGATGGAATACCCTTAACTACCAATCAATCATGTACATATATAACAGGTAATCTCCTACCAGTATACAGACATTCAGACCAAACTACAGGTCACTAAGCATAACCATCCTATATACCAGGATATTGATCTAACATATCATAACGACTTGAGCTGAAAAATCAAATTCCTGAATCACTATACCCTTGGGTATAGTGAGGATAACTCACCTCGCAATGTCGATTTGAGCTGAAAAATCAAATTCCTGAATCACCGTCTCACCAAAAATAACAAATAATAAGTCGGTAAATGGGAATACCAATCTTGGCCAAGAGCCCCACATAGAATAATAGTCCATTTTGCCTTTTTCTAATTTGGGCCAAGGCCCAATACAAAATCCATGATCCAAAAGTCCACATATACAAGGCCTATCATTGGCCCAATTTTCCAAATTGGGCCCAACTCCCTAATTGGGCCTCATTTAAAGATTCACTACCAAAACAGGCCCAAAATACTCTTATCCAGAGAGTCCAGCAAGGCCCAAGTCCGACTGGCCCAAATGTGGCCCAATCCCGAAGCCTAAATCGCAAAAGCCCAACAGGGGGCGTACATTGGGCGTACTCGTCTGGTACGCGAGGCGTACCAGAGGACATCAATAAAGGAGACGACACAAGGACATCAATAATCAGAATTTATATGAGCGGGAATCATAACTTTTTGGGAAAATGAAACGATGCTTTCGTTCTCGCTAATAATGATTACGATTTAGGCATCGGGAAGACAAGAACCCATTAATGATGGCTAGCAGCAATGGCCTTCTACTCTTCTTGTTTCTTATTTGCTTAAATCTAGAAGAAATCATATAAAAAAAATGCATAATCCTCAATGATCATTAGGAAATCACTCAATAAGAAGCTTTCAGTTCATACTTCATTCTTCTTAATCCTTTCTTCATAAATCTTAAAAAAATCATCGAATTAGAATTAGGAGTCAGGCTTCAAAAATTTGAAGCAAATTGAAATCGAGAGTGAGGTTTGGAAAATCAGAATCTGGGATCAGGTCTAGCGACGAAAATCAGAAGGTATTATAACTTTTTTTATGTAGTTGGTACAATTCTAATGTTGTTTAGAAATAAATTAGTTTTTTTATTCTTTTTGATTCCCGATTTCTTGAATTCAATAGATTGAACTAGCAATCTGTCCACTTTCAATCCAAGTTTGAGGTTAGAAGTTTTTGATTTCATATTGTCTTGAAGCGTAAAAATCTAGAAGGTATTATACATTTTCTTTTATTTATCTAATACATTTCTTATATTGTGTAGAAGCAAGTCAATTTTTCTTTCAGTCTTTTTTATTCGTATTTTCTGGAATTCATAAGCATTTAAGCATCAATTGGGCGACTTTCAATCTAATTTTGAGGTTTAGAAGTTTTTTTAGATTTTTTTAAAGTGTCAAAAATCAGAAGGTAATTTCTTGATTTATGGTTTTTTTTATTGGATGCAAATCATAATTTTTTTCTTTTTTGATAATGTAATATAACTTTCTGATTTCATTTATGTTTTTTTACAGTATTTTCAGAGGACATATGTGTTATACTTTGCTACTTGAGTTTCAATGAATGTTAGAATGATGGTTGTTTCATGTAGAAGAAATTTATTTTTTGTGTATTATACGGAATAATTTTAATTATTTTTTTTTGCAATCGAATATGAAAATTATAGTTGTTTTGCTTAAATTTTAGATTTTTTAAGTATTAGGGCCTATCTTTTTGTTAATTTGCATAGAACCTTCGAAATCCCAGGACCGACCCTGTTAAACACTAGTTAAGATAGTTTTTGGATTACGAGTTTTTTGTTATGAAAATATAAAAGTTCTAAACTCGTATTCTCAACAATTTTTTTTGTTCGAATTTTTTAAAAAACTAGAAGCTCAAGCTTTTAAAATTTGATGCCAAAGACGTCGACAATATTGTACTTTTTTATTGAACTGTAGCCTTACACCTTACTTGTATAAAGTGAGTGTTTGGACCGGATGATGTATTAGTGTAACAGGGAAAGTTAACTTAAGGATTTGACTTCTTGTTAAATGACGGAAAAAAAAACTTTTTCTACATTGATTAAGGCAATACGAATAACATTATGGTACTTTGAAGACAAGTCGATAATAGCTTTTCTCTAGAACAAACATAAAGTATATAGATAAGTTTATCACGTTGACAGGTTTGAAAAATGATTAAAATTTATGTTTCAACTCTTTAATAAAAGTCATAATGTTGACAAGTTTATCTAGAAAAATAATTAAACTTTATGTTTCAACCCTTTAATAAAAATCAAAATGGCTTGTGAATTAAGATTGTTTAGGGAGATGAAGAATTAGGTTGGAGCTAATATTGGAGAAGAAATCTGAGAGGTATTGAATTTTCTAACTCATGGATTTAGAAGCCTTGGTAGGTAATTTTGTGTTTTATTTTACCCGGTTAGCTGGATATGGGACTTGGGTGGGGGAGGTGATTTCACGGTTAAAGATAACCGTCTTGTTATTTATTTATTTTTGAATGGTCATCTTTTTTTAAATAAACTAGCAAGAAGCTAGTAGGGGAAAACAAAAAACATTACATAATAACCAAATGTGGAGCCACCCCACCCAATAAATGTTTTTTTATACCTAGCATGACATCACAAAAAAGATTGGGTCACAATGTTATCAAAGACCATTGCCGCTCTCGGTTTAGTAGCTCCAAATAGTCTAGCATTCTTGAAATTCCAAATGTCGCAAATTAACATAGAAAAGCGCTTGAAAACATGTATCGACAAGAGTCATGCCCTAAGCATCTTGAACCACACTAATCAAGTTGCATAAGAATCAAGGGAAGGAATTGAGATACCCCACCACCAACTAATCAGAAAAATAATATACATAGAAAAGGGGCATAGACTTTCTCATGGTGTATGGTAATCTTTTGGGAATACATGCATACAAATCATATATAAATTTCAGAAAGAAAACAAACTTAAATGTTTTGTGTTGGGTTGAGGTCTTATGACCACTTTTGGAGATATGCTATTATATTAGAACTTTTAATTTGTAAGTTTTTTATATTGATTCGTTTTATATTTTCTTCGTTTTTGGATTATTGTAATATAGTTGTTTTATATTGTGGTTTTAATGGTTAATATATTGATCATATGTTATATAGGGTGATGTCGAAAATATTTAATTAAATATTTTAAATATGTTTCTTTTTGTTTTGTAATTGTACCATTTCAAAAAGATAATTAATTAAAACTCATACATATGTTATACTTTTCATCTCTCTCTCTCTCTCTCTATATATATATATATATATATATATATATATATATATATATATATATATATATATATATATATTTAAAGTAATTATTATGTTATTGTATGAATAAATATATGCCAATCATTTCAAAAGGGTAAATATGTAATCATACATTTAATTAATTATGGTAAATATATAAATCAATTAATATCTTTTATTTAAATCATGTGTGAACTACTAGATCTTGTTTTTGAGTTACTTTCTGCTGTAATTATGAGCTAAACCTTATATCTTCTATTTAGGGTAGATGAATTTATGACTATATGTTGATTTTTATGGTTTTATTAATTGTTTATTGGTGAATTTTATTTTATTAAGCTTGTTAAAGAACCTTATGCATTAACAACAATTATTTTCTGTTAATTAACAAGTAATTAAGCCGCATGAACATCTCTTAATTGCTTATCTCATATGATTTATGTGAAAACATTGTTATGTGCCTAGGAATAGCGAACGTGAAACTAGGGTTAACTAGAAAATGGGTAAGTTAATGTGTGAGCTTGTGTGACAACCCATCAACAAGATGTTAATTGCATTAGTAATTTGATCAGCTAACTACAAGTCTCATTTAACTCGAATAAATAAACTATGAAATTTATTAGTTTAATCACTTGATCACTACTTAAATTGATTTGTTTTCTAAGGATTGGTAATAGCGAATGTGAACCTAATCACTTTAATCGGTAGCCGCTAACAACAACCATAGGAGTAAATGAATCGAACCTAAACAAAAGTCTTCTTATTATTGAATTTAGTTGGTTTTTACTTGCTTTAACTGTTAGTTACTTAATTAGCGTATTAGTTAATTGTTTAAGTATTCAGTCTTACAAAACTAAAGAAAACCTTTTACTTTTATTACTTGTTTTAGTTAATTCTAGTCATTAGTTTAATTACCGTTCCCTGTGTTCGATACTCTGCTTATTCAACTATACCACCAATTGACAGGTCCACTGCCTTTGTGTGTCTAAATTATATCTTAAAAGGTAAGACTAAAACTAGTGCATTTTTTATATACACATCAAAGGAATAAGTTCATACTCTCCACAAGAAATGTATATTTGACCCTTACATTATGATGTATTTTGTTGCTAAAAGTTTTATATAACAAAGATCCAATGGTGAATTATGATGGTTATGTTTATGTTTTTGCTTCCATTGCTACGTGTGTGAAAAATCATCACAACCTAACAATACCATGTACTGAGGACTTGTTCCCAACTAAGATAAAATTAATAGTATAAGTATCACTAAGAGACTTGAGAATATATGTTTTTTCATGAAGGTGAGAGATAGCCCTAATGTCTAGGTACCATATATTATCTCTATAATCATCAAGTGGCATGGTCTTAGAAATTGTGGAAGTGTTATGACTAGATTAGATGATTCGGAGGGCTATCAAGTTGAAAGAGGTAGCGTTTGTTGGGTTTCCATGACTTGAGACTCAAGTGCCATGGTGTTGACACAGCTAGAAGACTACGTATTAAGAATGTATGACATGACAAGGGTTTTTAAGGATGTTGGATCCAAGTATACCTATTTTTTGTTCTTCATGAAAAAGAATGAAATGTGCTTCCAAAAAGCTTGGGATTAGGGTGTGATGTCGAATAACGCTTGTAATGTAGTCATATTTAGATGATAACCCGATACTCATGTAGGTGATGATGTTTTTCTCGGGTACTATGGCATTAATGTTATCGATGAGGTCTATGATCGTCTTGATGTAGATACACTACGTAGTGATGGAGGAATCACCAATCTTAGTAGAGTTCATTGTTGATTTGAATGATTTCCCACTTTGTTGTCACAAAATAACGTTTCCATGTTGATCCAAAACTTCATAGGGGGCCGCATTCTATTTTGAGGATCATTTGGAGCAGAGATTAGGAAATTATCATGTAGATCAAAGCTTAATAATAAAATCGACGAGGGTCATCACATGAGGCGTCGATGCGATCAAGCAAACCAAATCCGGTATAGTGAGTTTACCTGACACCAAGCATTGTATTTGAGATGATCAAGATCAAGAACAATATGAACATAAGCTTTTATGTTGGTAATGCAATATGGTTTTTCTAGGGAAAAACAAAGAGAGAGGGAGACCGGCTCGAAGAAGGGTAGAGAAGTACGACTAGGGATCAATGCAAACGTTAATCAATAGATAGGTAGATTTATTACAAATTCACAATATTAGATATTTTCTATCCACTGATTTATGAAAGTTAATTTGATGATTATCAAAATCTTATTTTTAGCAACCTTATTTTTAAAATTGAGTTACTTTTGTCTAGATTTCCGGTAAAGAAATGGATTTGCAATCTAAAAGAAAAGAAATCTCTTTAAATCACGTGATCACAAGAAATATGAGCAAATATGGTATCTTTACTTCAATAGATCTTTTTTGTTATGAAAAAAAAAAGAAAAAAGAAATTTCATCTAACAAAAACATGAACACAAAGACAAGTAAACCACAAGAACATGGTTGAGTAATTAATTCGGAACAATCACAAGCTTTGGCGGGATGCCAATTGTTTTTATTTTTCACTTTTTATAAAAATAAATTTATATTTTAAGTTTCAACCTTTTGAACAGTGTAACCCCCTCTCTCTCTCTCTTTCTCTCTCTTTGCCTGTGATGTTTGACATCTTTTTCCTCATTTTGATGGCGAATTGATTCAAAAAATCAAATACCCATTTGAATTTTACTGGTTTTTTACGCTTCCCATCGCACTATCTTTGTCAGATTCCCTAATTTTGCTTCCATTGCAAGTTCCACATCTCAGATCCCGCATTGTTAGGTAACATAATGCTCATATCTATCTATCAATACCTTCTTTGATTTCTGTAAGTATACATCGACTGTGATGTTTCATCTCTAGTGTTCTCTTTCTTTCAATTTTTGGTACTTTTCAGTAATTTCCAGAAGTGGGTTTCTAAATTTGATGTAAATGTTTAAACCATGAAGACGACATGATGTTTTGTTTTTTACTTATTTCTCATTAAATTACGGAAGTGGGTTTCATACTGTTCTTCCCATTTTCTACATTCCCTGTAACTGTTCCATGAAAAAGGGGTTTTCCCCCTTTGAATATCTTCTACTTTGAATGCACATTTTGGGGCATTTTTGATTTCTTCCTTTTCGATTTTTTTAAATACTCTTTTTCTATTCCCTTTTACTCGATTCAGTTCGTGTTCATACTACTTGGGGTTTCCGGATCAGACTCGATTTCATCATCAACTTGAAGAAGGTAAGCATACACTCTGGTTTTCAGCTCATTTTTTGTCGGATCACGAAGAAATTCAATGTGGGTTGTCTGCAGTCGTCGAATTATTCAAAGATCTGGGTTTTACGCATCACAAATCTTGACCTAGTGGACGAATTATTTGTTTTCTCATGGTAGAATAGAGTTTAATCGAAAGTAGATTCAAAAGCCGAATCTCAATCAGGGTTTTACCACATTACGTACTTACTGCTTTTTGTAACATTTTTCTTTTTCTTTTTGGACATCAATTTAGCCTAAGACATGTTTGAGGATCAAAACATGATTAATCATCTTTAAGATCTTTTCACCTTTATTATTAATTACCTTTTCGTTTTATAACTCCATGGCATTGAAAACCACCATGGTCCATGGGTCCCTTCCTAAGGTACCACCACTAATGTGAAAAGTATAACTCCTAAAGCACACAAATTTCTAGATTCCTATAAGAGGAAAAAGGCGCATATGTCTATACAAGTTTTCCATTTGATTCTTGAATCCCTAAATAACTATTTGTTATTGTAGGTATCGATACATTGATTATCAAATAATGTCAAGAGTTAGCAAATGGAAAGTTGATAAGGCTAAAGTCAAAGTTGTTTTTCGGCTCCAATTTCATGCTACACAAGTAAGTTTTATTCATTTAATCCAATTTCTTCAATATATAATTGACCCTTTTCACTTAAAATGTTAATGGTTATGTTTTAGATTCCACAAAGTGGATGGGAGAAGCTATTTATATCTTTTATTCCTACTGAAACTGGAAAAGCCATTGCAAAAACAAGCAAAGCAAATGTAAAAAATGGGAGTTGCAAATGGGCAGATCCTATTTATGAAACTACAAGGCTTTTAATCGATTCTAAGACCAAACAATATGATGATAAGCTCTACAAACTTGTTGTGGGAATGGTAAGTTTCCTTTTTTTTTTTTTTTTTTGCTTTTGTATAATTGCAAGAATAATTGATTTTTGATTGTTGAATATTACATGTAATTAATTTCAGGGTACTTCAAGATCTAGCATCTTGGGTGAGGCTACAATCAACCTTGCTGATTATGCTGATGCATCACAACCATCTGTTATCAATCTCCCACTTCATGGATCTGATCTTGGAACCATTTTGCATGTAAGAAACCCTAAATTCTTATACACCATTGAATTCACATTTACCTTTCTTGAATCTTGAATCAATAACTTCTTCAGAGTTCAGATAAAATCTTGTTTATCATTTCACAATTGACATTAATCTTTTGGTTTCAGGTTACAGTTCAGCTACTAACAGCTAAAACTGGTTTCAGGTATAACTTTTTGAAAAGATTAGATTTTTTTACCAATTAGTAATTACTAATTATTGGTATTAAATGATTTATTACTTTAATGCAGAGAATTTGAGCAGCAAAGGGATAAAGGGCTGCAAAGAGAGAGCGAATCAAGTGCTGCCAAATCACCATCTTCAGATTCACTGATACTTGATGATCAACTTAACAAGGTTAGAATTTAGATCAGCATAATATACTTTTACTTTTTACAATTTTACCCTTGGTTGTTACTCCTACAATCCTTCATGTTTCCTGAATCATTTCCTTTTGCTTTAAATAGGTAAAGACACAAAGACAAGTGAGACCACATTCTAAAGACCTTGTAAATGAAACAGGAATACATGAAGAATATTCAGATTCTCAAGTTACATGTGATGACTCATCAAACACATCAGAAAACTACAAGTATGATCCATCAATCACTCATGAAGTTGATAGCATCAAGAACAGGGTTACTAAGTCAGAAAAAAGAAACGGATCTGATGAATTGGCAATTGCTTATGAAGAGAATCAAAGGCTCAGAGGAAGCTTGGAGGTTGCTGAGTCCTCGATTTCTGAACTCAAAATGGAAGTAAACACTTTACAGAATCATGCAAATGAAATGTGTAAAGAAACACAAAATTTGCAACAAGAACTAGCTATTGAAGTTGCTTCAAGTCAAGAATTAATGAAAGAGGTTACAGATCTTAAATCAGAATGTTCAAGGTTCAAAAACGATCTACAACAGTTGAAAGAAATGAAATTAGAGAAAATACCAATTCTACCCCTTCAAGAACCGGGGTCTACAGAAAGGATTGACTCAACAACAGAAGGGCAAAATTTGGAACTTTTAAACGAGTTGAAGATAGCAAAAGCTGAAAGTGAAAGTCTTGTTAGAAAGATGGAACAAATGGAGTGTTATTATGAAGCACTTGTGCAAGATCTTGAAGAAAACCAAAAAAAGATTCTTGGAGAGTTTCAAAGCCTAAAAAACGAACACTCAACATGTGCTTACTCGATCAACGATCAGATGTTGAGATTCGATGAAGAAAGACGTGAATTGAGTTCCATTAATAAGGAGTTACAAAAAAGAGCTACAACTTCAGAATCAGCTCTGAAAAGGGCTCGATTGAATTACTCAATTGCAGTGAGTCAACTCCAAAAAGATCTTGACATGTTGTCTTTTCAAGTTTTGTCCATGTTTGAAACCAATCAGACTGTGATTAAAGAAGCTTTCTCAGATTCATCTCAAGGGCATGAAGATTTAGTTGATGATGATCACCGGAGTAAGAATCTTTCAGGTGGTGGTGATGTGCTTTCCGGTGACCTGAAAAAATCTTTAAGCTTGCAAGAAAATATATACAAGAAAGTTGAAGAAGAGCTTGGTGAAATGTGCTCTACAAATTTGTACTTAGATATGTACTCAGGGGCACTTTCGGAAACATTAATGGAAGCAGTTTGTCATATTAGAAAAACAAAAGAGAAATTACAAGAATTGGGACATGAGTTGGAGGTTTCGAATGAATCGAGAGATGTTTTGTTCATGAGATTGCAAACTGCCATTGAAGATGTTCATGCTGTGAATGCACAGAATGCGTATTATCTTTCAAAGTGTAATGATTTGCAATTGCAAAATCAGATGCTGGAAACGGATTTAGGAAATGTTTCAAGGGAGAACTTTTTGCTCATGGAAAAGATTACTGAATGTGAAGCGTTGGTTATGGAGTATAGAGTTTATAAAAGCAAACATGAAGTTGTTTCTGCTGAAAAACTTGAGGTTGAAAGTCTTTTAAAAGTACAAGTTTTTGATAATCAGAAACTTCAAAAAGATTTGTCATCCGTGAAGGAAGAATTAGAAGCTTTCAGATCTCAAATTTGTAATCTTGAGAAGGAAAAAGATATGGCAAGATCAGAAGTTGATGATGTGAAGAGGAGATTCAAGAATGGTTTGCATGAAATGGTGATGAAATTAGGCAACCCGAATGAATCTTTGGAAAAGGTTCAATTCCAACTGGAATCGGTTTCAAACAAATTGAAAAACAGTTTGGAATCAGGTGAAAGACATTTGGAGAACAGTGAATTGATTTTAAAGTATCTCTTGTCTTTGGAACTTGAGGTGGAAAGAATGTCATCAGAAGATAGAAACTTTGTTGACCAAGTCAAAGGATTGGAAGCAATAATTCAAGAATTTGAAAAGAGTAAGTTGACTGTTTCTGAGTTGAAGCAAGAAAATCAAGATTTTGTTTTGGAGATTAATAGGATGAAAGAAAGCTTGAGATTTGTGAATGATGAATTGGGGGTTGAAAAGGACATAAAAGGGAAACTAGAGGGTATTGTTTCATGTCTGACTTTAGAACTTGAAAGTCAAAGATCAGAGGTTGACCATGTTAGGAAACTTTCATCAGATCAAGAATCAGAAAACTCAAGAGTTGTTCAACTTCTTGAACAACATGAAACTCAGATGCATAAAAGCATGATATGTGAAGATCTAAAACTTACTTTTGTTAAATCTCAATATGAAAGTAAGATCGAGGAGCTTGTCAAAAAGAATCTTGAAGAAGAGGCAAAGTTGAATGATTTGATCACAAGTGAAGCTCGATATATCAAAGAAAACGAAAAGTTGTTGACAACAATTGAATCTCTTAGATTGGAATCAAACAATTCAATCAAAGAATGGAAGGGTAAAGTTGGAATTCTTGAGAAAGAGGTTGAGCAATTGAAGGAACTTCAAGTGAAACTTCATGATGCAGAAGCAAGATTGAATGAACATGTTGAAGAAAATGAGTTGTTGTCAAGAACCCTTAAGTCTCTTAGATTGGAACTTAAGGCTTCTATTGCTAACAATAATGAAATTTCAGAATCAAAAAGAATGCTTGAGATGAGTCTAATGGAGGTAAATAATGAGCAATTGAAACAACTTCAAGTGAAGCTTCATGAAATGGAAGCAAGATTGGATGAAGTTGTTGAAAGTGAAGCTTGTTGTATCACAGAAAACGAGAAGTTGTCAACAACTCTTGAATCTCTTCATTTGGAGTTGAAGGATTCAATTGCTCACAATGCTGAAATCTCAGAAGCCAATAACAAGTATGCTCTTGAGATAGGTCAACTGAAGGGTATTCTAGTCAAATCTGAGGTTGAAATCGAACAGAATCGTGAACTTCAAATCAAGCTTCATGATACAGAAGCAAGATTGAATGAATGTTTGGAAAATGAAGCTCGTTACATCAAAGAGAACAACAATTTGGAAAAAGATCTTGAATCTTGTAGATTGAAATTGGAGGCTTCAATTCTTCAAAATGCAGAAGTTTCAGAAGCTAATAAGGATCATGTTCTTGAGATAAGTCAACTGAAAGATAATTTGGTCAAATCTGAGGTGGAAATCGGGGAACTTCAAATGAAACTTCATGATACAGAGGCAAGATTGAACAATTGTTTGGAAAAGGAAGCTCATTATATCAAAGAAAATGAGAAATTGTCAAGAACCCTAGAATCTGTTCGATTGGAATTAGAGGCTTCTATTGCTCAAAATGCTAAAATTTCAGAAGCCAATAAGGATCATGCTCTTGAGATAAGTCAATTGAAAGACATGTTGGTCAAATCTGAGTCAGAGATTGGACAGATTCATGAACTTCAAATGAAACTTCAAGATACAGAGGCAAGATTCAGCAATAGTATGGAAAGTGAAGCTCATTACATTAAAGAGACAAAAAATCTAGCAACTAAACTTGAATCTTGTAGATTAGAGTTGCAGGAATCTATTGCTCACAATGAAGAAATTTCAAAATCAAATAACATAAAGGTGAAAATGCTCGAGGCTAGTTTGATGGAAGTGAAGCATGAGCTTGAAACAGAGCTTCTTGATGCAAAAGAAAGATTGGATCAAATTGTTGAAAGTGAGGCTTTTTATGTTGAAGAAAATGAATCCCTCAGATCAGAGTTAGATGCCATTAAGAAAAAGATTATATTTTTGGAAAATAAGAAGGTGGTGGAGTCTACAGATGATGTGTTCTTTATGAGAGAAGAATCTGAGATTGTGTTAATGGTTTTGAAAGCAAAGTTGGATGAACAGAATGATGAATTGATCATGATTCAGAATAAATGTAATGAACTTACACACAAGCTTTCTGAACAGATTCTGAAAACAGAAGAATTCAAGAATTTGTCTGTATATTTAAAGGAGATGAAAGAAAAAAGTGAGAAAAAAGAACCTGAAGGGCCTACAGAATCATTAAGAATGGCATTTATAAAAGAACAACATCAAGCAAAACTTCAAGAATTAAAGCAACAACTTTCTGTTTCCAAAAGGCATGGTGAAGAAATGTTGTTTAAATTACAAGATGCCCTTGATGAAATTGAGAGCAGGAAGAAGTCTGAAGCTTTACAGTTGAAAAGAATCGAAGAATTGGAAGCTGAGGTCGAATCGGTAATTTCTGATAAACCTGATCATGATCGGATTCAAGCTGAACTTGAATGTGCTATCTTGAGCCTTGAATGTTGCAAAGAAGAAAAAGAAAAGCTTGTTGCTTTATTACAAGAAAGTGAAGAGGAAAAGTCTAGAATTTCAGCTGAAGTTTCTTTGATCAAAGAGCAGATTTCCCAAAAAGACGAAAATGGTCATACGGGGGTAAATGGTGAATCCAAACAGGTAAAAAAAGTTTAATAAATAAAACTCAAAAAAACTTTATTTTGTTAAATTTAGTTTTATTTATTGAATATTTAATCGAACAGAGAAGCATTCATGGTGAAGATGAAGATGAAGAGAATTCATTGTCAAATGATTCAAAGCAATTAATGGTTGTTAATGATCAATTCAGAGCTCAACATTTAAGATCTTGCATGGAACAACTAGATGAAGAGGTATATTTTATTAAACTCTTGATTATTAATTCATTATATAAGTCTTCTTACATTTTGTCTATATATATATTTTTCAGTTGGAAAAAATGAAGAACGATAATTCGATTCTTCCATTGACTAATTATGATCCGGGATTTCAAGATTTACAAAAGGAACTTTCACAACTACAAAAGGTATCCATTTTTGAATTTACCATTAAAACGTAAAAAAAAAAGAAATCTTTTTCCTTTTCTTATGATTATTTTATTATTGAAGGCCAATGAAGAATTAGGAAGCATATACCCTAATTTTATCGATTTCCCGGGAAATGGGAATGCATTACAACGGGTGCTTGCTTTAGAAATCGAGCTTGCAGAAGCACTTAGAACAAAGAAGAAATCAAGCATCCAATTCCAAAGGTAAAAGTCAAAGTCAAAGTCAAAAAGTCAAAGTTTTTGACTAAAAACTAACATGGGTATTTTATGGTGCGACAGTTCTTTTCTTAAACAACATAGTGATGAGGAGGCAGTGTTGAAGAGTTTTCGGGATATAAATGAATTGATTAAAGATATGTTGGAAATTAAAGGGAAGTATGTGAATGTTGAAAGTGAATTAAAGGAAATGCATGAAAGATATTCAGAGTTAAGTTTACAGCTTGCTGAGGTGGAAGGGGAGAGACAGAAGCTGATGATGACACTCAAGAATGTCAGATCCTCAAGGAATTTGCTTCGATCCAATCGTTCATCAATGGAAGATCGAAAAATTAGTGAAAATGATGCACTTCTGTGAATTGTGAATAACAATCAATGAATCTTGGAGTTCTTGATTATGATGATGGTGTAAATAGTATAAATTTTTCAATGGTTGTTAATGGGTTTTATTTATAACATTCAGAATATGCCCTTTTTTTGACTGTAATCTCCATGTTGTAATTCATAGTTTTTATATGTATAGTAAAGTTTATTCTTTTATTATGTAATGTTATGTTTTTTTCTCAAATGCAATTTGAGTTTGTTTGTTACATTGGACAAAATTGGTGGAATATATGATGCAAACAATGATTCTATTTACAAGACATTATACTATTTTTATACCAAAAAAAATGATAATATTGTAAGTACATTTTTTCCCAAAACGTATATGGATTTTTAAAAGTACTTATACTAGGCTTTTTACAAAATTGTCAACATCTACTTTTGGTTATGGAAATTTTACAATTTACATTATTAAACAATCATCACCAATTAAAATACATTATTACAAGTACCAATTGTTATGTTTAAAATACAATTGTAAAATTAAATTAATTAGAAATATATAAACTCAAACTTGAAAAACCATATTTGTAAATAGGAAAGTTTAACACCAAAAAGGTGTAAATGAATATTATAACATCAAAATGTGTTGTAATGGTGTAATAATCGGTGTTTGATTAGAGCAAAAAGATGTAAAAGATAGGATTTGATGTTGGACCCTTTTCGATTGACACAATCATTCAAAAATTATTGGAAAACTGAGGCATCCATGAAAGCCATAGGCTTTTAATTTCATAAGATATGACAACAATTTCTTTTAACATTCTTCTAATTGATCTAAAAGGCTTCTCTCTCTATATATGTAACATACACCCACATCTGCTTTCATCTTGAATCTTGAAATGTGCGAAAAAGAACATCTATCAAAGGCATAAACTTGATCAAATTGCTACCTTGATCACAGGATTGTGCATGAACAACTGCTCTTTTCAGGGGCATTTTGCGACTTTTCTGTTACAAAAATCACAAAAAACATTTCAGAAATCTTGTTCCATAACCATAGTAGAAGTTTGACTTTCGATAGTCAAACCGATTAACTTTTAAACTACAAATTTGATATAAATTCTTCAAAAGTTTAGAATTTGAATCCTGTTCAAACTCCCACTGCACACAGGAGGTTATCAATGGCGTTAACAAGTGAAATGACATGATTGCCCTTTGATATAAGATCAAATTACCGCTGTTTTTGTCTGACAATGGAGGACGAACAACAACATGCATAGTGATGACACCTCCGGGAACTTCACCTACAGGAGATCGAGATTCAGCAAGCGTTTTGTTGTTCTCCAGAATCTTTCCTGCGTTTATCAGCTTCATATCGTTTACTGTTTTTGGCCCATTTCCAATTTCTGTCGAAGTTTTAAAAAGACAGTAAACAATCGAAGAATGTGAAACAATTAAAGAGAGACTAAAATTAAGTAATCAACTCAGAAATCCCCATAGAACAACCCATCAATTTCACAAGATCTTGAAAGCAAGTAAAGTAATAGAGATGATGAAGGGAAATTACCTTTAGGCCATTGTGAAATGATTTTCTCTTTGAGATATGCGACAGTGGTTGTAGAATTGTATTTGCTCGGTGGAATATCACTGCCATCAGGTAACCTGAACTTGACTTCAATCAGTTCTTCAGCAGCCATTAAAACTTTACTTTAGATTTTCAAGAAAATTTGAAAAAGATGAAGCTTTTTCAAAGGGTATTGTGTGAACCCTAATATATCAAGACAACAATCCAGATTGAATCTGACAAGATTTCCACTAAAAACCAATCATTTTGTCAAAGGGTTTTTGTCAGTTCAACAGATTTGACTCAAGAACGACAAAGAAAGAGAAAATTAAGCAATCGAATTTCAAGAAAATATAGAAAAGATGAAACTTTAAGAAGGGTAAAGCATAAACCCTACTAAATCACAAGGTTTTGTGCTAAAAATTAATCATTTGGATTCCATTTTGTGTCAGTTTGAATAGCTTTAACCTGCGAAAACAGCGAAAGGGCAAAAGATAAGGAATCAAACAAGAACAAAGGTTTGGAATTGGGAATATGAGATAGAGAGAGAAAGAATTGATTTAAGGGAATGATATAGAGAGAATAAGAAAGTTTCTTGCTGTAGAAAGAAAGTGAATAAAGTAAGAAAAATAATCCAACCTCTCTCCTTCTTACAGAAGGAAAAAAACTGTGATTTAAATTGTACTTTTCAATGGAAATTGACCAAGAAATTAATGTCCGATGTCATCATCGATCTTGCAATTGACACTTCAACTCAATTTGCTAAAGTGTTGGCTAAAAAAAACACCATTATCATTTTATCATATAGAGCATTAATATGGAAATTGAGAAACCTAACCACAATTTGAGTTAATAGATTGCTTGGTTGCTTTTTCTTACATCCGAATTAAAAGTGAACTCATGCTCGCATTACAAGTGCTGATTTGATAGATGTTAGCCTTAGTAGGAATGGAAGTATCATGATATCGAAATCAAATCTGTTGAAATGATTCAACAACTTGGAATTGGACGAAATTCGTACACGATATGTAAAACGGCCGATTAAAAAAAACCTCATCGCTTCGCCATTACATGTGGCGTTTTTCGGCAATTCGGGATTGTTAGGGTCTCAAAACGTATTTTTTTTTTGTTTTTTTTATTTTTTATTTTAAGTTTTGATTTAGATAATGATTGGGGATTTTTTCATAACCAATTATGATCTTTTAGGGTTAAGAACTTATTCTCATCTTATCCTCATTATAAGGATCTCGCTTTTCATTATTTTGGGGACTTTTTTCGATTTAATAATTAATAAAGAATCCAACTTTGGAATTATCTTTGTTCTTTGTGTTCATGTTATTTGGAATTTGCCATTCAATTCAATCTGATCGTCTGAGCATCATTTGGTATCAAAGTAAATGAACGAATGGCTGGACAGATGGTTTGTGGTCGTGGAGGAGCTCATGGTCGTCGCGGTGGTGGACCTGTTCCACGGAATGCCGAAGCGAATTCACGAGATCCACGTGACATAGATATTGAATGCTTGCAACGACGGATCCAAGAACTCGAGTTGTTGCATCACGACTCGCCGAATGAAGAGACTGAATCGGATTCTAGCGTCTAGGGCGACGGTGAAGAGGTGGTTAATCTTTTTGTCGGGCCAAAACGAGATCGTCGCGAAGGAAGATACCATTGGTGTGAAGGTTGAGATTCCCAAATTCACGGGACATGCTCATCCTGATGAGTTCATTGAATCGTTAAGCACCGTTGAGCGGGTGTTTGATATGCGAGACATCTTGGGTCCCTTGAAGGTGAAAGTGGTGGCTATCTGATTGAGGAAACACACCTCTCTTTGGCGAGATCACGTGAAGAAACAATGGAAACTTGCAGGAAAAAGCAAAGGTTGTCACATGGGAAAAGATGAAGAAGTTAATGAAGAACAACTTTTTGCCTTAAAATCACCGGCAAGAAGATTTCTTAGAGTACCATAATATGTCCCAGAAAACCATATCGGTATAGGAAGTCATCCATGCGTTTGATTGGCTTCGGATGCGGTGTGATGTAGTAGAAGAAAAACAAGTTATTGCTCGATTTTAGGGGTGTTGAAACCCGAGATCTCAGATGTGGTGAGTCTCCAACCTTGTTGGACATATTTAGATGTGTGCCAACATGCCTTAAAAGTGGAGAAACAACTTAAGAGTAAGGCTTGCACAACGAGCAGTTGATTTGTCCTTGTAAATAAGACCACGACCCCCACTGGTCCTAAGGTTGCTCATGTCCCAAAAGCCCCTGCCCTTACGCCTAATGTCCCAGCCTCCCAAGCAATACCAATAACTGACCCCCACGATGTCACAAATGTCAAGGCATAGGCCATATTGCTCACGACTGTCCGAACCATCAGTTGGTGACTTTGACCGAAGAGGAGCTAGTTCCAAAATACGATACTGACGGGGATGAGGTTGCCTATGAGGAATTCGAAGTAATCGAACATGATCATGGAGAATCGTTGGTGATCCAACAAGTTATGAATGTTGCTGTTTCCCAGTCCATTGATGATGATTCGTGGTTAAGGAACAATATCTTTCGCACCAAGTGTACTGCCAAAGGCAAGGTGTGTAGCTCATTGATAATGGAAGTTGTGAGAATATGGTTTCAATCCACATGGTGCAGAAACTCGGGAAGACGGAGGAAGATCGCCCAGAACCCTACCAATTTACTTGGCTAAAAAAAGGCAATTTTGTTAAGGTTAGTAAGCGTTTTTTGGTACAGTTTTCCATTGGTAAAAGATATTCAGATGATGTGTGGGGTGAAGTCATTTCTATGGATTCGTGCCACATTCTGTTAGGGAGATCATGGTAGTTTGACAGGTGTACAAAACATGATGGGTTTCAAAATACCTATAGTTTTCATAAAGATGGGGGTGGACATCTCGTTGGTCCCAATGGATACATGCGGGGTTCAAGAAAAAGAGACAACACTGTTTATGAAACGCACTGATTTTGAGGCAGTAGCAAAGAGTAGTTCTTTTATGTTTGCTTTGGTGTGGCAGAAGAGAACGAATTGGGTGTACAAATTCCAGCTGCAGTCCAAACTTTGGTCGAAGAATTTATGGATATCTTGCCTAAAGAGACCCCACATGGATTACCATTAATGAGAGATATCTAACATTGTATTGAGTTCGTCCCGGGGTCTTCCATTCCGAACAAGGCATCCTATCGGATGAACCCGAAATAGTATGAAGAACTTCAACAACAAGTTTCAGAATTATTAGAGAAGGGTTTGATTTAGGAAAACATGAGTTCATGTGTTATTCCCTCTTTGTTAGTTCCAAAGCATGGTGGGACATTTTGTATGTGTATTGATTGTCGACCTGTCAACAAGATAACAATCAAATATCGTTTTCCTATTCCTCGATTGAATGATCTATTATACCAATTGCATGGCGTAAATGTGTTATCAAAGATCCATTTGAGAAGTGGATACCGCCATATTATAATGAAGTCGGGTGACGAGTAGAAGATGACCTTCAAGACTCGTGATGGGTTATATGAGTGGATGGTTATGCCATTTGGACTATCTAATGCCCCAAACACATTTATGCGCCTCATGAACCAGGTTTTTAAGTCATTTATTGGGCAAATTTTAGTATTATACTTTGATGATATTTTGATTTTTAGCAAAACTGTTGAAGGGCATCTCTCACATCATTGTCAAGTTTTCACAATTTTAAATGAGAAAAGGTTGTATGCCAATGGAAAGAAATGTCATTTTTTGGTTCATGAAGTTACTTTCTTGGGTTATGTCATCTCAGGGAAGGAATCAAGATGGACGATGTAACATCCCAATTTCTAGGTATAAGATTTATTCTTTTAAAGCAAGCTTTTCTTTGGAACTCGACAAGTTGATAGCCTCAACTCGGAGTGTTGAAGGGCTTTTGGGCTGCACATTTTTATGGACCAACTCATCGAGTTAGTGAAGAGAACTCGACGTGTTGATGGATGAGTGGGAAATCCTAAATTTTAGGGTTTTTCATCCTATATAATCTCCTTAAGTCCTTAAGGCTGATCTTTTATCAACCTCCAAACCCTCATATCGGCCCTTATGAACCCTAATCACCCTTCCCTCTCATTTTGTGAGCTAGTGTGATACTTTTGGAGCTAAAGAAGAGGAAGTTGGAAGAAGGAAGCAAGGATCTAGCAAGAAAAGCTCTCATCTTCAGTTTGGCACTCTTCTGGACCTTTGTAAGTGTCCAAGATCCGATTTTTATTCCTCTATGTAGCTAGATCTTGAGTTTTGTCCCTTTTTCTCCTTATTCTTGGATGTTGCTATGGATGGATTTCATTAAGGTTGCAACTTTATAAAATTTCCAGGTCAAGGTGACCTTATAGTGGGCTGGATATAGTCTTTAGCCAAGTATTGATGCCATGCATGAAGTTTAGGTCATATTTTCCCTTTTTGACCCAGTTTGTGTTCAAGACATGCATTGGACATGCATTGTAACGACCATAAAATTTCAACCAATTTAAACTTTTCAAAAACAACCCGATTTCATAAAATTATTACAAAAAGGTTTTCAATACAATTATTTCAGAGTATTCCTAGAATCACATCACGAAACAAAATCATGAGGAGCAGTACGATCAAGCCTTTGCCTTGCCACGGTCTCCTAAAGAACCTGAAAAACATTAAACCACAAATGTAAGCCCGAAAGCTTAGTGAGATATCCCTAAAATACCAACCACATATACCATACATGCATAACATGCCATATCATAATAGAACACAAAACAGCCATGCACTTCGGGTCTACTGTGTGACTGGTCCGCCGCACCGGCCAACAGTCCACCTGGTCCACCCTCCGAGTCTAGCCACATACATCGAGTCTATAGTGTGATTGGTCCGCCCGCACCAGGCCTTCAATCCACCTGGTCCACTCTCTGAGTCTACAGTATGACTGGTCCGCCCGCACCGGGCCTTCAGTCGGCCTGGTCCACCTTCCGAGCCTCGGCACGTCTGGTCCACCCTCTCGGGGCCTACAGCCTATCCGGACCGCTCGCTGGGCCTTCGGGATAACCGGTCCACCTTGGGTATGTTGGCCTACAGCACAAAGCAGGTCCCGCCTCAGCCTAACCCCAGTCCAACAACCATGTGCACATAAAAATTCAATCATATAACATATAACATCCAATCAAACCGATCTAATAGATCACATATCATAACATCATCCTAAGCAGGATACCGACCTAACCGGTCACTAGCATAGCATCATCCTATATACCAGGATACCGACCTTAACCAGGTCTCTAACATATACCATCCTAACTACCAAGACGCAACACAACAAACAAAACATAACAACGATACCCGGTTCACAATCCGATAAAAAGGCCGGCCTTGGTGCCGTAGACCCTGTCGATATAGTGAGGATAACTCACCTCGCAACTGCCGACTGAATAGATAAACCCGAGCTGCTCCGACCATTGATACGATCTCCACCACTGGCCAACCACCAAAACACTGAACTCAAAACAATATCCAACAATTACCAAAATGCCCCTGGAAATCAACTGGACCACCCTTGGTCAAAGTCAAAGTCAAAGTCAACCCCTGACTGACTCTACTCGCCGAGTCAATTCGAGGACTCGCCGAGTCCCCATACACAGAACTTCCCCAATCCGCGACTCAACTCGCCGAGTCACCCCGAGACTCGCCGAGTCCAGCAACTCTGAGTCCTTTCACACTCGACTCACCGAGTTATCCCTTGACTCACCGATTCACAGCTCAACCAGAAGAAAGGTTAGGACCTCCCGACCAGACTCGCCGAGTCCAAGAACAGACTCGCCGAGTCCAAGGCTATCTTCAATCTACTTGCCGAGTTGTTCTTCCAACTCGCCGAGTTCGAGTCCATCTTCAAGCAACTCGCCGAGTACACCTTTGTGACTCGCCGAGTGCCTCTAGATCTCATCCCATACAGATGCCTTCCAGGCCATGCAATTGATCCAAAACGTAGATCTACCCTTCTACAACCCATCCATCACGTAAAGTGGCAAAATTTACATGAATCCAAAGAGATCTAGTCATTTTACACTCTAGGGTTAGGGTTTGGGACAAGATGACTTCACCAAACACTCAAGAACAGGGAATTTAATGCACTCTAGACCTTCTCCATTCCAGATCTGAGGTAGCAACCTCAGATCTAACCTTCAAACTCGAAATACCACAAGCTAAACTTCCCACACATTCCAAAAATGATGAATCTAGATGAATAGCAGCCCAATAAACGAGATAATACCTCAAAAGGAAGCCCCAACAGCAAAGAAATCCAAATCTTAGCAAAGCCCCTTGCTCTAAGCCTCCTAACTCTCCAAGATCTCCTCCAAAATCTCTTCTCCAAGGTTCAAATGCACTCAAATCCCTCACAATCGTGCCTTAGGGTTTTCTGGACTTTAAGGGAGGGTAAAGAGGCTGGGGAGAGGGTATAATGTCCTTTATATAGGGCTCATCCTCCGAAATTAGGGTTTTCTCCACCCAGCAGCAACTCGCCGAGTCCAGCCGCTGACTCGCCGAGTTGGCCACTTGACACGCGACCAGAGTCGCGACCCTACTCGCCGAGTCCACTCGTGGACTCGCCGAGTTGCCCTTTCCCAAATACACTTTTAGCCCTTCAACTCTACTCTTGATATTCCGGGATGTTACAATTCTCCCCCACTTAAATTAGGCTTCGTCCTCGAAGCCTGTGGCAACACGACTCCAGAATTATTCTCACAATGCACCACCTGGCTCAATACACAACCACCGAACCCCAACCCAAATTTCCTTCCCGCGGTGTTCTGACCACCGCTTCAAGCTGGCCGCTGGCCTCGCCCTCTGACAACCACACTTACCAACTTATCAACTGTGTATCATTCCATGATACTTCACCCGCTCCAAATCACAACGATCATGCGACTCAACGAGTTAGAAATAACCATGAACCACCGGAATCCCGATCTGAGTCCAACTCCTTCCACTCCAGGTTGACAGAAGGACACATCCTGCAGTCTTAGAGCAACTCCCATGAGTTCTCCTCCGAAATCTCATACCCTTGCTGGATTGGTTCTAACATCCTCGGGTTGGGAAAACCCGATGCACTGACGACACCTCCAAACATCCCCCAGGATGAATTACCACTACATACACAAATCCTTGATCAAAATCAAGCTGGAATCCAAGACTCCATCCCCGCATCCCTTCCGAGCATTTGGCTCTACCCTCAGAAATTCCTCTCATAACCTCAGCAAACATCCAACCCGGATGTGATCCCGTACCACAGTCGCAGACACACTACTCATCAAGCATGATTGGAACACCCCAATCATAACTCTGCACTACTGCTTCCACTTCCGCAATCTTACACTCCCTCTTGGAGCCACATTTCTTTCCTTTTCCTTACCAAGGAAATCCACCTGGCCGCCTTGTCACTATGACAAGTGCCACGGTGTTCACCCAATACTACACTATCCTCTTATAGCATAACCGCTATTCCATGCACCACACATGCTCTGGATCCACTCGCAAGGACTCTCAAGTCCATGCTCTACCTTCCACTTACCATGATCAATACCCGGGGCCAAACCTTCTCACGCTAACATGTCGCGACATACTCAATCCATATCCATATACCAATCTCTCAACACAAGCAGAGTCTTCAGCATGACTGGACCGCCTTTCCAGGCCTTCATCCCATCTGGACCACTCTCGGAACCTTCAACAGGTCTGGACCGCCCTCCAGGGCCTTCAACCTGTCTGGACCGTTCTCCGAGCCTTCAGCCTGACTGGTACACCCATCGGCCTTCAGTCTATCCGGACCGCTCAACCAACATTCATCATTCCGAGTTATCCCTCCGGGAAACTCTCCCATGCATACCGTTGTAGCCCTCTATGGGTTCCTAACTCTATTTCCATCTTACATACTCAACCCCAGCCCGATCCCAGGCCTTCCACAATCAATCACCCTCGGTCTGCATCCTGCCCCGACTGACTGACACTTGCATCAAACCATCCTACGCTCGGCTGACAGAACCACTGTTGAATCCAAACAGCTAAACAACCTCTCATGCTTATCGATCTTCTGGAGAATTCTCCAATTCTCCCCCCACTTAGAGCACTGACTATCAACCACCGACCGCCATCACCGACCTCTCTCAACAACCCTGCACAACACAAACTCGTACACGCGAACTGATTCCCACTAGAATGAGCAACCTCCACAAAATCACATATCAACGCAAAACATCTCGGCTCGAAAGAAGCCCGACCTTCAGCAACCACTCCTCAGACTGCAGATGATACCCGACATTCGGGCTAAAAGCCAAATTCCCACTAATAACCCTGATGAACGATAACCAATGAAATTCCCAACACCAAACCCTTAACCATACCATAACCCGCAAGGAACAATGAATACAATACCAGAAATCACACAACAAGACTAGCAGATATACAATACTCCACAATAATCATAAGATAACAAGACCTCAAGAAAGATACATACCCGCAACTGCATCCGGTACTGCCCTGACCTCTTTTGCGGTAAGCTGAAAAGCACGACCCTGAGCCCTTGGGGGCTCCGCTCCACCCTGACCTCCGCCCGCTATCCTCAATGTGGCCGGTGATGGAGCCTGAACCGGTCCTGCAGCAAGCTGTGGACAGTTGACCCTCAAGTTTCCAACCTGATGACAATGATAACAAATCCTTAAATCCCAACTCGGGGCTGTCTGCCGACAATCCCTCGCATAGTGCCCCTCCTTTCCGCACTTGCGGCATGCACCACCGGACCTACAAACCCCGGTGTGACCCTTCCCACACTTCCCACAAGTGTGGCTGCTCTGATCTCCCAGTCTAGAATCAATGGTCTTGGACCGTTTTGGCGCCAGCTGCGACTGTACCAGAGCCTGCCTTAGCTCTCGCAACTGCAACTCAATCTCCAACTCACGCCGCTTGGCGGCCTCCTGCAACTCCAACAAGGTCTCGCACCTCTGCGTAGACACAAACTGCCTGATATCCCTCTTGAGCATACTCAGATATCGGGACATCTGAGCCTGCTCTGAAGCGAACTCAGAGCAAAACATCGCCCTCTCAGTGAACATCCTGGTGATCTACGTCACCGACTCCGAACCCCGCTTCAGCTCTAGGAACTCCTGAGCCAATCTCTCCCTCTCAACCCACAGAACATAACGAGTGTTGAACATCTCCCGGAACTGATCCCATGAAACCGTAGCTCTCTAGGCATCTGAATACGACCCCCTGGTCAATCTCCACCAATCCTTCACCCCAAGCCTTAACAGGTTCAGAGCACACCTCACCCTCTGATCAGCAGGGCATGAACATGTGAAGAAACACCCCTCCACATCTGACAACCATCTCATAGCAACAATCGGGTCTTGAACCCCGTCGAAGGTAGGAGGCTTTGTATTATCGAAGTCCCGATACTGAAAACCCTGACCAGCTCCTCCTCCTGCCGCTGTAGCCGCCGCGACAGCCGTCTCTGTGAGTGCCGCATAGCGCTCATCAAAATACTCAACCATGTCAGTCTTGATCGACCCAAACAGTTCCGACAACTCAGCCCGGAACAATGCAACAACCTCATCATGCAGGATCTCACGAATCCTCGCATCCAACTCGCACGTGCTCATCTGACCAATAACCTCGGGCGGTATTGACCCGCCCGAAACTCCCTCTCCTGCTCCCGATCCTGACCCGGATCCACTCCCAGCATGCCTCGGAATCTCCATACTGAAAAACACCACAAGATCTCAGATACTTCCCACTATCCCGGGAACCAACTCCCAATCCAACCCTAAAGGTCATGGTTTCCCTGATACGCGTATGGGTCCTATGCTTTCAGTAGTACGGGCCCATACTACCTTCCACACATACACATATTTGTATTAAGTACTTCCACAACACCCTAGTGAAAAACATACAAAACAAGCGCTCAACCCTCACTCCTAGAGGAACACTGGATATCTCCCACAAAGGAAACCCTAGGCTAACAGGCATCATAAATCAGGCAACATTATCATGAAATCCTGAAGATCCCTAGCCTAGTACTAGCATGCTGTTCTATCAAAGCTCAAAAACAAATATCATGTATGGTATTTTGGGGTTACTTACTGGCTCCGGCTGATCATACCTCCGCATCCTCCTTTACTCATTTTGAAAACCATTTTAAATTCTCTTTTGAAAACCCTCCTCGATTTGAGACTGGATTCACACGAATGTTCCTCCAATTCACTCAAACCAAGGCTCTGATACCAACTTGTAACGAGCATAAAATTTCAACCAATTTAAACTTTTCAAAAACAACCCGATTTCATAAAATTATTACAAAAAGGTTTTCAATACAATTATTTCAGAGTATTCCTAGAATCACATCACGAAACAAAATCATGAGGAGCGGTACGATCAAGCCTTTGCCTTGACACGGTCTCCTGAAGAACCTGAAAAACATTAAACCACAAATGTAAGCCCGAAAGCTTAGTGAGATATCCCCAAAATACCAACCACATATACCATACACGCATAACATGCCATATCATAATAGAACACAGAACAGCCATGCACTTCGGGTCTACTGTGTGACTGGTCTGCCGCACCGGCCAACAGTCCACCTGGTCCACCCTCCGAGTCTAGCCACATACATCGAGTCTATAGTGTGATTGGTCCGCCCGCACCGGGCCTTCAATCCACCTGGTCCACTCTCTGAGTCTACAGTATGATTGGTCTGCCCGCACTGGGCCTTCAGTCGGCCTGGTCCACCTTCCGAGCCTCGGCACGTCTGGTCCGCCCTCTCGGGGCCTGCAGCCTATCCGGACCGCTCGCTGGGCCTTCGGGATAACCGGTCCACCCTGGGTATGTTGGCCTACAACACAAAGCAGGTCCCGCCTCAACCCAACCCCAGTCCAACAACCATGTGCACATAAAAATTCAATCATATAACATATAACATCCAATCAAACCGATTTAACAGATCACATAGCATAACATCATCCTAAGCAGGATACCGACCTAACCGGTCACTAGCATAGCATCATCCTATATACCAGGATACCGACCTTAACCAGGTCTCTAACATATACCATCCTAACTACCAAGACAAAACCTGGTTTTACTTTAAGTTATAGCTGTTATACTGCCTAAATGATATATGAAGTTAGGAGTAATGTTTAAAAGCATAGTCTAGTAACTTAGGGTTTTAGACATGAATATGCTTTTGTTGTTAAAGGTATAGGAAGCCGTCAAAGTCTACATGAGTAATTGTATTCATCAACTAAGATTGGGGATCTTAGTGGAAATCCTCTGAACTGTAACCGTTAATCCCGTGTGAGCGAGGAAGTCATGTATAATTAGTATACGGGTTGACCACCCCACTTGTGATTGTTAGCTACAGTCCACCATAAGCAAGTGATGAACTATCCTTTTACTTGTTATTGTTCCGGTGTCGATGAAGCGTACAGTGTTGTTCTCATGGAAATCATGAGTGTATTGTTTCTCATGGAAATCATGATTGTGTTTTACCAGAGGTATTGTGTCGTAGCAGCGGTTACAGGCTCATGGTAGCAATTTGTTAGAATCATTATACTTTGTCGTATACAAGTATTAATGTTAAGTATAAGTTTCCCTCTACTTATACCCTAGGTTCAAGAAAGGTTTAGGTATAACACTTATTTGATAAGTAGAATATTATACCTGATATATATTAAACGTTGGAGAGTTAAAATGATACTTTCAAAACTATACTTTTGAACTCAGAAAAAGTATTATTTTTATATGGAATCAAAACCTGTGGACTCACCAACTTTATGTTGACGTATTTTTAAAATGCATGTATTTTCAGGAACTTGAAAAACTGGTATGTATTCAAACAGGAGAAGTTTTACTATTACTCGTTAAGAAGTATACTATTATTGGATATTATGTAATAGGTTCTAGAAAAAAAGTTATGTAACTTTCAACTATCAATAAAGGTATTTATTTTATTTAGTACTATTCAATGTATGTTATATAACTATGATACAAAGAATGACGTTACACCACTCGGTGTTTCCGCCGACGGCCGGGGTGTGACAATAAGTATCATTCATCATATAAAAGTCATAAATCGTGTATCTCAAAAACATCATAACATCTGCCAATATATCAAAATCATATGTCTAAACATCAGAGTAAATCCTCCCAGGCTAGAAGCTGTGGTGTGTGCCATGCAGTCATCCTGAGCTCTTCCCCTTACTAGCGGAACCAAAGCTGAAAACTGTAAGCACGAAACTTAGTGAGTCTCCCCAAACTACCACAAACTATGCACATAAAGACATATAACATACATTGGGCTCCTCCCAGTTACATCGGGCACTGCCCGTTATCGACCTTGTTCGGCATTGGGCCCCACCCGACATCAGACCGCATCCGGCATCGGGCCCCGCCCAGCATCGGGCCACACCCGACATCGAGCAAAACTCGGCATACATACTAGTTATAATTCCCGTGTTTCTAGGCTAGGCATTAATATTGACATTATAGTCTAGTTTAACCTTTGTAACTCATTTTGAAGAAATGAAAAGGAATTATGTGAATTTATATGCTTATTACTTATTTATAAATGTGTAATAAATAAAGAATAAAAATAAGCGTCAAAATTAAAGTGTGAGATAAGCCCGATATATTTACATAAAGTTGTAGTGGTCGAAACAAGGATTTCGGGGATATAAAGAATACCAAAATCCGAGTTATAATGAAAAAGTTATGACCTGTTGAAGTTTCGCGACAAAACCGACACGGTGCTAAATGTCGTAAAAAGTGAGTTTTTGATAAACTACTCTTTAGCCTTAGTGATCTAAACGAAAGTCATAGTATTCGTTAAACCGATAAGTTCGATAAAAAGAATGCTCAAATCTGACTTCGTATGAGGAAGTTATGATTTTTCGAAGTTCCAGCTTAGTAGTAGACAACTAAAAACTCAAATTTTAGATCGAGTGATTTTTAGCCGACGCGACCTAAACGAGAATCGAAGGTCTCGTCATTAGTAGCACAACGGTAAAAAGTTTGACGAAAACGGACGTCGGATGAAGAAGTTATGAATTTTGAACGGATTTCCTGTACTGGTCTGTTAAAAATAATAATATAAAAATTAAAGTCAAAATTAGCTGACGAAGTCTAAACAAAAGTTGTAGAGCGTAATTTTACCTACGCGTGCATATAAAGAACATAAAAAACGGAGCTCGTATGCGAAAGTTATTGATTTTAGATATTTTGGTGCTAAAAACGAGAAAAATCCCCAAAACCGAGGAATTTCGCACACGTGGACTTCGGCCACATGTCCTCGCTTCGCATCCGACGCGTGTCCAGAAATGGCTGAGTCACCGAAGCCACCTGGCGACGCGTGTCATTATCTTCTCGAGTCCGAGGTTCGGTCCAGTAGAAATGCGACACGTGCCTCTTCCCTCGTGCGTCCGAACCCTCGCAGGTGCCGCAAACCATCCCTACTTCGGACTAGACCGCGGTCCAATCAGGAGGCGACAACGAGCCCCTCGCATGCGCAGCCCACGTGTGAAGCCACCTGCCCCCTTCGGATCTGCTTCCACCTGGGAGCTTCTTAGCCGTCCGATTAGAAGCCTCCCCCTATTAATAGAAGGCTGCGAGCCTTCTCGGATAATTTTAAGAAATTGTGCATTTTCACCCCTTTTCTCATATTTCTTTCATCTTAACATCCCCCAAAGCCCCGATATCGATTATAAGCCTCGGAATACTCCACGAAGTGCCCGAGAAGCCCAGAAAATTTATCTTTTCGGTTTCAAAGCCCGACCTTTGTAGAACCCAGTTTCTTAATAAAACTCCCGGTTTTATTAGAAACGATCGTTTTAGGAAACAAATTGCTGTCTGATTATCATCAAACCACGTGAGTGTATAGTCACCTTCATCTTACACCTAGATATGAAGTATTTTATATGAAATACGTGCTACGTGTAATTATATTAATTGTTTAACTGAGGTGACTGTTGAATTGATGTTTTATACAAGTTTTAAACTGTATATGTATTTTGATCTACAAATATGTTGGATAAAACATGGTTAGATAGTGATGTGTGATAAAATAAAAGCGACGAGAGGCCTCGATGTGATTTGAGATCCAGTCATCTAGTGGAGTTTGGATGACGACCACAGACTTTCTAGATAGTCTAGTGGAACACTGGCAAGCCCGCAACCTGTAGGTGTAATGAACTACGAGTGTTCATTCGATGTACTCCATCCCCCTCATGGTTTCCTTTAGGACATGTATGGCTGAGGAAACCCCTTAGCAGTAGTGTCCATCCTGATGATATTCTTTAGGCTAGGTCCTTTGTGATAAGTGTTTAGGGACGTAAAGTGAGGATAACGGGAACGGGTAATCAGGGTTATAGTTGATTGGTGAGCTTAATAAGTTTATTATTATTGTGGGTTGAAAACCCTATATGCTCACCAGGCTCCCAAGCCTGACCCACTTAGATTTTTATGTTACAAGTAGTGGGCCCCGAGCATAGTCGGAGGATGATGAGAGATTTTTGGATTATAGGCCAGTAGTTGTTAATAACTGTTGAAAGGCTTATAATGTCTTGTTTATGCTTTTGATCTATATCGGAACATGACATCCAGAGGTTTTGATATGAAATGAAACTATACATTTCTTAAAGAAGGTTTTGATAAACTTTTATCATGTTTTGTTTTGGGGACCAATTCCGCAACATCTTTTAAAAAGATTTCTCTGATTTTATTTTAAAAAGCATAAATTAAATCGGTCTTTTCTGGCCGAGAAATTAGGGGATGTCACACTAGTATACCTACTAATACACATAACATGTGCATAACCGCCTAATCATAAACATACAATCGTTCCTCGGGCCCCGCCCATCATCGGACCGAAATCTGTAAAGCATACAAACATTCCTCGGGAACCGCCTCGGCATCAGACCGTAGTCGGGAAACATACAAATACAAACACATGCAAGAATCACAAAGACATCAAACATACTAACATTCTTCGGGTACCGCCCCGACATCGTGTCGAAACCTGAAAAACATATAAACTGCCTCGGGCTAACCCCGACATCAGACCGAGGTCAAGAATACGCATACTAACATGCATAAACGGGCCGACATTGGTTCCTTTGACCCGTTCCTATTGGAGGAAAACTCACCTCAAATGTCGGGTGAAGTAGCTGAACCTCTCTGCTCCTGCAATCGGCTCTACTCATGCCCTATACAAAACAACCCCTTAGATACCATTCCTTACTTCAAGACCCCTTCATGGGTCAACCTGATGGGTTTGAGCCAAAAGAACATCCTATGTGCTCATGCAAATCCTAATGCTTGGATCTAGGTTTCTCTATTGTACATGCAATTCATCCAAGACTTTCAAAACCTAGATCTAGTGTGTATAATTCGAAATTGACATAACAAAATCGATCTAGATGATTACCTATTCTTCAAAGCTTGATTCTTCTTGTCCTTGGAGCTTAGAGTCACAAGTGTCACTCCTCTAATGGCTTACAAACACCACAAGCAAGAGGATGATCTTGGAGAGAGGTTGGAAGCTCTTGAAATCGGCTCTGGTACTCTTAGAAGTAGGGGTAGCCGATTTCTGAAGCCTAAGGGGTCTATTTATACTTGTGCTGCTAGGGTTTCAGTCAAAACCCTAATTGGATAGCTTAGGCCTTAAGCAGTCCAAAGAACCATCCAGAATAAAGGCCTTGGACTAAATTAGATGGGCTCCCACTCTAATATTCATCCACGACTTAAAACCAAAAGGATTCTCAGCCCAAATCAACTATCACACAATTGACAATTCCAATCCCCTTTATTTAATTAATCTCTTTTAGCCACATAATTAATTATTGTTTAATATTAATTAAACTATATGATTTCTCTTTTAATATATTATTCATATAACATACTAATAAATCATAATAATAACCTCTTTATTCATAAATCATCCTATCATGTTGCTTTGGTGAAGATAACCCAAAAGGATCATGCACAACCGGGTCAAGTACTTACCAAATATAGTTACGGGCTTAGAAACTAATCCAAAAGTCTCCCACTTGGATAAGTCTTATAACTACAAATGTAAATACAATCCGATTAGCAATCGTAGCTCTCAAAGACGCTGTCAAACTCTGATCTTATCAGTAACCTTTCCTTTAGATAAGGGATCGTATAGTTCTCCATTCTAGATATCGTGCAGATAATTACATGGAACATAGTCATACTTATTGTCCAACAATTTGTTTCTCAATCTAAGATTCGTTTGACATAGAACTTAATTGAACACATAAATTCAGTCATGATCGGGCCCGACACATAAGTCAAACCAAATCATCGAGGGGCCCTGATATTGCTTTTACCCTCTTAGGATAAAAGGAACAGATAAAATTCGACTTATATGCATTTACTATCCACTAATCAAATCATACACAACAATGCATTTTATAACATCAAGTTACTGATACATTTATGCATTATCAATGCACAACCAATTAGCAAACAATAAACCATATATCTAGGTTTTAAGACCATATGATATTATCGTCTTGCGATCACTCGTGATAAATTCCATGAAGTGATTCCAGCAAGCGTGGGTTTATTACAATGCTCAAATCAAGTTCATAATCAATCATGAACGTTGTAGCAAACTTTTGCTATGTCTAATACACTTTAGACAATCTACACACCAATTCATGACAATCTTCATTCATACCTACTTCCAACATACGAACGACTGTGGACCGTTCGAATAATCTTATTATTCAGGAAGTCAAAACATGCAAAATGAAACAATAAGTAAACAATTAACATAAGACGGTAACATTACTAATAAATAATACTCTTTTATTTAATCATCGAATGTTAATTACAGTTTATCTATTACACGTTTCTAAACTATCTAGTCTAAACTAATATCGTCCTTCAGCCCGATGCTCCTAACGTGATACAAGTGATTAACCTTACACAATCCATTCTTAAGTGGATCTACTGGGTTATCCTCTAACGATACCCTCTTCACTACGAGGAGTCCTTCTTCCACTCGATGTCGAATAAAGTGCTATTTTCTGTCGATATGTCGAGATCTGCCATGATCCCTCAGTTCCTTGGTCAAGGCAACTGCTCCTTCATTATCACAGAAAATTTCTATAGGGTCCTATATGGCCGACACAACTCCAAGGTCTCCAATGAAGTTTTTCAACCATATCACCTCCTTTGACGCTTCGCTCGCCGCTATATACTCTGATTCGCACATTGAATCAACTACGGTCTCCTGCTTGGAACTTTTCCAAGTCACTGCTCCTCCATTAAGGGTAAAGACCCAACCCGACTGCGAACGGTAGTTGTCCCTGTCGGTTTGAAAATTGGCGTCACTATACCCTTACACCCTTAAGTCATCACTCCCACCTAAGATTAAAGACCATTCCTTGGTCCTCCAAAGATACTTAAGAATATTCTTGACTGCGGTCCAATGCGCTTTGCTAGGGTTCCCCTGATATATGCTGACCATGCTCAAAGCAAAGGCCACATCAGGGCGAGTACAAGTCGTAGCATACATAATCGAGTCAAATGCAAAACCATATGGTACTCGACTCATTTATGCTATCTCGACTTCGGTACTCAGGCTTTGAGTCTTACTCAACTTGGCATTACTTTGGATTGGTAACTCTCCCTTCTTTGAATTCTCCATACTAAAATGCTTTAGTACCTTGTCCAGTTAAGTATTATGACTAAGTCCTATTAGTCTCTTACTTCCATTTCTCACTATCCTTATTCCCAGAATATAGGCAGCCTCTCTGAGGTCCTTCATAGCGAAGCACTTCCCGAGCCAGGACTTAACTTCCGGCAGCGTCGGGATGTCGTCTATGAGTAGTATGTCATTGACATACAATACGAGGAATCTTACTATACTCGCACTGGCTTTGACATATACACATGATTCATCCTCGCTCCACATAAAACCAAACTCTTTGACTTTCTCATCGAAACAAAGATTCCATCTGCTAGACGCTTGTTTCAGTCCATAAATGGACTTCTCAAGCTTGCACACTCTAGCGGGATGCTTTGCATTGACAAAACCCTCTGGCTGAGCCATGTAAACATCCTCAGCCAACTTTCCATTAAGGAAAGCGGTTTTGACATCCATTTGCCATATTTCATAGTCATGAAATGCAGCAATGGCCAGCATCACCCTAATAGACTTTATCATCGCAACTGGTGATAAGGTTTCATCATAGTCAACTCTGTGTGTTTGAGTGAAACCCTTCACGACCAATCACGCCTTATAGGTGTGCACATTCCCATCCATGTCAGTCTTCTTCTTGAAGATCCATTTGCACCCGACCGTCTTATGACTTGGTACATTGTCAACCAAATTCCAAACTTGGTTGTCATACATCGGCATCTCGTTGTCCATCGCCTCTTTCCACTTCGCAGACTTCGGGCCTGCTATGCTTCCTTATAGCTGTTAGGTTTGTCCAAATTCACTAGTGTACTATCACTAATGAACTTATCCCCTTCTGTAGTTACATGAAAAACATAAAACTGTGGTTGAAACCTAACTTGTTCGGAACGTCTAAGAGGTAAGGACTTGTCAATCGGTTCAACCGAAGTTTCCTCCTCGGGTTGAGCGCCAGTGTTGGAGGTTCCTTCATCACTCGGCTCTTGAATCTCTTCAAGATCGATTTGCCTCCCACTGCCCCCTTGGCTTATGAGTTCTCGCTCTCGGAAAACCCCTCTCCTCGCGAAGAAGACAATGTTGTCACTCGGTCTATAGAATAGATATCCAAAGGACTTCTGCGGGTAGCCGATGAAAATACACCGCTCACTATGAGGTTCAAGCTTGTCAAGAGTCTCTCGTCTTATGAAAGCCTCGCAACCCCAAACCTTGATATGTGCTAACGAGGGAGCTTTCCCTGTCCACATCTCGTGAGGTGTTTTGGCAACCTTCTTCGTAGGGACTAAGTTAAGGATATGGGCGGCAATATCTAAGGCATACCCCAAGAATGAGATAGGTAGCGAAGCACGAATCATCATGGAACGAACCATGTCTAGCAAAGTTTGATTACGCCTCTCAGCCACACTGTTCAGCTGTGGTGTCCTAGGTGGCGTCAATTGCGAAACAATTCTGCATTCTTTGAGGTGGTCGTGGAATTCAAGACTTATGTACTCTCCACCTCGATCGGATTGAAGCATCTTGATTTTCCTTCCCAATTGATTCTCCACTTCTTGTCTAAACTCTTTGAACTTTTCAAAGGTTTCTGACTTGTGCCTGATTAAGTAGATATACCCATATCTGCTATAATCATTGGTAAAAGTCACATAGAAGCGGCTCACATCCCTTGTGGTGGATCTAAAGGGCCCACATACATCGGTGTGTATGAGATCCAATAAACCGTCACCCCTTTCACAAGTTCCAGTAAAGAGTGACTTGGTCATCTTCATAAGTAAACACGACTCGCACACGTCATCGTCCTTAAAGTCGAATGACTCCAACACTCCATCCTTTTGGAGTTGGGCTATGCGTTTCTTGTTGACATGTCCAAGACGACAATGCCACAAGCATGCTTTATCCAAACCATTAGATGAATCAATACATAATACATCATTTCCTAAGTTATCTACAACCATCACAGTTTCATATATTCCATTACAAGGCAATGCTTCAAAATAAAAGACACCATTAAGATAAGCATTAATATAACCCTTTTCATTATCAAATGAATATCTAAAACCTTGTCTATATAAACCATGAAATGAAATGATGTTTCTTGCCATATCTGGCGAATAGCAACAATTATTTAAATCTAATCCTAATCCACTACTGAGCATTAAAGAGTAAACAACGATCTTGGTGACAGGCGACGATCTTATGTTCCCCATGATCAAATTTATCTTCCCATGCTCCACATCCCTATCCCTTCTTAGGCCCTACAAATCAGAACAAATGTGAAAACCACATCCTATATCAAGTACCCAAGAAATGGAATGTGATGAATCATTAGATTTAATAGTGAAAATACCTGTGTATGATGGCTTGATCTTCCCATCCTTGATTGCTTGCAGATATTCTGGGTAGCTTCATTTCCAATGCCCTATCTTGTGGCAATGGTGGCACTCTGCCTCCTTGGGGTTTGAGTTGGGTTTATCATAACCAACTTTGGTTCCACTAGAAGAGGTACCATATTGAGATTTTCCCTTGTGGTGGATGTTTGAGGGAGCCTTCCTCTTCTTACCCTTACCTTGCCCAATTGCCAAGACAGGGGCAATAGCAGGAGTAAGAGTTGATGCAACAGACTTATCTTTGAGATTGCTCTCAGTAGTCCTTAGCAAGCCTTGAAGCTTGCTCAATGTGACCTCTTCCTTATTCATGTGGTAGGTCATGCGGAACTGGTTGTAGCAGGGAGGCAAGGAGTGAAGGATGATGTCAATTTCCAGCTCTTCATCAGAGTTAACATTCAACTATAGCAGGCGATCGACATATCTCTGCATCTTTTACAGATGAGCGGTAAGGGACTCTCCATTACCCATTCTGGTAGTGATCATCGTAGTGATGCTCTCGTACCTTTCTTGCTTAGTGCTCTGGTGGTACCGGTCCAGCAAGTCTGGATGATTTTCATAGGGATACATGTCCTCATAGGACTTCTGGAGTTCTGCAGTCATATTCACCAGCATGATGCAATGGACCTTCGTAGCATCACGCTCATGAGCCTCAAAGGCCGCGATCTCTTCAGCAGAGGCAGTGTTGACATTGATTTCCTTTAGCTTCTCATCGAGGACATACTCTTTGTCATCATAACGAGTGACCATTCAGATGTTACGGATCCAATCATTGAAATTGGACCCGTCAAAGATCACTCTCCCACACAAGTTCATGAGTGAGAACGAGCCGGAGGAATTTGAGCCGGAAGCATTGTTGTTGACGTTCGACATCTGAAAAGGAAAAAGAAAAAAGTTTGATTAGAAATGAATCCCCAATTAAACACCCAAATGAGAAATTAGGGCTAGGATCCAATAGCATTATTTACAAATTAAAAGAGGGATGCCATAATCTAACAAGTAAATAATTTGAAGGTAAGTGAATGACGATTCACTAATTCTCCACCATGAAAAACAAAAAAGAGATTAAGTTTTAAATGTATTGAAAACTCCTAGATCTTTTGAGATTCATTGAATTTTTCAATGACATATTTAAATCTCGATATGCCCCTTAAGGTTGTGACTGGGATGCTGAGGATCACAAAGAGGGTGTGAATAACCATGCAAATGTACATGGTGCCCTCATTGTTACAGCCACCTATTCAATGTGCCGGTTAACCACACACGCTCCATCGAACTATGAAAAGCAATGAGTTACCCTTTGCCACCTTTTCTTAGAACCCAATTCGTGTGCCGGTTAACCACACACGCTCCACTAACGTCTTAGCAAGGGTACAAAGTGTTATTTCATGGAATTGCATCAATTCATTTTTGCTTAAAGTAACTAAGATTGGGAATTTTGTAAAAACATTTAGTTATATTTATAAATTCATTATACTTTTAGTGAGGAAAAGGTTGCCCTATCCTATCCGTTCGGCTAACGACCCTCCACAAATCAAGGAAGTGGTGGGTGAGAGTGGACACTCGTTAAACGACCATTTTATAGGCCATAACCTTATACCCCCCTTATAGATTGGCTTCATGAATAAGACCTACTAACAGTAAGACTAGCATTTAAGTTATACATACATATTAATCTTATAATATTATAAAGTATAAGATTGAATTTTAAACTTGTAAAATTCTAGGGTTTGAAATTTAAATAGTTCAAAATTAAATTTTAATCAAAAATTTAAATTTCAAAACTTGAGGGCAAGTTTTGAACATATTCAAAACACATAGGATCAAATAGCAAATAATTTAAAATTAATCATTTAATATAATGATTATCTAAATTTGACCTAATCAATTTTATTCACAAGATAATTCATCAATTAATTTAAATAATCAAACATTATCACATAAGGAATTTATTATTCAAATAAACGGTAATTATCTTTTGTTTTGGAAAGGATAAACACATAACAGCAATAAAATTTGGATTTTATTAGTCAAAAACGATTTTGGCAATTATCCTTAAGCAAAACAACAAGAAATCCCGAAAATCCCTCTGTGTGACGCTCCGACTCGACGAGTCACTAACTAGACTCGCCGAGTTCAGCTAGTGACTCGCCGAGTCAAGTCGGGCAGAAGCCAGAAAAACGATTTTTGGAGAGGATTAACAAGCAAGGCATCAATACAAAAGAAACCAAACAAAGCTCTGATACCACTGATGGGTTTTAGCGAAAAGAACATCTTATGTGCTCATGCAAACCCTAATGCTTAGATCTAGGTTTCTCTATTGTACATGCAATTTATCCAAGACTTTCAAACCCTAGATCTAGTGTTTATAATTCGAAATTGACTTAACAAAATAGATCTAGATGATTACCTTTCTTCAATTATTGAATCTTCTTGTCCTTGGAGCTTAGAGTCACAAGTGTCACTCCTCTAATGACTTACAAACACCACAAGCAAGAGGATGGTCTTGGAGAGAGGTTGGAAGCTCTTGAAATCGGCTCTGGTACTCTTAGAAGTAGGGGTAGCCGATTATTGAAGCCTAAGGGGTCTATTTATCTTTATGTTGCTAGGGTTTCAGTCAAAACCCTAATTGGATAGCTTAGGCCTTAAGTACTCCAAAGAACCTTCCAGAATAAAGGCCTTGGACGAACTTAGATGGCCCCTCACTCTAATTTTTGTCCACCCATTAAAACCAAAAGGATTGTCAGTCCAAATTAACTATCACACAATTGACAGTTCCAGTCCCCTTTATTTAATTAATCTCTTTTAGCCACATAATTAATTCTTAATTAATTCTTGTCTATATTAATTAAAATATATGATTTCTCTTTTAATATATTATTCATATAACATATTAATAAATCATAATAATAACCTCTTTATTCATAAATTATCCTATCATTTTGCTTTGGTGAAGGCAACCCAAAAGCACCATGCACAACCGGGTCAAGTACTTACCAAATATAGTTACGAGCTTAGACACTAATCCAACATAAACTTGGTCAAAGTCGATGTCCAAGTCAAAGTCAATGCTTATTCAATGTCAAAGTCAACAATCCGAGTTGACTCAACTCGTAGAGTCATCCCCCTAACTTGCCGGGTTCTCTTGCTACTCATAGTCGTGATAACACGGGCCAACTCGTCGAGTCCCTTCACAGACTCGTCAAGTTCTACCTTGTAAAGAATCATGACAAATCAACTCAATTCTTCGTGTCCCTCTCTAGACTCGCCGAGTTCCTCAGTCTGTTTGGTCCATCTCAATAGATTAAGCCCCAACTCTTCAGATCTATGCTTCATACTCCTCATACACCTTGAAGATGTCCTTTTAAGGGTAAAGTTTCCAACTTTACCCGTTAACACCTTTCCTTAATGGGTTTTGCTCAAATGCTAAGTCCTTAGGACCTAGATCTTGGTCCACAAGCCATCCATACTCCATACTGAAGCCTACAACAGAGATCCAGACCCTATACACTACATGGACACGTATAACATCCACCTTTCACTCCATGCATGGCCTTTTGGAGCTTAAAAGACCAAAATGATATCCTATGGCTTGCATGGGGATTCAATGGCCATAAAGTTTGCACCTTTATGCAAATCCCTCTATAATCCCAGATCTAAAGGTATACTCACTTGGGACGTCCATATCCCAAAGATCAAGCTCCTTAGACCAAAAACCCAATAAAGTGAAAATAAGGAGATCTAAAGAACTACTAAGCAAGTTAGAGACTTGATTACAAGAAAATGATGAGGATGGAAGGAAGTCTCTGGATCAACTATATTCTCCTTGAATCCTTTAGCTTCTTCTTCTTCTTCTTCCACAAGCTTCAAAACACACTAAGTTCACTCAAACATGGCTCACAAGCTCACAAATGCATTTGGGTTTTTGAAACAAGGGTTTGGGACTTGGAGGCTGGAAATGAGGCCATCAAGTGGGGATTAGGATGCTTAAATAGGGTGCAAAACCCCGAATTTAGGGTTTCATCCCGGAAGCCCTACTCGCCGAGTCGAGGCTCTCAACTCGTCGAGTAGGTGACTTAAAATCCCACACCCATTATGGTTTCTACTCGACGAGTTTAGGGCTCTTAACTGGTCGAGTAGCTATACTAAAGTGAATAAATCATAATTAAATGCATACCAGGAACCAGGCGTTACACTGGACCTTTGTAAGTGTCTAAGATCTGATTTTTATTCCTCTATGGAGCTAAATCTTGAGTTTTGTCCATTTTCTCCTTATTCTTGGATGTTTCTATGGATGGATTTCATAAAGGTTGCAACTTTATGAATCTCCATGTCAAGGTGACCTTATAGTGGGTTGGATCTAGTCTTTAGCCAAGTCTTGATGCCACGCGTGGATATTAGGTCATATTTTTCCCTTTTGACCAATTTTGGGTTCAAGACATGCATGTCTATAAAGCACCAACCTTTGGGACGTTTTTGAAGCTAGAATCTCTTCTGAAAGTTAGGTTTCATATCTCAAGGATTTTTGTGCTTAATGGTTAAGCCCTTGAGTTTTCAAGCCTTGTGGAGGGGTTTTTGAGCACTTGGAGTAGCCCCAAAGGATAAAATTGGAAAATTTAGCCTTTTAGACAACATTTGAGTTTAGATCTGAGAGTTAGAATCCCTGGAATCAAAGAATCAACTGAATGTGTTAAGCTGGGGAAAAGTCGATGAGTTGTCCAGTCAACTCAACGAGTTAACCTTCTGAGTACTATAGAAACTCAATGAGTTCATTTGTGCACTTGACGAGTTGGGTCAACATGGACTGTTGACCTTGACCGTTGACTATGAATTTGACCATGATTGACCAAGCTTGACTTTTGAGGGCAATTTGGGTATTTTGGGATTTTAATGGAATTGGTCACATGGTGGTTGTAGGCATTCGAATCGAGAGCTGAGATTCGGAGTTAGACCTTATCAGTTCTGCACTACTTGTGAGGTGAGTTTTCCTCGCTATACTTTGGGTTGAAGGCATAAAGGCTGACCCATTAGTTTGATAACTTGATATTTTTGATATGCTGAGTATGGTATAGATATGCATGCTAGTTTTGATATGCTAGTCTGGTAGATCTGTAGGACTACCTGTGATATTGTCTATTTATTTGTATATGATATTATCTGTTATATTTTGACATATTGTATGGGTTTGGTTAAGGTCGTACTGCTCCGTACTGTAGCCAACAAACCCTGGAGTATGCCAGATATGAGATGAGGACCAGGGAGGGCATGCCATACTCATATTGAGGACTCATGATCATTTTAGATACGAGCTTGTTGAGAATAAATCTGAGATGATGAATGCGGAATATCAAGAACAATCAAGAATCAATCACCAACGCATGCAAGTAATTTGATAAAGGTTTTGTGTGACATCCCCTAATTTCTCGGCCAGAAAAGACCGATTTAATTTATGATTTTTAAAATAAAATCAGAGAAATCTTTTTAAAAGATGTTGCGGAATTGGTCCCCAAAACAAAACATGATAAAAGTTTATCAAAACCTTCTTTAAGAAATGTATATTTTCATTTGATATCAAAACCTCGGGATGTCATGTTCCGATACAAATCAAAAGCATAAACAAGACATTATAAGCCTTTCATCAGTTATTTACAACTACTGGCCTATAATCCAAAAATCTCTCATCGTCCTCCGACTATGCTCGGGGTCCACTACCAGTAACATAAAAAGCTGAGTGGGTCAGGCTTGGGAGCATGGTGAGCATATAGAGTTTTCAACCCACAATAATAATAAACTTATTAAGTTCACCAATCAACAATAACCCATAACCGTTCTCGTTATCCTCACTTTACGTCCCTAAACACTTATCACCAGGGACCTAGCCCAAAGAATATCATCGGGATGGACACTACTGCTAAGGGGTTTCCTTAGCCATACATGTCCTAAAGGCAACCATGAGGGGGATGGAGTACAACGAATGAACACTCTTAGTTCATTACACCTACAGGTTGCGGGCCTGCCAGTGTTCCATTGGACTATCTAGAAAGTCCGTGGTCATCATCCAAACTCCGCTAGATGACTGGATCTCAAATCACATCGAGGCCTCTCTTCACTTTTATTTTATCACACATCACAATCTACCCATGTTTTACCCAACATATTTGTAGATAAATATACATATACAGTTTAAAACTTGTATAAAACATCAATTCAACAGTCACCTCAGTTAAACAATTAATATAATTACACGTAGCACGTATTTCATATAAAATACTTCAAATCTAGGTGGCACTTTGTGGAGTATTCCGGGGCTTATAATCGATACCGGGCCTTTGGGGGATGTTAAGATGAAAGAAATATGAGAAAAGGGGTGAAAATGGACAATTTCTTAAAATTATCCGAGAAGGCTCGCAGACTTCTATTTATAGGGGAGGCTTCTGATCGGACGGCTGAGAAGATCCCAGGTGGCAGCAGATCCGAAGGGGGCAGGTGGCTTCGCACGTGGGCTGCGCATGCGAGGGGCTCGCTGTCGCCTCCTGATTGGACCGCGGTCTAGTCCGAAGTAGGGATGGTTCGTGGCACCTGTGAGGGTTCGGACGCACGAGAGAAGAGGCACACGTCGCATTTCTACTGGACCGAACCTCGGACTCAAGAAGATCATGACACGCCTTGCCAAGTAGCTTCGGTGAGTCAGCCAATTTCTGGACATGCGTCGGATGCGAAGCGAGGACACGTGGCCGAAGTCCACGTGTGCGAAATTCCTCGGTTTTGGGGATTTTTCTTGTTTTTCGTGCCAAAACTTCTAAAATCCATAACTTTCGCATACGAGCTCCGTTTTTGACGTTCTTTATATGTACGCATAGGTAAAATTATGCTCTACAACTTTCGTTTAGACCTCGTCGGCTAATTTTGACTTTAATTTTTATTTTATTATTTTTAACAGACCGGGACAGGAAATCCGTTAAAAATTCATAACTTCTTAATCCGACGTCCACTTTAGTCAGACTTTTTACCGTTGTGATACTAATGACAAGACCTTCGATTCTCGTTTAGGTCGTGTTGGCTAAAAATCACTCGATCTAAAATTTGAGGTTTTAGCTGTCTACTGCTAAACTGAAACTTCGAAAAATCATAACTTCCTCATACGAAATCAGATTTGGGCGTTCTTTTTATCGAACTTCTCGGTTTAACGAATACTACGAATTTTATTTAGATCACTAAGGCTAAAGAGGAGTTTATCAAAAAATCACTTTTTACGACATTCAGCACCGTGCCGGTTTTGTCGCAAAACTTCGACAAGTCATAACTTCTTCGTTATAACTCGGATTTTGGTATTCGTTATATCCCCGAAATCCTTGTTTCGACCACTACAACTTTATGTAAAGATATCGGACTTATCTCACACTTTAATTTTGATGCTTATTTTTATTCTTTATTTATTACACATTTATAAATAAGTAATAAGCATATAAACTCACATAATTCACATAATATTCACATAATTCTTTTTCATTTCTTCAAAATGAGTTACAAAGGTTAACCTAGACTATAATGTCAATATTAATGCCTAGCCTAGAAACACGGACATTATAATTCTCTCCCCCTTAGGTTGATTCCGTCCCCGGAATAAGACATTAGCAAACTCATCATGTCACTCTTCGTTTCCCAGGTGAGATTTGACCCATTCATATGTTTCGAACATACAAGCAGTAAATCGACCATCTTGCGTTGCAACTTCTTAGTCTTATGGTCAACGATTGCCTCAGGTTCTTCAATCAACCTCTTGTTTTCATCCAACCTTTATTCAGAAATGGGAATTATGTCCGGCACATCTCCCGTAAACTTTCTCAAATAACACACATGAAAGGTGTTATGAATACCCTCCAGTTCTTTCAGTAATTCTATCTTGTAAGCTTGATTCTTAATCTTCTGAAGAACTTTGAACGGTCCAATAAACCTTGGACTCAACTTTCCTTGTTTCCTGAATCTTATAAGTCCCTTCCACGGTGAGACTTTTAGCAAAACCGAATCCCCAGCTTCGAAGGTCATCGGTCATCTTTTCTTCTCAGCATAGCTCTTTTGACGATCTTGAGCTGCTAACATCCTTTCCCTAATCACTTTCAACTTCTCAGAAGTCTCATGGACTATTTCCGGTCCCATAAACTGCTTTTCCCCAGCTGGAGCCAACATGACGGCGTTCGACACTTTTCTCCATACAAAGCATGATAAGGTGCCATCTTGAAACTTGAGTGGAAACTATTATTATAGGAAAATTCCACTAAAGGTAAGTGTTCATCTAAGTTACCTTGGAATTCTAGGGTACATGCTCTCAGCATATCCTCCAATGTTTGAATCGTTCGTTTGCTCTGACCATCGGTTTGCGGATGGTAAGCTGTACTCAAACACAACTTGGTACCCAATTACTCTTGTAGACTCCTCCAAAACCTTGAGGTAAAACGGCTGTCACAATCGGATACAATCGTTAACGAAACACCGTGAAGCCTCACAATTTCCTTCACGTAAGAATTCACAAGTTTATCCATAGACCATTTCTCTTTGGCTGCTATGAAATGCGCACTCTTAGTGAAGTGATCAATGACCACCCAAATCATACCGTGAACGTTCCTTGTTCTGGGCACTTTAGTCATAAAATCCATGGCGATGTCTTCCCATTTACCCATGGGTACGGGTAAAGGTTCTAAACTCCCATACAGTTTCTGATGTTGTGACTTAACCCTAGCACAAGTTACACACTCGGAGACATACTTAGCAACATCGAGCTTCATCGTCGGCCACCAATAATAGGGCTTTAGGTCCCTATACATTTTTGTACTGCCAGGGTGAATCGAGTACATGGTCTTGTGAGCTTCTTCCATCAGAAGATCTCTTACTCCTCCCGTCTTAGGTACCCAAATCCTATCTTGGAATACCTTCAACCTGTGACAACCCAAAATTTCCATTTTGTACGAACATTAACTATTCAATAGAAGCTAGTCCAGTTTCAATGAATTTCAAACTTTCCGAATAAGTTTGTGTACATTAGGGTTTACGTTTAAGGAGATATCAGGAGAGTGGATGCTCATGGGTTTGTGAAACTTGAGCATTTCAAAACTTCATAATGTTAGAGTCCAATTCCGGAATAAAAATATTTTCTGCCAAAAATATTTCAGGACTATAAATAGATTTCTGAACTAAATTCATTCATTATTCACATTTCCAACTAGAGAAAAGCCATATTCTCTCTCACGGATCTTCGGGTTTTCATCCCAAATCGTGAGTACACTTCTCTAGTTGTGTTATAATGTTTGTCTTATGCTTATTAACATAGATTGTATGTCATATATGTGAGATCCGGGAGTTTACCGCCCAAGAACGTTCTTTGGGAGTAAACTCCAAAATGAAGCTTTAAGGCTATCTAGTCCCAATTCCTTGTTAGGCAACTAGTTTAGGATAATATGTAGGATCATTTGAGGCTAGAAATCAATCAAGAACACATGGTTTTAGGAGTTTACGGCCCAAGAGTTTCTTGGACCGTAAACACCATTTTCAAGGGCTTAATGTGCCCTAATCACCCCCTAAGGCTTTAGACTTTAACCCTCAATTACTTGTAGCTAAAATGGGGACTTTAACACATCAAAAACACCCCTAAAAGGGAGTTTACGGCCAAGAAATGCTCTTGGGCCGTAAACTCCAAGTAAGGGCACCAAAGTGTGCCTAGGGTTCCCCTTAGCCTTAAACAAAAGCCTAGAAATTATCCTACTTGTGCAAGAGACTTGAAAGAATTAAAACATCCATCCCATGAGAGCTTACGGCCGTAAACTCTAAGGGATATGGTCTTTTTGCCGTAAACTGCTCAAAGGAGTATAATCTATGCCCTAAACTACCCAAAGGATTAAACCACCAAGCTAGGCTTATTCTGGAAATCATTTAGCACCTTAAAACACCCAAAACCACCAAGATTGGAGATCACGGCTGTAAACTCAAGGGTTTACGACCGTAAACTCCTTGGGTGGGGTTTGTTGGGTAGTAAATTCTTATACAAGGTCCTTTGGTACATTAAACCCCTTTAGCCTTGTGCCATAACAACTTAGATGCAACCATTAGGACCTATAACACTTATACAAAGTGTTTATATGTTCCTAAGTGTCCCAAATTATTTCATTAAGTTATTATTTGGCTAATTAGTTATATATATGCTCATTATATGATAACTAGGCTCGTGTGTGTGAACAAGTCTCCGTTTGCCACCTAGCACGGTATCCGACACTACAATCCAAACCACTCACCACAAGTGAGTTCATACCCCTTTAATTAACCTTTGAAATGCTTTTAAATGTTTTAAATACTTTATGGGGGGGATACAAGTTAAATGCTTATAGTTATTGCTTCAATCACATTTGATTACATTAATCACATGTGATTAATAACTAGAAAACCAATGATTTTATCACTGTTCAAATTATTTATCAAACTGTTTTACTTCAAAATGTTTTACAAACTCTTTTACTTACCAAATACTTTTATTTAAAGTTTGTTTTACTTCTTATAAATTTCATGCCCATATATGTATAGATATATAAGCAATGTTTAAAGGGCTTAGGAAGGCCATCCGCCCTATTTCCTTTTTCTCGATTTGGATGTGGTCTGGTGGGATTTCGGGTAACCGTCCGAAGGTCGTTTCAATATTAGTTATATATCAAATATACATATATAGACATAAAAGTACTTCCAAATTCATGCGTACTATACACATCATTAGTATGTTGCCATCGGGGTAACACAGGATCATACTACTACAACTTCTAGATCAATGAGTCAGTTCATTCATGAGTCTATACTTTACATTACTATGAGAACATATACTTTACATTACTATGAGAATATATACTTTACATTACTATGAGAACATATACATTACATTACTACGTGAACATATACAACTATACTAGATGAGAAACATTACACTACATATACAAGAATACGTTAACAATTGTGATCCACTGTATCAGAGCATGCCTTAAATGTCATGGCCCGAGTTGTAGTCAGAATTCTCTTGGAGTGAGAGCATGAGTTTGCGTATAGATCTATACTCGATTGACTATCCTACACCTTGCTGCTAGCTACAGCCGGACCTGCAGGTCTACGGGTGCCAAACGTCATTCCGTTATTACGACCATTCGTATGTCGTTGTTACCAGTCGATAGTATGGTGCAATTTATCACATTATACCTTAATATAAATCCGGTTTAAGGTAGTTAGTACAACAGTAGTTCCTATAATACAAAACTACAGTACTACAATGATTTACCCATTACATTTATTTAGTGATTATTTCACTCAAACTTTAATGTACAAACTATATTTTGTTAAATGATAGTTACACTTGGGAAATTACACACTTTTACAACAAACAAGCATACAAACCAGTTAAGCCTTGGTAGAAGGCTACTTTAATAGAAAATATAGGTTTTTCTGAGAGATTCAAACTTTTACAAACACTTACATACATTTTACAAACTTATACTTGAGACACGTTCAAACGTTTTGATAACAAACATCGACACTAAAATACTTATGAACTCACGAGTTTAATGCTGATAAACTCTTTCAAAATAACTTGTATTCTCAGGTCATCAGTAGACAGGTACCGATGCCAGCTTTTGAGAAGATGGAGCGCATTCAAGACTCATCATATTATTTTGATTTACATTATATTTTTGGGTGTCTAAAACTGTATGGAACACGCTTGTATTAAAATTATATATTTAATGCAATGGATGATGTTGTTTGCTTATTTACAGTTACCGTGTTGTGATACTGTACATGACGTCCTCCGCCCCAGAACGTTTCCGCCGTTCTTGGTTTTGGGGTGTGACACAACCCTTGGTTGTTTGTATCGAATGCTAACGTTTTGCCCAAACGTTCTTCCTTTCGGTCATTTTTCTCTAAAACTTCCTCTCGAGCTTTCTTTATACTTTCCACAATTATCGAGACAACTTCAATTCTCAACGCTCTTGGCCTTTTCTTTTCAAGGTTTACCTTCCGAATGAGAGCATCAGCAACAACATTTGCTTTACCAGGGTGGTAAAGTATCTCACAGTCGCAGTCCTTGAGTAACTCTAGCCAACGTCGTTACCTCATGTTCAATTCCTTCTGATTAAAGAGATATTGGAGACTTTTATGATCTGTGAAAAGTTTGCATTTAGTACCATAAAGATAATGCCTTCATATCTTTAAGGCAAATACTACTACTGCCAACTCCAAATTGTGAGTGGGGTAGTTCTTTTCATGCTCCTTCAGTTGCCTCGATGCATACGCGACCACTTTATCCCTTTGGGTCAGAACACAACCTAACCCAACTCTAGATTTATCGCTATAAACTACGAAATCATTAACTCCTTTAGGCAATGAAAGAATCGGTGCTTCACATAATCTCTTCTTCAACTTCTCAAAGGCTTGCTTATGCTTCTCATTCCAAGCATAAGTAGCTCCTTTGTGGGTCAAAGCTGTTAATGGAGTATCAATCGAAGAAAATCCTTGGCTAAACCTTCGGTAATATCCAGCTAATCCTAAAAAGCATCGAATCTTCGTAGGGAATTTTGGTTGTTCCCACTTCATCACAACTTCAATCTTTGCTGGGTCAACCATTATTACTTCTTGGTTAACCACATGACCTAAAAATTGGACTTCTTGAATCCAAAATTCACATTTGGAGAACTTTGCATACAACTTCTCCTTTTTCAGGACTTCTAGCACTTCACGCAAATGCTTTTCATGCTCATGCTTGCTTTTTGAATAAATCAAGATATCGTGTATGAATACTGTCATGGATTTATCTAGGAATGGTTTACAAACCCTATTCATCAAATCCATGAAAGCCGCTGGGGCATTGGTTAGTCCGAACGATATAACCAAAAATTCATAGTGTCCGTCGCGTTGTTCAACTCTCTATAATCGATGCACATTCTCATGCTCCCGTCTTTCTTCTTTACAAATAACACAGGGGCTCCCCAGGGCGATGAGCTAGGTCGAATGAAACCTTTGTCCAATAACTCCTGAAGTTGTTTCATAAGTTCTTTCATCTCTGTTGGTGCTAATCGATACGGTGCTTTTGCTATCGGCGTCGTTCCTGGTAACAAGTCGATATGAAATTCTACTTGTCGATCAGGGGGCAATCCGGGAAGATCTTCAGGAAAGACTTCCAGATACTCACACACCACCGGAATATTCTGCACCTCATTCTCTTCCTTCTTAGCATCGATCACGAATGCTAGATATGATGTACATCCCTTGGCCAAACACTTTCTAGCTTTCATTAGGGAAATGATTCCAGAATTTACTCTGCGTTTGTCTCCATACACCATAAACGACTCTTTCCCTGGCGGGTTTACTTTTACTATCTTCTTCCTACACAATATTTTGGCATCATTGGCACTAAGCCAATCCATTCCTAAAACTATGTCGAATCCGTTTAACTCGATAGGCAATAATTCCTTGTGGAACTTATTCCTATCCAAGTCAATGAGGATGTTTCTCATACGATGGCTAACATGTACAAACTTGCCACTAGCAATTTCGACTAATAAAGCATTAACTAGCCTATCTACAGGTAAAGCTAGTTTTCTACCAAATTCATGCGATATAAAGGAGTAATTGGCTCTAGAATCAAACAAAATTTGGGCAGGCAATTCGTTTATGAGAAAGGTACCTAAAGCGACATCCACTTCTTCTTTTGCAACTTCAAGTGTCATCTGAAAGGCTCTCGCCTTCGGCTTTGGTGGTAGATTGGGCTTTGCTCCATCCTTCCTCTTTGGACAGTCCTTAAAAACATGCCCTACTTCATGGCACTCAAAACATTCTCTCTTGTCGGACGAACACACGTTGGCATAATGCCTAGTCTTTCCACATTTGAAGCAAGTCACCTCCTCACTACATTTCCCAGAGTGCTTTTTCTTGCACTTCTCACACCATTTCACTTCACCTCCTCCTCTCAAAACTTCTTGGACTTAGAAAATTTTCTTTTCTTGTTGGAACCTGAAGTTCCTTCAAATTTTCTCTTTTCACCAACTTCTGCCCTCTCCAGACCCTTCTCTCTGATCTGAACCTCAACATTCTTAGCAGCCCAGATGGAGGCTTTCAAAGTGGTTGCTTGCTTAATCATCAGACCAAAGTCTGCTGGTAATCCTAGGGCAAACTTGTTGACCTTAGAGAGTTCATACCCCTTTAATTAACCTTTGAAATGCTTTTAAATGTTTTAAATACTTTATGGGGGGGGGGGGATACAAGTTAAATGCTTATAGTTATTGCTTCAATCACATTTGATTACATTAATCACATGTGATTAATAACTAGAAAACCAATGATTTTATCACTGTTCAAATTATTTATCAAACTGTTTTACTTCAAAATGTTTTACAAACTCTTTTACTTACCAAATACTTTTATTTAAAGTTTGTTTTACTTCTTATAAATTTCATGCCCATATATGTATAGATATATAAGCAATGTTTAAAGGGCTTAGGAAGGCCATCCGCCCTATTTCCTTTTTCTCGATTTGGATGTGGTCTGGTGGGATTTCGGGTAACCGTCCGAAGGTCGTTTCAATATTAGTTATATATCAAATATACATATATAGACATAAAAGTACTTCCAAATTCATGCGTACTATACACATCATTAGTATGTTGCCATCGGGGTAACACAGGAGGATCATACTACTACAACTTCTAGATCAATGAGTCAGTTCATTCATGAGTCTATACTTTACATTACTATGAGAACATATACTTTACATTACTATGAGAATATATACTTTACATTACTATGAGAACATATACATTACATTACTACGTGAACATATACAACTATACTAGATGAGAAAAATTACACTACATATACAAGAATACGTTAACAATTGTGATCCACTGTATCAGAGCATGCCTTAAATGTCATGGCCCGAGTTGTAGTCAGAATTCTCTTGGAGGGAAAGCGTGAGTTTGCGTATAGATCTATACTCGATTGACTATCCTACACCTTGCTGCTAGCTACAGCCGGACCTGCAGGTCTGCGGGTGCCAAACGTCATTCCGTTATTACGACCATTCGTATGTCGTTGTTACCAGTCGATAGTATGGTGCAATTTATCACATTATACCTTAATATAAATCCGGTTTAAGGTAGTTAGTACAGCAGTAGTTCCTATAATACAAAACTACAGTACTACAATGATTTACCCATTACATTTATTTAGTGATTATTTCACTCAAACTTTAATGTACAAACTATATTTTGTTAAATGATAGTTACACTTGGGAAATTACACACTTTTACAACAAACAAGCATACAAAGAATATCATCGGGATGGACGCTACTGCTAAGGGGTTTCCTCAGCCATACATTTCCTAAAGGCAACCATGAGGGGTTTCCTTAGTTCATTACACCTACAGGTTGCGGGCCTGCCAGTATTCTACTGGAATATCTAGAAAGTCCGTGGTCGTCATCCAAACTCCGCTAGATGACTGGATCTCAAATCAAATCGAGGCCTCTCATCACTTTTATTTTATCACACATCACTATCTACCCATGTCTTACCCAACATATTTTTAGATAAATATACATATACAGTTTAAAACTTGTATAAAACATCAATTCAACAGTCACCTCAGTTAAACAATCAATATAATTACACGTAGCACGTATTTCATATAAAATACTTCAAATCTAGGTGTAAGATGAAAGTGACTATACTCTCACGTGATTTGATGATAATCGGGCAGCAATTCGTTTCCTAAAACGATCGTTTTTAAAAAAACCGGGAGTTTTATTAAGAAACCGGGCTCTGCAAAGGTCGGGCATTGAAATCGAAAAGATAAATTTTCCAGGCTTCTCGGGAACTTCGTGGAGTATTCCGGGGCTTATAATCGATACCGGGGCTTTGGGGGATGTTAAGATGAAAGAAATATGAGAAAAGGGGTGAAAAAAGACAATTTCTTAAAATTATCCGAGAAGGCTCGCAACCTTCTATTTATAGGGGGAGGCTTCTGATCGGATGGTTGAGAAGCTCCCAGGTGGTAGCAGATCTGAAGGGGGCAGGTGGCTTCGCACGTAGGCTGCGCATGCGAGGGGCTTGCTGTCGCCTCCTGATTGGACCGCGGTCTAGTCCGAAGTAGGGATGGTTCATGGCACCTGCGAGGGTTCGGACGCACGAGGGAAGAGGCACGCGTCACATTTCTACTGGACTGAACCTCGGACTCGAGAAGATCATGACATGCCTCGCCAGGTGGCTTCGGTGACTCAGCCAATTTCTGGACACGCGTCGGATGCGAAGAGAGGACACGTGGCCGAAGTCCACGTGTGCGAAATTCCTCGGTTTTGGGGATTTTTCTCGTTTTTTGCGCCAAAACTTCTAAAATACATAACTTTCGCATACGAGCTCCGTTTTTGACGTTCTTTATATCCACACGTAGGTAAAATTATTCTCTACAACTTTCATTTAGACTTCGTTGGCTAATTTTGACTTTAATTTTTATATTATTATTTTTAACAGACCGGGACAGGAAATCCGTTAAAATCTCATAACTTCTTAATCCGACGTCTGTTTTCGTCAGAATTTTTTCCGTTGTGCAACTAATGACGAGAACTTCGATTCTCTTTTAGGTCGTGTCGGCTAAAAATCACTCGATCTAAAATTCGAGTTTTTAGCTGTCTACTGCTAAGCTGAATCTTTGAAAAATCATAACTTCCTCATACGAAGTCAGATTTGGACGTTCTTTTTATCGAACTTCTCGGTTTAACGAATACTACGAATTTTGTTTAGATCACTAAGGCTAAAGAGTAGTTTATCAAAAACTCACTTTCTACGACATTCAGCATCGTGCCGGTTTTGTCGCGAAACTTCGACAGGTCATAACTTCTTCGTTATAATTCGAATTTTGGTATTCTTTATATCCCCGAAATCCTTGTTTCGACCACTACAACTTTATGTAAAGATATCGGGCTTATCTCACACTTTAATTTTGACATTTATTTTTTTCGTTATTTATTGCACATTTATAAATAAGTAATAAGCATATAAACTCACATAATTCACATAATATTCACATAATTCTTTTTCATTTCTTCAAAATGAGTTACAAAGGTTAACTAGACTCTAATGTAAATATTAATGCCTAGCCTAGAAACACGGGCATTACATTTTGTGTATATTGTTTTTGATATGAACGTACAAAGAAAACCCTAATCAGGAAAAAGCTTGTTATTAAAAGCTAACTGTAACGCCCGAACCCTGGTTTGTATTTTTTAATTAAAACATTCATTTTTGCAAAAGGACTCGATGATTTGCAAGAACCAGACTCGTCGAGTAGGAACAAATGATTGGACACGGGAATTGAACCCTACTCGACGAGTTGAGAGCCTTGACTCGACGAGTAGGGCCTCCAGAATGAAAGCCTAATTTTCAGGGCTTGCACCCTATTTAAACACTTTAACTGGCCTCAACTTCAACCTCCATCACCTTCAAGCCTTAGTGACGAAACCCTAGCCCATTTTGAGTGTTCTTGAGCCATTGTTGTGTGTTCTTGTTGATTTTGAAGCTCGAGAAGGAAGAGGGAGATTGGGGGTTCTAGAGGAAGCAAGTAGATCTAGATTTTGTACTGCATTTCTGACTCATTTGAGGTATAAAGTCTATACCTTGACTATTTATTTACTAGATCTCTTCATGGGGTAGTTTAGGGACTTTTGGAGCATTTTATGGAACCATTCATGGATGAAAGCATGTTTTGGGGTAATAACTTTAGATCTAGAGACCTTGAGGGACTCCATGGCATAAAGGTGCCAGCTTTATGGCCATGGGAGTCCCATGCATCATATGCACCACTTTTTAGGGATTTTTGAGCTAGATAGAGCATGCATGAAAGTAAAGTTTGTAACCTTACGTGTTATATAGACCCTAGGACGCCAGATCTATGTTTTGGATGCATTAAGCCCGACTAAGAACGACAGTATGGATTTGGACTTTGGGGGACTCGACGAGTCGTTCATACGACTCGGAGAGTTGGGTCATGGTATGCCTGAAAAGGCTAGGTTGACAATGGTAGATCTGTCACCCCAGTATGCCTGACAAGGGTAGGTTGAGCACCTAGATATGCTCAGTAGGGTTGGCCGGGCACCCAGATATGCCTGAAAATATGTTTCTTGTATGATATGTGGTATGATAGGGGAACTCACTAAGCTTCGTGCTTACAGTTTCAGTTTTGTTTAAGGTCCTTCTTCTTCAAAGGGAAAGGGGCCAGTACGATAGCATTGCATCACACACACACGCACACACGATTTCCGCATATGAGATTCTTGGGATTTGTACTTTGACGTTGTTACTATGTGATGACATGATTTTGAGACTTATGATCTATGGATTTTTATGAAATGAAATAACCTGATGATGTTTTCTACAAATTGTTTTATAAACTGCTATATCAAAAATGAAATTTTTGGTCTGTGTTTTTGGGATGTTACAAGTTGGTATCACAGCCTTGGTTTGAGGGATTCAGACACACCTCCAGGGGTGTCTGGACTCAAATCGAGGGTTTGAAAGTTTTTTTTACAAAAAAATAGTTTTTCTTAAATTTAAAATAAAGAGTTTTGAGAAAGAATAAGGTGTGTGATGCGTGCAATTGGATGAGCTCAAGTAAGATTTCCCCAAGATACCCATACATGTTATGTTATGATATGATATGATTATGAGAACTGCATGCTAGATTAGGGCTAAGGATCTAGGAAGGATGCCTTATATGCCTACTGTATGAGAATTGCATGCTAGATTAGGGCTAAGGATCTAGGAAGATGCCTTATGTGCCTACTTTATGTGCTTATTGAACTTCATGATAGTACTAACTAGTCAGTGATATGATGGCCTGAATAGGATCACTTGGTTTTGTTACTCAATGCTCGAATGCTGCTTGCTTTGTGCTTTTGGGAGTTCTAGTTATCTTTAACTAACTAGTAAACGGATACATTAAGTTACATATTGTGAGGACTAAATAATTTAGTAGGTTAGGTCTAGCCCTCTTTCGCAGCTCTTGTTTGCGTCCAATCGTTGTAGGCTAGGACCTCTCATTCGAAGAATTATTTGGTCTTAGTGATATGTAATGGTATTCTCGAGCTAGTTAGGTAAAGGTAGCAGGGATTTCTTATGCAGCTGATGGCGGAGAGTAGGTCAGAGAGTTACCCTAGGGTAAGCCTAGGATGAGATTAGTGCAATATGCAGTAGTAGTAGAACGGACTTGGTGATGTCAAGGCAATCCTTATGGAAAGTACGGATAAATGTGTAAGGTAGTATGGCACATACTACTAAAAGTAGAGGATCCGTACTCGAGTCAAGGAGGGCCGAGATGGAACTACGAAACTTGTAGAATGTGTGAGACCTCTCGAGGTTCTGCATGGCCCTGACAATTATGTGTTTTGTTTCATAATGGTGGTGACACGTCATGGAGCCAGAGGTTCAGGGTCTGGGTTAGGATCAGTTTCAGGTTCGGGTGCAGGTTCCGAGTCGGTTGATGATGGAATATGCGAGTTCATCACATCTGAGATTACGAAAGGCATTCTTGAACCGACCCCGATGATTTTCGGGTCGATCAAGGAAGGGATCATGGAGCTGATGGAGGAGCGCCCCAGGGCATTCAAGAGCGACATGGCATCTGGCCAGTCAGGGACACACACACTCTCCTTCAAGGATTTTAGGGGATGTGGTGCGCCAGACTTCCATGGGGTGAAGGACCCCATTATGGCTAGGAGGTGGATTGCAGACATGGAGTCTACTCAATTGACTAGCTTTTTCCCTGAGGGGTCGAAGGTGCGGTATGTTGCAAGGTATTTGAGGGACAGAGCTAGAGATTGGTGGGAGGTGGTCAGTGATTTTTTAGGAGGCCCAACCATTGAGGCTATGACCTGGTCAGAATTTGTGACCAAGTTTAGGGCTGAGTTTGCGCCAGCTATGGAGCTTCTGCAGCTGGACAAGGAGTTTCTGGATATGAGGCAGACGACTAAGCCAGTAGAAGAGATTACCACCAAGTTCAGGGAGAGGGCCTTACTGGTGCCTTATTATGCAAGGGACGAGGAAATGAGGAAGACTCGATATCACGAAATGTTGAGGGCTGACATTCGGAAACATGTCAGCTACTCGGCATGCCCGACCTTGGAGGACATGATAGTCAGGGTGAGGGAGAGGGAGATTAACATTGAGCACCTCCAGAAGAGGAAGGCGGAGGTTGGGCAGGTTAGTGGGGTTTCGGGGAAGAAACCCAAGGGATACGAATCTAGGTCGAAGGGCCAGCAATGCCGGAGCCGCTATGGGAAATGCGGAAGACAACATGAGGGAGTTTGCAGAGCTGGGAGCTTGGGCTACTACAAGTGCAGCAAGATCGGGCACTTTAGCAAGGATTGTACAGCCCCTACCCCTACCATTCAGATGTCAGACCTGATTTTCTTTCATTGCAATAAGAGGGGCCATAAAAAGGCCAACTGCCCTCGACTGACATCAGGAGCACGAGTGGCGGCGCCAGCTCCAGCGACCCTGTGGATCATGGATGGCCGACAAGGCAGGATAGAGGCGCCAGTGGTGAGGATCTGAGCCTTCCAGCTGACCGCCGAGGAGGTACGTGCCGCACCGGATGTGGTGACGGGATCGTTCCATGTGAACGGTATCCCAGTTCAGGTGCTATTCGATTCGCAGGCTACCTGATTATTTTTCTCTCTTGCACTTAGCAAGAGATTTTATGAGTCATCGGGGATGTTGGCTTGTCCATTAGAGGTCGAGATTGCTGACGACCGATCTATCCGGGCATCAGAGGTTTTTAGAGATTGCGTTTTAAGGTTGTATGACGAGCGTTGCCTTGTGGATTTGGTTCCCATTCTACTGTGAGGGAACAAGGTTATCATCGGCATGGATTGGCTGAGCCCTAATGGGGCGGTGATCGATTGTATGAAGTAGTTGGTGCATGCCAAGACCCTAAGTGGGGGAGAGCTTGTGATTCAGGGAGAGAGGCCGCAACATGGACCAACCTTGTGTTCGGTAGCGAGAGCTAGGCGCTACCTTCAGCAAGGCTGTGCAGGGTATGTCGCATACGTTATGGATACCCGGGAGGCGGGTAAGGCGAATGTGAGTGATGTGCCAGTGGTGCGAGAGTACTCAGATGTGTTCCAAGAGGAGTTGCCTGGTATACCTCCGGAGAGACAGATGGAGTTCATGATCGACCTAGTCCCTGGTGTGACTCCGATAGCCAAGGCACCATATCGGTTGGCTCCTCCTGAGATGCAGGAGTTTTCTACATAGTTCCAGGATCTGTTAGACAAAGGTTTCATTAGGTCAAGTAGTTTGCCTTGGGGAGCCCCGATCATGTTTGTGAAGAAGAAGGACGGTTCGCATCAGATGTGTATAGATTATCGGGAGTAGAACAAGGTAACGGTGAAGAACCGTTACCTATTCTGGAGGATTGATGATCTATTCGACCAACTACAGGGGGTGTCTTGGTTTTCCAAGATATATTTACGTTCAGGCTACCACCAAATGAGAGTGAGGGACGAGGATGTACAAAAGACTGCTTTTCGGACTCGCTATGGGCACTACGAGTTCGTAGTGATGCCCTTTCGGCTCACCAATTCTCCTGCCCTGTTCATGGATCTCATGAACCGCGTATGCAGACCAATGCTGGATCGGTATGTGATAGTCTTTATAGATGACATCTTGGTTTAATCCAAGATGCAGGGGCAACACGAGGAGTACTTGCAGAAGGTGTTGGATACCCTGGGGAGGGAGAGCTTGTATGCCAAGTGTGACAACCCGAAATTTCCATTTGTACGAACAATATCTATTCAATAGAAGCCAATCCAATTTCAGTGATTTTCAGACTTTTCCGAACAAGTTTGTGTGCATTAGGGTTTACACTTTAGGAGATATCAGGAGAGTGGATGCTCCTGGGTTTGTGAAATTTGGACATTTCAAGTTTCATAATGTTACAGTCCAAGTTCAAGAATAAAAATACTTTCTGTCAAAATATTTCAGGACTATAAATAGTTTTCTGAATTAAATTAATTCATTATTCACAATTCCAACTAGAGAAAAGCCATTTTCTCTCTGACGGATCTTCTGGTTTTTATCCCAGATTGTGAGTAACTCTTTCTAGTAGTGTTAGAATACATATTAGATGCTTATAACATGATTTAGATGGCTAAATCATTAGATCTAGGAGTTTACGCCCCAAGGTGTTCTTGGGCGGTAAACTCCCGAAACGAAGCCAAAACCGACACTTGTGTTAGGATAAAGCCTTAGACCATTAGGTATGCATGTTAGGGACAAGAAAACACACACAAATCCACCCAAGATTGGGAGTTTACGGCCCAGAACTCTCTTAGGCCGTAAACTCCATTTCCTAACACTAAAAGGTGTTTTGAGGACACTAGGACTTTAAGGCTTGCATCTAGGGTATTTTCCCAAGTAGTTTAAGGTCTTAAACACATCAAATGACACAAATGAAAGTGAGTTTACGGCCCAAGTGAAGCTTAGGCCGTAAACTCCATATAAATGGACATAAAGGGTGTTTTCATGACACCTAAAGCCCTAGGCCTTTACAAGAAATTGTACCCACTAAATGGAAGGACCAAACCACACCAAAATCACTTAACCAAGTGAGTTTACGGCCAAGACATGGTTCTTGGGCCGTAAACTCCTAAAAAGGGCACTAAGGTGTGCCTAATGCCTTCATATGCTAGGAATAAAAGTCTAGAACATATCCCACAAGTGCAAGAGGCTTGAAAGCAACAAAGGAAACACCCCAAGGGAGTTTACGGCCGTAAACTCCAAGGGGAAATGGCCTTGAGGCTGTAAACTCCTATTTGGAGTACTTCTAGACCTTAAACCCTTCCAAGGAATTAGCCCCCAAGTTAGAATAATTCTAGAAAGCATTTGGGACTTCAAAACACACCAAACACACATGTTTGGGAGTTTACGGCCGTAAAATCAAGAGTTTACAACCGTAAACTCCATGTGTGATGGTTTAAGGAGAGTAAACTCTCATGTAGGGTCCTTTGGAAACCCTAAACTCAAGTACCCTGTCCCACAATAACTTAGATGAAGTCCTTACGGCTTAAAACACTTACATAAAGTGTTATCTATGTCTAGGATGTCTTAAACATTATCAATTAGTCTTTTGAGTCTAATTGAGTGCATATATGTGTGATTATATGTTCATTAGGATGGTAGTGTGTGCACAAGTCCTCGCTTGACACCTAGCCATCCTATACCGTTCAGATCATTCCAATCACCAACTACAGGTGAGTTCATACCCCTAATCAATGTTTTAAATGATTTTAAATGCTTTAATGGGGGGGGGGGGATACAAGTAGAAACAAACATGTTATTAAATCATTGATATGTATTTTATAACTGCGTTTGTCAGTTAACAGAGTTCACATGCTACAAAATGTGATGCATGAAATGGTTTTACATCTTAAAAGCACATTGTTACCAAATGTTTTACCTTTGAAATGTTTATCCAAATGACATCAAGTCATTGTTAATTATTGTTCAAAACCCATAAGATGTCTTACAAAACCATTTTTCATTCTTGAACTAAACTATGCATATACACTTATATTCTTATATATGTATTGATGTTATAGTTTGCACCTTGCATTTAGTTTCTCACACCCTTCAGTAGTAAGAGTGTGTAAACTTACATGATCAACTAGTTATATTATAGTATATTATCATAGGGATAATGGGAAGATATCAAACATTACTTCTATTATAAGGAGTCACACAAGAGTCAGTTCATTCATGAGTCTATACTAGTATATTACCTGATACATGAGTACTTACAGATGTTTACTTGATACATGAATATGTTTACATATACTTACCTGTTACATGGACACACATACATGAATACCATACAAGAACACTTTTACATAGGTGCATTATCCTGTATTCGCTTACCTGGATACTTGTACTTAGGACTATGAGGATGATTTAGTAGTACTTACTGTGTAAATTGTCTTTCCTATCCCGGTTCAATGGGATAACTAGACGGGACTTACCATTCCGAACCCCACTGTTTAGCACCAGTGGTCGATGACCATCTACAGAGGTCTAAGGTTACTACTTATATTAGGAAATCGATTTGGGACTAACCCTTCCACCCACCTGCTGCTGCTACAGAGGACAATTGGACAATCTTCGGATGTTCATTAGGTTATACATTTCGCTTAATGCGATGTTGTGTTGGTCCTAGTACCCAGTGACAACACTTACAATATTACATTTTGCCTGTTTACTTTACTTTGTGACACATTCACATAAAGGATGAGTTAGACTAAGCACTTTTAGTACTAGTCAACACGAAGGAAAAACTCTCATTTTACATACAGAACATTTGGGTCTTGGTAGAAGACTACACTTCATACTTACAAAACATTCGGGTCTTGGTAGAAGACTACACTTCATACATACTGAACATTCGGGTCTTGGTAGAAGACTACATTTCATACTTATAGAAAATAAGGGTTTTTTCTAGGGATTTCATACTTACCTCAACATTTTCTTTTAACAATTTACATGGCCTTCATAACAGATTTTCACAAACAAGGCAATGACACTTATAAACTTATGAATTCACCAGCTTTAAAGCTGATACTCGCTTTCAAAATAACTTGTATTCTCAGGTCATCAGTAGACAGGTACGGAGACCAGGTTTTGAGAAGACGGAGCAGACGAGTCTCGTCTTTTATTTTGATTGTATAGTTTTGGTGTCTTACTGCAATGAAAGAACACACATGTATTAAAACTTTACTTATAATGCAATGGATGATGTTGTTGCTTGTTTATTATATTACACTGTTGTGATACTATACATGACGTCTTCCACCCCTGAACGTTTCCGCCGTTCGTGGTTTTGGGGTGTGACAGATTGGTATCAGAGCTTTGTTTATAGTGAATTAAGTATATCAACCCATAAAAGATATACTAACTATAAATACATGGGATTAAAACACTCTTTCTCAGAGTTATACTTTTAAATAATAAAATATTTAAGTAAGTATACGTGCCTGCATTCATACTAAAATCAGTGTCACAACGACAAGAACAAAAGTATTACGATTGTTGAATATCACAAGTAAGCCTGGGGATATATAATCAGTCTTGGGAATGGCATAGCCTGATCAACTATGCTGGTCCGAGGAGTGATTAGAATATGCCCAAGAATGGTTATGATATGGCAACAAGTCTAAAAACTTACCAACACAACCATAAAGGAATACCATATGGGTATTTGATCTTACTGTAATTATCTTAGTAGTTCGTCTATCTTAGCTATTTCTTATATCCCTTTTATCGCGTAGATTAAAATGGCTGGATTTCACCACGGCGATCCGTACTTCCCGAACCAAGGCAATGCTGGTTGGCTAGAGGCAGAGCCAGAAGATGATCACCCAATCCCTTTGGATGATCACCATGTTGAAGGCTTTTCCGATAGTTCTGACTCGGAGCCAGAAGTCAACAACCTACCCCCAGCTGCTCAAAACCCAAACCTGAACCCTCGCCCTGTGTTTCAAGGACCCACACCTCTGTGGGCCACTAACTTGATAACATGGAGTCATGAACAGGGTCAGTCCATTCCCTACAATGGAGACCGAAGTTTCTATAACCTCACAGAAGGAGGTTCTGCTGATAGAGTCCTACCAATCATGGTGTGTAGGATGTCTAGGAACTCGATAATAGCTCAGGTGGCTATCAATCAAGTTTTGGAAGTTGACGCCAACTTTGGTGTTAACACTGTCCACATTCGCCAACTAGAGTCTGCTCACGAAAGGACTCTGGTCCGCAATGCAAATCTGCAAAGGGAACTTGCTGAAACCCAAGCGGAGGTTAGAGAACTTCGAGCTCAGCAAACAAGGTCGGACAGGCGTATAAGGGACATTGAACGTCTACTGTCGGGATCGAGGACTCATGCTAGTAGTTCTCGTCGCCGATAGAATCTCGTCGACTCATCTTTTGGATATAACCTAGTTTATGTAAAACCTTGGTCTAATTTCCTATCTGTATAAATGTTAGACCCGTTAGGTCTTGATCTAGTCTAAATTCTGTCAAAATTTTCCATCTTGGTTGATGTAAGGCCTACTTCTAGGCCATTTTTCCGAACTTGTGACATCTGTAATTCCAGTATTATTGACAGATATCTAATTTGCTATCTTCTTCATTTAGTCATGCTATCCTTTCTGTTGTTGGACTAAGGGGATTTAGTCGATGAGACACATTCATTTATCATTTATTCTTATCCATGTCGTCATCTTTTAAACGTATAGTTAAAGATGCCGCCATGCAGGAATCCAAGGAGGAACCCAAACAACGTAGCACCAATACCACCACCTCCACCACCACCTGTACCTCTTCAACCACCAAATCCTTTTGATGCCACTATGTTCCAGGCAACTTTCACAGCAGCAGTTGCAGCTGCTGTGTCAGCAATCAACGCCCCTGCCCCTAGTGGATCAGGAATAGGTGCACCACCCTCGAACCACGGCGAAAGCCATGGACACCCTCGGGAATGCACCTACAAGGATTTCACTAATGCCAAACCCCGCAACTTCAATGGGACTGGGGGTGTTATGGTGTTGAGACAATGGATTGAAAAGATGGAATCCGTCTTTGAAATCTGTGCTTGTTAGGAGGGCAGCAAGGTCAAGTTTGCAGCTTGTACCTTCTCTGACCGAGCACTAACATGGTGGAACAGCCATGTTAACTATCTAACTTTGGTGGTGGCGTATTCCATTGGCTAGGAAAAGTTGAAGGAAATGCTGATGAAGGAATACTGTCCTCGAGGTGAAATACAAAAGCTCGAGCAAGAATTCTGGGGTCTACAGATGGTTGGATCCGACATCACTACCTACACAAATAGGTTTTGTGATTTGGCTAACTTATGCCCCGACATGGTTGCTCTCCAGAGCAAAAAGGTCGAGAGATATATCTGGGGACTGTCGCCCCAGATCCAGTCAAGTGTGATCGCTTCTAGGCCTATTACCTTTGATAGCGCCAAGGAACTAGCACAATCCCTCATTGATCACCGGAAACCCCAGAACACAACAATCCCTACACCTGTGCCACAGAAGTCCAACCCCGACTACCACAAGAAGGGGTGGAATAAAAGGAAAAGAGGGGCTCCGCAAGGATCCTCCAATAAGCAACAACTTGTGGCGATCAATGCTACCATAGTGACTCCTGTTGCTCCTGCGAACCTCTTACCAGCAAAAACATATGCTGGGACTCTCCCGAGGTGCACCAAGTGCAACTTCCGTCACCACGGACCTTGCAGGGAGATGCAGTGCTCTAACTGCAACAAGAAGGGACACACCGTCCGCTTCTATAAAACCCCAACAGCTCAAGCTGCCCAGATTCCTAACGCCGGTATGGGCCAAGCTTGCTACGGATGTGGTGAAGTGGGCCACTACAAAAGGAACTGCCCTAAAGCAGGGATGGCTGGAGGAGTGGGAAGAGTTATGGCCCTAGGCCACAAGGAAGCAGTAGCTGATCCTACGATAGTTACTGGTACATTCCTCCTCGATAACTCTTATGCTTGCATACTTTTCGATAGTGGAGCCGAGAAAAGTTTTGTAAGTCGCAAATTTGCACACCTGCTTAAACAAAAACCATGCGCATTAGATAATTCATTCACAGTAGAAATGGCTAACGGGAAAACAGAGAGTACACACTGCATATACGTAGGTTGTACCTTAACTTTAGATAGCCATACTTTCAAGATAGATCTCATGCCAGTTACCATTAAATGTTTCGACGTTATCATCGGTATGGATTGGTTGAGCCTTCTGCGTGCCGACATTATGTGCTTTGAAAAAGCAATTCGTCTTAACCTTCCTAACAACAAAACTTTAATTATCTACGGCGACAAACCTAGTACGAGCCTTCGCATCATTTCGTGCATTCAATCACATAAGTGCTTGCGGAAGGAGTACCATGCATTTCTCGCACACGTCGTCGATACCAGCCAAGAACAGAAAGACATCCAGAAAATCCCAGAAGTACGCGACTTTCTCGACATATTCCCAGAAGAATTTCCCGGTTTACCACCACAACGCCAAGTCGAGTTCAGAATCGACTTAGTGCCAGGGGTTACCCCCGTAGCAAAATCTCCTTATCGTCTTGCACCGGCTGAAATGCAGGAACTTTCCAGTCAACTTAACGAACTTCTCAAGAAGGGATTCATACGACCAAGCTTCTCACCATGGGGAGCACCGGTCTTGTTCGTCAAGAAGAAAGATGGATCGTTTCGCATGTGCATCGACTATAGAGAACTCAACAAACTTACCATTAAAAATCGTTATCCCTTGCCCCGCATTGACGATTTATTCGATCAACTTCAAGGAGCCAACTACTTCTCGAAGATAGATCTGCGATCCGGATACCACCAACTACGAGTGTTAGAGGAAGATGTTCCCAAGACAGCCTTCCGAACTCGTTATCGGCACTACGAGTTTGTAGTGATGCCATTCGGATTAACTAACGCACCTGCAGTATTCATGGATCTGATGAATAGGGTGTGTCGTCTTTACTTGGATCAGTTCGTCATCGTCTTCATTGATGACATACTCATCTACTCTCGAAGTAAGGAGGAGCACAGTCAACATCTCCGTAAAATCTTACAAACATTGCGAGCGGAGAAGCTCTACGCGAAGTTCTCAAAGTGCGAATTTTGGATTCGACGAGTCGAATTTTTGGGCCATGTGGTTAGTGAAGAAGGTATACACGTGGACCCCTCCAAGATCAAAGCCATTGAGAACTGGTCAGCACCAAAGACACCTACTGAAATTCGTCAATTTCTAGGTCTAGCTGGCTACTATCGCAGGTTCATTCAGAACTTCTCTAGCATAGCGAAACCTCTTACAACCCTGACCCAGAAAGGCGTGGCCTTCGACTGGGAAGAGAAACAGGAAAGAGCATTCCAAACGCTCAAATGAGCCTTGTGCACCGCCCCGATACTATCCCTTCCCGAAGGAATAAAAGACTTCATTGTCTATTGCGATGCATCCAATCAAGGACTCGGATGTGTTCTGATGCAGCGAGGTAAAGTCATAGCCTATGCCTCGAGACAGCTGAAGACACATGAGGTTAACTACACAACCCGCGATCTCGAGCTAGGAGCAGTTGTGTTTGCTCTAAAGATCTGGCGACATTACCTATACGGTACAAAAAGCACGATCTTTACAGACCATAAGAGTCTACAGCACATTTTCGACCAGAAAGAGCTCAACATGAGACAACGACGGTGGGTCGAGCTGCTTAGTGATTACGAATGCGAAATTCGTTATCATCCGGGTAAAGCCAATCTAGTAGCCGACGCCCTAAGTCGGAAAGAATATACTGGTCGTACAGTCAAATCTTTGACTCTAACTATCCATTCACACTTGTCCACGCAAATAAAGGGAGCTCAGCTTGACGCTTTGAAACCTGAAAACGTGGCTGGTGAATCCCTAAGAGGGATGGATAAGAACTTGGAAGTCAAGGGTGGCGGAGCCTTATACCTCATGGATCGGATCTGGACACCGAAACACGGTGGCTTCAGAGACTTGGTCATGACCGAAGCTCACAACACTCATTATTCCGTCCATCCGGGTTCAGATAAGATGTATCTGGATCTTAAAAAGCTATACTGGTGGCCTAACATGAAAGCAGATATTGCTACCTTCGTTAGTAAATGCCTTACTTGCGCAAAGGTCAAGGTCGAATACCAGAAACCCTCCGGTCTTCTACAACAACCGAAGATACCGGAATGGAAGTGGGAGCGGATCACTATGGACTTCATAACCAACTTGCCCAAGACAACGGGTGGACTTGATTGCATATGGGTCATCGTCGATAGACTCACCAAGTCTGCACACTTCCTACCGATCAAGGAAACAGACAAGATGGAGAAACTTACCAGAACTTACATTAGGGAGATTGTAAGGCTGCACGGTGTTCCTTTATCTATCATCTCAGACCGAGATAGTAGATTCACTTTGAGGTTCTGGCAGTCATTACAAAATTCCCTAGGAACTAGGCTGGACATGAGTACAGCCTACCATCCACAGACCGACGGGCAAAGTGAGAGAACTATCCAAACCTTAGAAGATATGTTGCGTGCCTATGTGATAGACTTTGGAAAAGCTTGGGATACTCATTTACCCCTTGTTGAATTTTCCTACAACAACAGTTATCACACGAGCATAAAGGCAGCTACATTCGAGGCCCTCTATGGCCGAAAGTGCAGATCCCCTCTATGCTGGGCTGAAGTGGGTGATACCCAGTTAGCTAAGGGACGAGTTCCCGAAAGCACTCTCACGGGTCCGGAGATCATTCGGGAAACGACAGAAAAGATCGTTCAAATTCGTGAACGATTAAAAGCCTCTAGAGACCGACAGAAAAGCTACGCCGACAAGCGTAGGAAACCATTGTCGTTCCAGGTGGGCGACCGAGTCCTACTGAAGGTCTCACCCTGTAAGGGATTGATACGCTTTGGAAAGCGTGGGAAGCTCAATCCAAGATACATAGGGCCTTTAGAGATTCTCGCAAGAATCGGCCCTGCGGCTTACAAGCTCAATCTACCGAAAGAACTCAGTAACGTACATCCTACTTTCCACGTGTCAACCTTGAAAAAGTGCTTATCTGACGAGACTCTTGTTATTCCACTCGACGAGATCGAGATCAACGAGAGCCTCAACTTCGTGGAGGAACCGGTAGAGATCATGGACCGAGAGGTCAAGCAAACAAAGCAGAGCCGTATCCCGATAGTGAAGGTGCGCTGGAACGCAAAACGTGGACCGGAATTCACTTGGGAACGAGAGGATCAGATGAAACTGAAATACCCTCATCTTTTCACTTAATTGTGTGTAATTTTTTTTACTTGCTTAAATTCTAATTTCGGGACGAAATTCCTTCTAACGGGGGGATGATGTGACAACCCGAAATTTCCATTTGTATGAACAATATCTATTCAATAGAAGCCAATCCAATTTCAGTGATTTTCAGACTTTTCCGAACAAGTGTGTGTACATTAGGGTTTACACTTTAGGAGATATCAGGAGAGTGGATGCTCCTGGGTTTGTGAAATTTGGACATTTCAAGTTTCATAATGTTACAGTCCAAGTTCGAGAATAAAAATACTTTCTGTCAAAATATTTCAGGACTATAAATAGTTTTCTGAATTAAATTAATTCATTATTCACAATTCCAACTAGAGAAAAGCCATTTTCTCTCTGACGGATCTTCGGGTTTTTATCCCAGATTGTGAGTAACTCTTTCTAGTAGTGTTAGAATACATATTAGATGCTTATAACATGATTTAGATGGCTAAATCATTAGATCTAGGAGTTTACTCCCCAAGGTGTTCTTGGGCGGTAAACTCCCGAAACGAAGCCAAAACCGACACTTGTGTTAGGATAAAGCCTTAGACCATTAGGTATGCATGTTAGGGACAAGAAAACACACACAAATCCACCCAAGATTGGGAGTTTACGGCCCATAACTCTCTTAGGCCGTAAACTCCATTTCCTAACACTAAAAGGTGTTTTGAGGACACTAGGACTTTAAGGCTTGCATCTAGGGTATTTTCCCAAGTAGTTTAAGGTCTTAAACACATCAAATGACACAAATGAAAGTGAGTTTACGGCCCAAGTGAAGCTTAGGCCGTAAACTCCATATAAATGGACATAAAGGGTGTTTTCATGACACCTAAAGCCCTAGGCCTTTACAAGAAATTGTACCCACTAAATGGAAGGACCAAACCACACCAAAATCACTTAACCAAGTGAGTTTACGGCCAAGACATGGTTCTTGGGCCATAAACTCCTAAAAAGGACACTAAGGTGTGCCTAATGCCTTCATATGCTAGGAATAAAAGTCTAGAACATATCCCACAAGTGCAAGAGGCTTGAAAGCAACAAAGGAAACACCCCAAGGGAGTTTACGGCCGTAAACTCCAAGGGGAACTGGCCTTGAGGCCGTAAACTCCTATTTGGAGTACTGCTAGACCTTAAACCCTTCCAAGGAATTAGCCCCCAAGTTAGAATAATTCTAGAAAGCATTTGGGACTTCAAAACACACCAAACACACATGTTTGGGAGTTTACGGCCGTAAACTCAAGAGTTTACAACCGTAAACTCCATGTGTGATGGTTTAAGGAGAGTAAACTCTCATGTAGGGTCCTTTGGAAACCCTAAACTCAAGTACCCTGTCCCATAATAACTTAGATGAAGTCCTTACGGCTTAAAACACTTACATAAAGTGTTATCTATGTCTAGGATGTCTTAAACATTATCAATTAGTCTTTTGAGTCTAATTGAGTGCATATATGTGTGATTATATGTTCATTAGGATGGTAGTGTGTGCACAAGTCCTCGCTTGACACCTAGCCATCCTATACCGTTCAGATCATTCCAATCACCAACTACAGGTGAGTTCATACCCCTAATCAATGTTTTAAATGATTTTAAATGCTTTAATGGGGGCGGGGGAATACAAGTAGAAACAAACATGTTATTAAATCATTGATATGTATTTTATAACTGCGTTTGTCAGTTAACAGAGTTCACATGCTACAAAATGTGATGCATGAAATGGTTTTACATCTTAAAAGCACATTGTTACCAAATGTTTTAACTTTGAAATGTTTATCCAAATGACATCAAGTCGTTGTTAATTATTGTTCAAAACCCATAAGATGTCTTACAAAACCATTTTTCATTCTTGAACTAAACTATGCATATACACTTATATTCTTATATATGTATTGATGTTATAGTTTGCACCTTGCATTTAGTTTCTCACACCCTTGAGTAGAAAGAGTGTGTAAACTTACATGATCAACTAGTTATATTACAATAGATTATCATAGGGATAATGGGAAGATATCAAACATTACTTCTATTATAAGGAGTCACACAAGAGTCAATTCATTCATGAGTCTATACTAGTACATTACCTGATACATGAGTACTTACAGATGTTTACTTGATACATGAATATGTTTACATATACTTACCTGTTACATGGACACACATACATAAATACCATACAGGAACACTTTTACATAGGTGCATTATCCTGTATTCGCTTACCTGGATACTTGTACTTAGGACTATGAGGATGATTTAGTAGTACTTAATGTGTAAATTGTCTTTCCTATCCCGGTTCAATGGGATAACTAGACGGGACTTACCATTCCGAACCCCATTGTTTAGCACCAGTGGTCGATGACCATCTACGGAGGTCTAAGGTTACTACTTATATTAGGAAATCGATTTGGGACTAACCCTTCCACCCACCTGCTGCTGCTACAGAGGACAATTGGACAATCTTCAGATGTTCATTAGGTTATACATTTCGCTTAATGCGATGTTGTGTTGGTCCTAGTACCCAGTGACAACACTTACAACATTACATTTTTCCTGTTTACTTTATTTTGTGACACATTCACATAAACGATGAGTTAGACTAAGCACTTTTAGTACTAGTCAACACGAAGGAAAAACTCTCATTTTACATACAGAACATTCGGGTCTTGGTAGAAGACTACACTTCATACTTACAAAACATTCGGGTCTTGGGAGAAGACTACACTTCATATATATTGAACATTCGGGTCTCGGTAGAAGACTACATTCATACTTATAGAAAATAAGGGTTTTTCTAGGGATTTCATACTTACCTCAACATTTTCATTTAACAATTTACATCGCCTTCATAACAGATTTTCACAAACAAGGCAATGACACTTATATACTTATGAATTCACCAGCTTTAAAGCTGATACTCGCTTTCAAAATAACTTGTATTCTCAGGTCATCAGTAGACAGGTACGGAGACCAGGTTTTGAGAAGACGAAGCAGACGAGTGTCGTCTTTTATTTTGATTGTATAGTTTTGGTGTCTTACTGCAATGAAAGAACACACATGTATTAAAACTTTACTTATAATGCAATGGATGATGTTGTTGCTTGTTTATTATATTACACTTTTATGATACTATACATGACGTCCTCCACCCCTGAACGTTTCCGCCGTTCGTGGTTTTGGGGTGTGACACCAAGTTCTCCAAGTGCGAGTAGTGGTTACGCGAGGTGCAGTTTATTGGGCACTTTGTTAACCAAAACGGTATTTTGGTCGACCCAGCCAAAGCGGAGGCCGTGATGAGATGGGAGGTTCTGAAGTCTCCATCTTAGATTCAGAGTTTCCTTAGGTTACCAGGCTATTACCGAAGATTCATTCAAGATTTCTCCAAGATAACGGTACCCTTGATACGGTTGACAGAGAAGGCCGTCGTATTTCGCTGGTGGCCTGAGCAGCAGGCAGTGTTCGAGACATTGAGGCAGAGGTTGTGCGAGGCGCCGATCTTAGCCCTAGCAGAGGGCATGTAGAATTTTGTAGTGTACCGTGATGCGTCCATCGAGGGTTTAGGTGTGGTATTGATGTAGAGGGGCACGTCATCGGTTACGTATCGAGGCAGCTGAAGCCTCACGAGGTGAAATACCTGACACATGATCTGGAGCTAGGGGTGGATGTTTTCGCTCTCAAGATTTGGCAGCACTACCTCTATGGTGTTTGTTGTATCATTTACACAGACCACAAGAGTTTGAGGTATCTCATGAGTCGACCAAATCTGAACATGAGGCAACGTCGCTGGATAAATGTGGTGAAGGATTACGACTGTGAGATCCTCTACCACCCGGGGAAGGCCAACGTTATGGCAGATGCGCTTAGCCGCAAGGCTGCCCCGATCAGAGACATTTTCTTGAGGATGACAGTGGTGAATCCACTTTTGGAGCGGATCCGAGAGGCGCAGGTTGAGGGTATGAAGGAGGAGCGCCGAATATTGAGCGGATCATAGGCCAGGTGGCCTCGTCCGACTATGAAAATCGTGGGCTGCTGACCCTGCATGGGAGGGTCTGAGTTCCACAATGGGGCAAAGTGTGGCATATTTTGATGGATGAGGCCCACAAGTCCAGATTTTCCATCCATCTCGGGGCGACAAAGATATACAGAGATATTCACCCTGATTACTGGTGGTCCTGCATGAAGTGGGATGTAGCATGGTATGTCGAGAGATACCTGACCTGCAGGAAGGTCAAGGTGGAGCACCAAATACCTCATGACAAGACGCATCCGTTGGATATCCCGTATCCGGTTGAAATAAATCGGAGGGTAGGTCGGGCGCCCAGATATGCCTCGCAGGGTAGGTCGAGCACCCATATATGCTTGACAAGGGTTAGGTCGGGCACGCCGGTATGCTTGACAAGGGTAGGTTGAGCACCCAGATATGCTCATCAGGGTAGGCCGGGCACCAAGATATGCCTGTCAGTATGTTTCTTGTAAGCTTTATGCTTACAATTTTAGTTTTATTTCAGGTCCTTCTTCTTCGATGGGAAAGGAGCCGGTACGGTAGCAGCGCACCACACACACAATTTCTGCATATGAGATTCTTGGGATTTGTACTATGACATTGTTACTATGTGATGACATGATTTTGAGACTTATGATCTATGGCTTTTTATGAAATAAAATAACTTGATGACGTTTTCTATAAAATGTTTTATAAATTGCTATATCAAAAATGAAACTTTTGATCCGTATTTTTGGGATGTTACACTAACCTAATGATTATATATATATGGAACATAAAATATTTACCAAAAATATAAAACCAATGCCATAGAAGAGCTCGATGAAGAACTTCTACTGTAAAGGCAAAGTAGGGAATCACAAAGCGATTAACCCTAAAAAGGTATCCCTAAATAACCAAACATGCCAAATCAGTTTCAATATCTCAAATAATCAACAATCTCCCCCTAGATGTTGAAACTGATGAAGATCATGATTTTCAATCTTCTGGCATTTCTCCCCCTAAATTGTGAGACTCATCAGCACATGGGGTCTTCTGTAACATCCGAGTTACCAGGTATTCCCTCTGATTTATTTAAGTGTTTTATATATTACACTTGTTAGAAAGGTCGTACTTTGGGCTTACATAGTGTATGCACGACATACATGATTGAGGCGCGAAGTGGGGGGAAGCCTTGCGTACATGTTGGGCATAACCTGTCTAATTGCAAACCCTAAATTTTAGGGTTTGCACCATATATATATATATATATATATATATATATATATATATATATATATATATATATATATATATATATATATATATATATATATATATATATATATATATATATAGGCATTAACTCTGCCCCAAACCTCTTCCCCCAGCCTCTACTGTCCCTAAAGAGTAGAAATCAAACCCTAAACCCCTTGCATGCTTTGTGAGCTAATTTGGTGCACTTTTGGGTGATTTTTGGTGGTTTTTAAGAAGTGGAAGTTAGAAGAAGGAGTAAGAATGTGAGAGGGGCTTGTAGATTCAGGAGTTTAGCATCTTTTCTGACTTATTTGAGGTATCAAACTTTAAAATTGACCGTTGCATGCTTAGTTACAGTTTTGGGGTGTTTTATGTGACATTTTGACTCCATAGGTGATATTTTTTGTGTTCTGGTAGTTCCAGCCGATAAGAGCTGTCCTTTTGAGCTCTTGGAAGCATTTAGAGACATAAAAATTGGGCCTTGATGGTTAAGGCATAACCATGCAAGTGTTAGATGGTCACAAAGTGTCTTTAAAGAGTTAAATCATGTCTTAACTCCCATCCATGCATGGAAAGACTTAAAGTTTGTAACTTAATGGTGTAGGACATCTTAAAGGACCTGGATCTATGTTATGGACGTTAGGACTTAATGGATTAAGTCACAAAGGAGTTATAAGGAAACTGGCCAGTAGGCTGGGTGTACCCGTGGTACGCTACGCGTACTAGGTCAATCTCGCTGAAGTGGTCAAGACCAGCGTACGCTGGGCATACATGCTAGGTACGCCGCGCGTACGCATGCAGAGTGGTCAAATGGGTATTTGGGCCTTAGGATGTTGGGCCTAAAAATAGTTAGGCCTCATGACCCACTGTGGAGTAAGGCTTTTGGGCCTAGTCCTAGGATATCGTATTGGGCCTTAATGGGCCTTGAAACTTAAATGGATGGACTTGGGCCTTAATTTAATTAGGAGTTGGGCCTTAGGAGAAAGAGGCCCAATAGGCCAAGGGTTAGGAAACTTTGCCTTGGGACATGAATTAGAAGTTTGGGCTATAAGGGAGTCCTATTTGGACCCAATGACTGACTAGGGAATGTATTATGCTTTAGGGAGAGCAGTTACGAGCCAACCGATGAGTACGGTTTCGGCATACACAGTGAGGTGATTCTCCCTTCGTAGAAACCGTGGGTCGAAGGCACCAATGCCGACCCACTAGATTGATATGACTTAGTAATTGTCTTTGTGATAAATATTAAGGTGGTATGTATTGTTTGATGCTTATGTGTGATATTGTGACAACTCGAAATTTCCATTTTGTACGAACATTAGCTATTCAATAGAAGCTAGTCCAGTTTCAATGAATTTCAGACTTTTCCGAATAAGTTTGTGTACATTAGGGTTTACGTTTAAGGAGATATCAGGAGAGTGGATGCTCATGGGTTTGTGAAACTTGAGCATTTCAAAACTTCATAATGTTAGAGTCCAATTCCGGAATAAAAATATTTTCTGCCAAAAATATTTTAGGACTATAAATAGATTTCTGAACTAAATTCATTCATTATTCACATTTCCAACTAGAGAAAAGTCGTTTTCTCTCTCACGGATCTTCGGGTTTTCATCCCAAATCGTGAGTACACTTCTCTAGTTGTGTTATAATGCTTGTTTTATGCTTAATAACATAGATTGCATGTCAAATATATGTGATTCAAGAGTTTACCGCCCAAGAACGTTCTTGGGGAGTAAACTCCAAAATGAAGCTTAAAGGCCATCTAGTCCCATTTCCTTGTTAGGTAACTAGTTTAGGATAATATGTATGATCATTTGAGACTAGAAAACAATAAAGAACACATAGCTTTAGGTGTTTACGGCCCAAGAGTTTCTTGGACCGTGAACACCAAATTCAAGGGCTTAAATGTGCCCTAATCACTCTTAAAGACTTTAGAATTTAACCCTCAACTACTTCTAGCTAATATGGGGACATTAACACATCAAAAAACCCCTTAAAGGGAGTTTACGGCCAAGAGAATATTCATAGGCCGTAAACACCAAATAAGGGCACCAAAGTGTGCCTAGGGTCCTCCATAGGCTTAAACAAATGCCTAGAAAGTATTCTACTTGTGTTTGGGACTTGAAAGAATTAAAACACCCATCCCATGAGAGTTTATGGCCGTAAACTCTATGGGATATGGTCTTTTGGCCGTAAACTCCTCAAAGGAGTATTATCTATGCCCTAAACTACCCAAAGGATTAAACCACCAAGCTAGGCTTATTCTAGAAATCATTTAGCACTTTAAAACACCTATTACCACTAAGATTGGAGTTCACGGCCGTAAACTCAAGGGTTTACGACTGTAAACTCCTTGTGTGGGGTTTATTGGGTAGTAAACTCTTATATAAGGCCCTTTGATACATTAAACCCCTTTAGCCTTGTCCCATAACAACCTAGAAGCAACCCTTAGGACCTATAACACTTATACCAAGTGTTTACATGTTCCTGAGTGTCCCAACTTATTTCATTAAGTTATTATTTGGCTAATTAGTTATATATATGCTCATTATATGATAACTAGGCTCGTGCGTGTGAACAAGTCTCCGTTTGTCACCTAGCACGGTATCCGAAACTTCAATCCAATCCACTCACCACAAGTGAGTTCATACCCATTTAATTAAACTTTGAAATACTTTTAAATGTTTTAAATACTTTATAGGGGGGATACAAGTTAAATGCTTATAGTTATTGCATCAATCACATGTGATTAATAACTAGAAAACCAATGATTTTATCACTGTTCAAACTGTTTATCAAAATGTTTTACAAACTCTTTTACTTATCAAATTCTTTTATTAAACTTTGTTTTACTTCTTATAAATTGCATGCCCATATAGGTATAGATATATAAGCAATGTTTAAAGGGCTTAGGAAGGCCATTCGCCCTATTTCCTTTTTCTCGATTTAGATGTGGTCTGGTGGGATTTTGGGTAGCCCTCCGAAGGTCGTTTCAATATTAATTATATATCAAATGTACATATATAGACATAAAAGTACTCCTTTATTCATACTTATCAGTACATCATCAGTAAGTTACCAACGGGGTAACACATGATCATACTACTACAATTTCTAGATCAATGAGTCAGTTCATTCATGAGTCAATACTTATTACTACGAGTACATATACAACTATACTAGACAGAGAACATATACAACTATACTAGAGGAAGAACATATACAACTATACTAGAACAGTTCATTACATTACATATACAAGAATACGTTAACAATTGTGATCCACTGTATCGGAGCATGCCTTAAATGTCATGGCCCGAGTTGTAGCCAGAATTCTCTTGGAGGGAGAGCGTGAGTTTGCGTATAGATCTATACTCGATTGACTATCCTACACCTTGCTGCTAGCTACAGCCGGACCTACATGTCTACGGGTGCCAAACGTCATTCCGTTATTACGACCATTCGTATGTCGTTGTTACCAGTCGATAGTATGGTGCAATTAGTCACATGATACCTTAATATAAATCCGGTTTAAGGTAGTTAGTATAGCAGTAGTTCCTATAATACAACACTACAGTACTACAATAATTTACCCATTACATACATTTAGTGATTATTTCACTTAAACATTAATGTACAAACTATATTTTGTTAAATGATAGTTACACTTGGGAAATTACACACTTTTACAACAAACGAGCATACAAAATAGTTAAGCCTTGGTAGAAGGCTACTTTAATAGAAAATATAGGTTTTCTGAGAGATTCAAACTTGTACAAACACTTACAAACATTTACTTACATTTTACAAACTTACACTTGAGACATGTTCAAATGTTTTTGGATAACAAACACCGACACTAAAATACTTATGAACTCACCAACTTAATGCTGATAAACTCTTTCAAAATAACTTGTATTCTCAGGTCATCAGTAGACAGGTACCGATGCCAGCTTTTGAGAAGATGGAGCGCATCCAAGAATCATCTTATTATTTTGATTTACATTATATTTTTGGTGTCTAAAACTGTACATAACACGCTTGTATTAAAGTTATATATTTAATGCAATGGATGATGTTGTTTGCTTATTTACATTTACTGTGTTGTGATGCTTTACATGACGTCCTCCGCCCCAGAACGTTTCCGCCGTTCTTGGTTTTGGGGTGTGACAGATATACATGATTTATGTGGTAGTGGTAGGGGTGAAATAGACCCCGTAATCGATTAGAGTAAAACTAATGGGTAGGTTGGGCACCCAGGTATGCCTGACAGGGGTAGGTTGCAAACCCCGGTATGTCTAACATAGGTAGGTTGAGCACCCATGTATGCCCAATAGGGTAGGTCGGGTACCCAGATATACCTGGCAGTATGTTTATGATTTATATGTGGTATGGTGGGGGAAACTCATTAAGCTTCGTGCTTATAGTTTTTAGTATTGGTTTCAGGTACTTCCAACTCGAAAGGGAAAGAGCCGACTTGATTGCATCGCATCACACAATGATTTTCCACATTAGTGATTTTGGGATTATGACTCTGATGATGATTTATATGTATCGTTGGATTGCACAAATAAACTATTTTATGATTTCATGGTTTTAGGAAAAACAATATGGTTTATTTTATGATTGATAAACTTAAAAATGAATTTTTTTTGGTACTGAATTTTGGGGTGTTACATCTTCAAAGCGAGAGAAACAAATATTATGCTCCAAATACGAACTCCCCCTTGAAAGTTAAGAAGAATCACCAACAATTTTTGCTATCTCATAGAGTAAGTCGTATATCCTGCTCTAACATAATGAACGAGTTTGCCAAAATAGATATTCAAAAACCCGTCAGATTTGATGAAATAAATCCCTTTTGAATATTCATGATTCTAAAAAAAACCGAAAAAATAACAAAAAATTAATTTTGTATTTTCGATTTTTAAATATTGGACAAAAAGAATAGAATATGAGGCAATTTTTTTAGAAGGGATTAAAAAGAATAAGACAAAAGAAAGGGATAAGAAGTGAAAATATTTTGGTAAGAAATGGTTAAAATGGTAAAGTCCAAGAATTTATGAACAGTTTGGAAAAATGGGTTGGAACTGCCAAGCTAATAGAACTCCAAGGACTGAAATTATAAACTAAAGCGTCTTCGTCATTTAATCGAATGTAAACTCGTTGTTTGACTTTGAAAGTCAAAATCGAAATGCGTCTTCATTTAGGTTCAGGTTGTTGGGTTAATCCAGAAGTAACATATTTGTTTTGGCTTCAGAGGTGCACGTGTTTTTTCCTGTTATTTGCATTTGACTAAATCAAGGCCATGTTGGCCATCGTTCCTTTATTTTAGATTAGTGAATAGTTGTTCCTTACTTTCAGCATTTAGATTAGATAAATATGAGTCTTGTAATCATTTTCAGTTGAAGAAAAATACGCAGAAAATTTCACCATATCTTTTTCCTCTTACTCTGTTTTGTGCTGAGTGAAACAGGGCCTGCACCAACATTTGGTATCAGAGCCTCGTATATGCCCAAGTACCAACCTCGTTTCACAGATATGGGTGACAGAAATGCAGAAAAAGATGGCCAGATGACACTCCACTATCCAATGTTGTCAAGAATGAATTATGCAGTGTGGGCAATCAAGATGAAAGTCTTCATGCAAGCTCAAGGAGTTTGGGAGGCTGTAGAGCCAAGAACAGCAAATACGGTTGTTGAAGTTCGAAAAGATAAGATGGCAATGGCGGCCATCTATCAGGGTATTCCAGAAGATATGCTCTTATCGTTGGCGGAGAAGCAGACAGCGAAGGAGGCATGGGAAACCCTAAAAACAATGTACTTAGGGGCTGATCGTGTGAAGACGGCTAGGGTTCAAACTTTGAAGACTAAATTAGAGATGATGAGCATGAAGGAGACCGAGACAGTGGACGAGTTCACCGTGAAAATCACAAATATAGTCAGCAATATTCGTGCCTTGGGTGAAAAGATAGACGAGGCTTACGTTGTTAAGAAACTTCTTAGAGCCGTACCAAGCAAGTTTGTACAAATTGCGTCTACCATCGAACAGTTTGCTGATTTAGAAACCATGACTGTTGAAGAGGTTATAGGAAGATTGAAAGCACATGAGGAAAGGGTACGAGGTCAAGGCGAATCCCATGAAGGAAAGCTGCTCCTGACACACCAGGAATGGCTTGATAAAACAAAGAAGAAGAAAGAGGAAGGTTCGAAAACTTCACAGCGGGATACCCGGCAATACAATTCCAGTTTTCATGGACGTGGGAGAGGCCGGGGGAGAGGTAATTCAAGTCGTGGGGGTCACCGTGGTGGAGGTTTTCATCCAATTCATGATGGAGGGCGTAGTTTGGGAAGCCGAGACAAAAGTACGGTGCAGTGCTACAATTGCCAAGATCTTGGTCACTACGCCTCAGAGTGTAAAAACCCACGAAAAGAGAGACAACAAGAAGTGAACCTAGCCAAGAAACAAGATGATGATGATGAACCTGCATTGTTGTTGGCTAAGTACAACCCCGTTGAAACCCAAGAAGAAGTGTACCTGAATGAAGAACAGGTAATTCCAAAGCTTCGAAGTTCGAGTCACGATGATAACTGGTCAAAAATATGGTACTTAGACAATGGGGCAAGCAACCATATGACCGGTGACAAAGAAAAATTTCAAAAACTAGACCAGGGTGTTCGTGGTTATGTGAGATTTGGAGATGGCTCGAAGGTATGAATAGAAGGAAAAGGTTCAATAGTATTCCAATGCAAAACAGGCCAGAAACGGATGCTAAAAGAAGTCTACCATATCCCAAGTTTATGCAACAACATAATAAGCTTGGGACGATTAGCAGAAGGTGGTGATAAAATAGTTATGTTGGGATCCTTCTTAAGGATTCATGACAGTACTAGAAAGCTCCTAATGAAGGTACAAATGTCACCAAACCGATTGTACAAGATTATGTTAAATGAAGTAATACCACAGTGCCTACTTGGAAGTTGCGAGGAACCCACACGGCTGTGGCACAACCAGTTGGGACATGTGAACCTTCCAACTTTAAAAAGTATGTCAGACAAGAAAGTAGTCATTGGCTTACCAAAGATTGAACAGTCCACTCAACTTTGTAAAGGATGCCTTGAAGGTAAACAAACTCGTAACCCATTCCCTTTGCAATCTACTTTTAAGGCTAAAGCAAGACTAGAACTGGTCCATGGTGACCTTTATGGACCAATCACACCCCCTACATCCTCAGGAAATAGATATTTTTTCTTATTGGTTGATGATTTCAGCCGAGTTATGTGGGTGTTCCTATTGAAAACTAAGGATGAGACCCTTGGGGTGTTTCGTAAATTTCGTATGGCTGTTGAGAATGAAACAGGTGAAAGAATGAAAATTTTCTGTTCAGATCGTGGTGGTGAGTACAACTCAAGACAATTTGAAGATTACTGTGATGAAATAGGTTTACAACATCACTTCACAGCACCTTTCTCTCCACAGCAAAACGGTGTTGTGGAGAGACGAAACCGAACTGTGATTGAAATGATAAAAGTATGTTGATTAGCATGGAGATGCCTAAAACACTGTGGGGGGAGGCGGCTCGACATGCTGTCTATATTCTTAACCGGATGTCAACTAAGACATTAGGTGATACAACACCTTATGAAGTATGTTCTGGACGTAAACCCAACCTAAAGCACCTTAGAGTGTTTGGGTGTACTGCACATGCTAAGGTTTTACGAGGGCACTTGCATAAGCTTGATAGCCGGAGTGAAGCTTTAGTATACTTGGGAACAGAAACAGGAAGCAAGGCGTACAGGTTATTGGATCCCAACTCCGGTAAGATTCGAGTGAGCCGAGATGTGTATTTCGAAGAAGACAAACCATGGTCATGGGAAAAGGCAACCACGATAAAAGCTACTCCTGGTGTAACCCTCTGTTTTGGAATGAATGTGCCCCAACATGAACCGGATAACATCAACACCATGTCGGATACCATACCGGTCACCTTTGAAGTTGGAAATGATGATGTGATATCTTCTCAAGAAAACTCACAGTTGCAGGCCACTCAGTCAATCGATCATCATGCCTCACCTACACCAGCAACACCGATAAGCTCAGTAGGGTCGACAAGTCCAACTTCGTCGACAAGTCCAACCTCAAGTTCGACTGGGGGAGGTGCTCCCAAACGGTACAGAACCTTAGCTGAATTGTATGAAGAGTGTGAAGAACTTTTGTTTATGCAAGATGCAGAAGAACCAACAAGTTATTCAATGGCTGCGAAGAAAGGTGAATGGGTGAAAGCTATGAAAACGGAGCTTGATGCAATAGAAAGAAACATAACATGGCGCCTTGTTGACTTGCCACCGGGACGAAAACCCGTCGGGCTGAAATGGGTGTATAAATTGAAGAGGGATCCAAAAGGAAATGTGCAGAAGTATAAAGCGAGGCTTGTCGCAAAGGGTTACGTTCAGAAACAAGGCTTAGATTTCGATGAGGTCTTTGCTCCCGTAGCAAGAATTGAAACAATCCGCATCATTTTAGCAATTGTAGGAAAACATGGGTGGACGGTGTATCACCTCGATGTGAAATCTGCCTTCCTTAATGGAGAGCTACAAGAGGAGGTCTATGTATCGTAGCCAAAAGGATTCGTGAAGTCAGATAACAAAGAAAAGGTACTAAAATTGTCTAAGGCTCTTTATGGCCTTAGACAAGCCCCAAGAGCCTAGAATGCATGTTTAGATAGAAGACTGAAGGCATTGTCATTTGAAAGATGTCCTCAAGAGCATGCAATGTACATAAGAAGAGGATGTGGGAAGCTACTGATTGTGGGAGTATATGTGGACGATTTAATCGTCACTGGAAATTGTGAGATGGAGGTAACAAAGTTCAAGAAACAGATGAACAATGAGTTTGAGATGAGTGATCTTGGCACTCTCTCATACTACTTGGGAATAGAAGTAGCACAACATGAAGATGGTATAAGTCTGAAACAGTCTGCATATGCTAGAAACATTCTCATAAAGGCAGGAATGGATGGCTGCAACCCTTCACAATATCCCATGGAACCAAAACTTGAACTCACAAAGGATGAGGGAGCAACACCGGTGGATCCAACTGAGTATAGGAGAATCATTGGCGGACTAAGATACCTCACTCACACCCGTCCTGACATATCTTATGCAGTGGGCATGGCTAGTCATTTCATGGAAAGACCTACTGTTCAGCACCTACAAGTAGTAAAAAGAATCCTCAGGTATATTAAAGGAACCATCGACTTTGGTCTGGTGTATAAAAGAGGAAGCGGGAAAGATGATGTAATAGGGTACTCGGATAGCAACCATGCTAGAGATGTGAACGACAGGAGAAGCACCGGTGGAATGGCATTTTACTTGAACGAAAACTTGATCACATGGGCCTCACAAAAACAAAGATGTGTTGCACTCTTGCTTGTGAGGCAGAGTTTATGGCTGCCACCTCGGCCACATGTCAAGGGATCTGGATTCACCGCTTACTGAGTGAGATAACGGGTGAAAGGATTAGTCCTATAATATTGTACCTTGACAACAAATCAGCCATCAACCTTGTGAAAAATCCTATGTTTCACGGTAGAAGCAAACATATCGATACCAGGTACCACTTCATAAGCGAATGCATTGAAAGAGGAGATGTTATTGTCATGTTTGTGTGCAGCAATGAGCAGAAAGCTGACATCTTCACGAAGTCATTGGGTAAGCTGAAATTTGTGGAGATGCGAAATGAGCTTGGGGTGAAGAACACATCTGATTCTGGATTAAGAGGGAGATTGTTGGGTTAATCGAGAAGTAACATATTTGTTTTGGCTTCAGAGGTGCACGTGTTTTTTCCTGTTATTTGCATTTGACTAAATCAAGGCCATGTTGGCCATCGTTCCTTTATTTTAGATTAGTGGATAGTTGTTCCTTACTTTCAGCATTTAGATTAGATAAATATGAGTCTTGTAATCATTTTCAGTTGAAGAAAAATACGCAGAAAATTGCCCCATATCTTCTTCCTCTTACTCTGTTTTGTGCTGAGTGAAACAGGGCCTGCACCAACACAGGTTTCCAATTAAATTACGAACGAGATTATAAGATACAAACTCCTCCGATTTCGAATTTGATAATGAGATACAATACCGAAACCGACAGGAGATTTCTGAACATGTTAACTCCTATTGCGATTTCTGATTTGCAACCTCCGAACACATAAACTCCGAATGTGTTGTAGTGCGAAGCCGATTCCTTCCGAGCCTAGAACTCTGAATGACAGAACTCCGAAGGACAGAATGACAGAACTCCGGACGACAGAACTCCGACTCCGATGAACGCTTCGAACGCTCAGAGCGATTCGGAGATGAACGGTAAATTCCGAACTTAAATACGAGTCCGATTGAGAATTGCGCGTTCCGATTGATTTCCGTTAGAAGATCCGAAGAGCAAGTGTAGATTACGAGTTTCAATTTCTGCAAAACCATTTGTTCGTTCCTTACCCGATGCAAAATGAGGATTTCCTTACAGTTACACTTTTGGACCCTAAAGAATCAGCGAAGAATCAAATTCAGCCCAGTATATCGATCAAACTTCATTTTTTATTGTAATTCCGAATTTGAACCTTAATGTTTTAATGAATTCACACTTTTTACCCAAATTCCGAAAGTGACAACATTTTGGGAATAATTCCAAATCTGAACCTTTGTTTGCAGTACACTGACAGTTTTAGCCCTCTTTTTGCTGTAATGTCAGATTGCAGCCCTCCTTTTGCAGAAAATGTCATTTTTCACTCACCTTTCCAACCTTTTCAGCTTTTGTCATTTCTAACCATTAAAAATCAATAAAAAATGATTTATTCAACAAACTTTCTCCTTTTTAACTCAATTTTCGTCACCTTTCACCAGATTTTGTCCATTTTTATTATTTATTTATTTATTTTAAGACAAAGCTTTTATGAGACTTTTGGTACCCATTTAATATTCAACATTGAGGTTGGTTTCTTGAATACCCATTTATTTGAAGAAAATCGATCATATTCAGAAAATAATACATGCTTTTTAGTTGGAAAACAAAAATTTCCATAAATCTCATTGACCCAACTAAAAACCTTTTTCTCTTTCCTCCAATTTCTAACATATTCATCTGAAAAAATGAGAATGGAATTTTCTTTCAACATGCTCAGCATCAACTTTCTAAACCTTTTCACATGCATTAGGTACTTGTACCTTGGGTATCCAAATCTTCTTCATTTTACCCTTGTTCTTGTTCTTTCTTTTCTGATTTCTAGGCTTCATAAATGAATTTTGGATCTGAACAACCTCTTCATCTTTCTGAAACTGAACCTCAGAAACCTTTGGTAAACAAAGTTTCGGAGTTTTATAAATCTGAACATCTTGAAGTATTGGTTTTCTGTAATGTAACAGCCCGGATTTCCAGGTATCTTTTATGTTTATGTTTTTGGTGTTTTGAGAGGGGACTCGGCGAGTTGGAACTCAGACTCGTCGAGTAGGATCGCGGTTCTGGACGCGGGTTCGCGCCTGGACTCGGCGAGTCCAGGGTATGGACTTGGCGAGTCTGTGCTGTTTAATGAAACCCTAATTTCTCGGGTTTGGGACCTATTTAAAGGGCCTTATGGCCGTCATTTGTGCTCACCAGTCCCTTGAGTGAAACCCTAATCGAGTGTGAGCGTTTGGAGCAAAGTAGGAGGCCATTATTGATCTTGGAGGTGTCATCTTGCAAGGGAAAGGGAGGATCAACTAAGGGGAAAGCAAAGGGAGCCATTTTCTGAGAGTTTGGAGTCCAGAGCATCACTATTGTGGTAATATCTTCGAGCTATCCTCTTCTATGTTGATGTTTATTTGATTTAGGGTTTATTGAACCCTTTTGTGGCTAGATCTAGAGCCCCCTTGGCCCCTTAAGCGTTTTAGACCATAGATCTGGACCCTTGGAGGTCCAGAGTGTCCCTTTGCCCAAGCTTTCTGTGAATCAATAGAGGTTTTGGATTGGAATCCTTATGCCTTGGGTCAAAATGCTATTTATGAGCCATGGGGTGTGTTGTGAACACCAAGATAAGGGCTTTACGTGATGAATCAGTCTAGGAAGGCTAGATCTATGAATTGTTGGAGCAGATCTGACCTTAGAAGCGAGTTTGAGTGATTGCATGGCATGGACTCACCGAGTCCGATGAGCAGACTCGGCGAGTAGCTTGAAGATTGCCCTTAGATCGGCCAGTGAGTGGTCCAGTCGAGTCATAGGTTAACTCAGTGATTCAGGACGAGTTAGAGAGGGTGGTCAGGTGGACTGAGTTGAGCCGGGACTCGCCGAGTTGTTCTTGAGACTCGGCGAGTTGAGTCGGGGTGGCCCCGCGATTCTTCCAGGTGGAACTCGTCGAGTCAGGGGGAGAACTCGACGTGTCAAAAGGGAATCCTAGGGAGATTGGTGAAAACGTCTAGACTCGCCGAGTCGTCCTAGTGCACTCGCCGAGTCCGGTCAAAGTTGACCGTTGACCGTTGACCAGAGTTGACCAGTGTTGACTTTTGAGGGATAGTCAACCTTAGTGTTAAAAGTGTTAACTAGAGACATATGATGTTATAGGGAGATTTTAGCTCGGAGGATCGAGCACGTGTGATTCCAGGATTTGCGAGTCGGTCTTTGATGAGCGGTACGCCGCATTGACTGAGGCTGCAGCCGCTGCAGCTACCGCAGCTGTGGCTGCTTCCAGACCACAGGGAGGTGACTTGTTGCTGTTTCGGGAGTTCAGCAACACGAAGCCACCTGAGTTTGACGGGACACAGGATCCGATCGCTGCGATGAGATAGATTGCTGATATGGAGGGATGCTTCTACACTTGTTCATGTCCGGAGCATCTGAGAGTACGGTTCGCCTTGAACCAGCTCCGTCTGGGAGCGAAGGATTGGTGGAAGTTCGTGACGGCGAACTTCACTTTGGCAGAGATTTCAGCTGTGACGTGGGAGAGGTTTACCTCTATGTTCAGAGACGAGTACGTTCCCCCGGTGGAGAGGGAACGGTTGGTTCAGGAGTTCTTGACCCTCAAGCAGGGTAATGATTCAGTTACGGTGATCACGTGGAAGTTTCATGAGAGGGCAATGTTCTGCCCCGAGCAGGTGTCCACAGAGCAGGCTCGGATGAGCCGGTATTTGGGTGTGTTGAGGAGGGATATCCGGGAGTTCGTGTCGAACTCAACGTATCATACCTTTGCTGAGCTTCAGGCGAATGCCAGGAAGCGCGAGATCGAGTTGGAGACCCAGGCCAGGGAGGAGGCCGAGTCTCAACGGGTGGATCGGCGGCCGGCTCAGTCTCAGCCGGCAGCCAAGCGGACTAAGTCCGCCGATTCGAGGACGGGAGGTCTGAAGGGCCGCACTTGCAGAAAGTGCGGCAAGGGTCACGAGGGGACATGTCGATCAGGTGCTTGCTACAAGTGTGGCAAGGAGGGGCACGTCGCTAGGGATTGCCCGAAGGGGTTTATGGTTTGCTTTCATTGCAACCAGACTGGCCATCGGAAGGCCGAGTGCCCTCAGCTTCATCAGGGATCTGCACCTGCTGCCAGGGCTACTGAGATTCGACCAGTGAAGGCCGAGGCCCCGAGGGCTCGTGGGAGAGCTTTCCAGTTAACTGCGGAGGAGGTCCGCGCTACGCCTGATGTTGTGGCAGGTATGCTTTATTTCATGTATTTATTTTGATGTTGAGATATTATGCTTATGTTATGATATGTATAGGTACTTTCCTCGTGAATTCTGTACCTGCTTTAGTGTTATTTGACTCGGGTGCGAGTCGGTCTTTTGTATCTTTGGCCTTTAGTCGGCATATCAGTGTTAGCCGTGAGCCGTTGAGTCGGCCTCTGAGAGTTTCTATAGCTGACGAGAGAGTGATTTGTGCCACGGAGGTTCTCAGGGGATGTGTATTAGAGATTTTCGGGGTTGAGTTTCCGATTGATCTGGTTCCTAATGCGATGGGTGATGTCTGTGTCATTGTGGGCATGGACTGGTTGAGCCGATTCGGCGCAGTTATTGACTGTGAGCGTCAACTGGTGACCATACGAGACCATAGTGGGGGAGTTCTTTCAGTGTACGGCGTGGGTACACGTTCGGGATCAGCTTTTTGTTCGGCCGCTAGGGCGAGGCAGTGTCTACAGCAGGGCTGTAAGGATTATGTGGCGTATGTGATGGATACGCAGGTGGCTTCCGAGAGGCCGAGTTCAGTTGAGGAGGTTCCGGTGGTGCGTGAGTTTCCAGATGTTTTTCCCGAGGAGTTGCCGGGTGTGCCTCCTGTGAGGCAAGTGGAGTTCAGTATCGAATTGGTTCCGGGGGCCGCACCTATCGCTAAGGTGCCTTATCGCCTTGCACCTCCAGAGATGCAAGAGTTATCCTCGCAGCTTCAGGAACTGCTGGGGAAGGGATTTATTCGGCCGAGTAGCTCGCCGTGGGGAGCACCTATTTTGTTCGTGAAGAAGAAGGATGGTTCACACCGGATGTGCATTGATTACCAGGAGTTGAACAAGCTGACGATCATGAATCGTTACCCGTTACCAAGGATCGACGATTTGTTCGATCAGTTGCAGGGAGCATCTTGGTTCTCCAAGATCGATTTGAGGTCTGGATATCATCAGGTGAGAGTGCGGGATGAGGACGTCCAGAAGATAGCGTTCAGGACGCGTTATGGACATTATGAGTTTGTGGTGATGCCTTTTGGGCTCACCAATGCCCCGACGGTGTTCATGGATCTCATGAACAGAGTATGTAGGCCGATGTTGGATCGATCGGTGATTGTATTTATCGATGATATTCTGGTATATTCAAGATCCAGAGAGCAGCATGAGGAGCATTTGAGGGAGGTCCTTGAGGTCCTGAGATCGGAGAAACTTTATGCAAAGTTCTCCAAGTGTGATTTCTGGTTATGGGAGGTCCAGTTCTTAGGACATCTTGTTAACCAGGAAGGGATACTGGTCGATCCGGCCAAGGTTGAGGTGGTGATGAATTGGGAAGTGCCGAAGTCACCCTCTGAGATTAGGAGTTTCCTTGGGTTGGCAGGGCATTATCGGAGATTTATCAAAGATTTCTCCAAGATCGCAGTGCCACTCACCAGATTGACCCGGAAGGGTGTTGCTTTTTCATGGGGTCCCGAGCAGCAGACCTCCTTTGAGACACTTCGCCAAAGGTTGTGCAAAGCCCCGGTATTAGCTCTCCCGGAAGGGATGGAGGATTTTGTAGTATATTGTGATGCATCGATTTTGGGGCTGGGAGCGGTACTGATGCAGAGGGGGCATGTGATAGCATATGCATCGAGGCAGCTGAAGCCTCATGAGACGAGATATCCCACTCACGATCTAGAGCTGGGGGCAGTAGTGTTCGCCCTCAAGATTTGGCGTCACTACTTGTATGGGGTTCGGTGTACGATATACACGGACCATAAAAGTTTGAGGTACTTGATGGATCAGCCCAACCTAAATATGCGGCAGAGGAGGTGGTTGGATGTGGTCAAGGATTATGATTGTGAGATCCTGTACTACCCAGACAAGGCTAATGTGGTAGCTGATGCGTTGAGCCGCAGGGTGGAGAGCACTCCACTGCGGAATGTATGTTTGAGATTGACCATGATCGCTCTGGTACTGGATGCCATCTGTGGGGCACAGGCCGAGGCTGTGCAACCTGAGATGCAGAAAAAGGAACGGGTCGTGGGGTTGGTTTCAGAGTTTGTCACGGATGGTCGAGGGCTTATGACTTTTTAGGGTCGGATTTGGGTACCATTTGTGGGCTGTACGCGTACTACTTTGATGGAGGAAGCGCATCGATCGAAATTTTCGATTCATCCCGGGGCTACGAAGATGTATTTGGATTTGAGAAAGGAGTATTGGTGGCCCTGTATGAAGAGAGACGTCGCATGGTTTGTTGATAGGTGCTTGACCTGCCGTAGGGTTAAGGCCGAGCACCAGAGGCCGCATGGCAAGTTGCAACCATTGGAGGTTCCCGAGTGGAAGTGGGAACAGATCGCTATGGATTTCATCACCAAATTGCCGAGGACTGCCAGAGGAGTTGATGCAATTTGGGTGATTGTGGACAGATTGACGAAGAGTGCTCACTTCCTTGCCATTAATGAGAGTTCTTCAGTAGAGAAATTGGCGGAGGTGTATGTGAGGGAAGTGGTATCTCGACATGGGGTGCCGATCTCGATTGTTTCAGACCGTGATGTGCGTTTCACTTCCAGATTCTGGAAGAAATTTCATGAGGAGTTGGGTACTAGACTGCATTTTAGTACCGCATATCATCCCCAGACAGACGGTCAGAGTGAGCGGACGATTCAGACGCTTGAGGATATGCTCCGCGCATGTGTGTTGGACTTCGGGGGTAGTTGGGATGCGTATTTACCCTTGGCAGAGTTCTCTTTCAATAACAACCATCATTCGAGCATTGGTATGCCACCCTTTGAGCTGTTGTATGGGAGGAGGTGTCGGACCCTCATTTGCTTGGGTGAGGTTGGGCAGAGAGTGATGGGCAGTACAGAGATCGTGCTTCAGACGACAGAGCAGATTCAGCAGGTCAGACAGAGGTTGTTGACCGCTCAGAGCCGACAGAAGAGTTATGCAGATAGACGCCGGTCCGCGCTTGAGTTTCAGGTCGGCGACTTCGTCCTCCTGAAGGTCTCTCCTTGGAAAGGAGTGATTCGATATAGGAAGAGGGGCAAGTTGGGGCCCGGGTATATTGGTCCATTTCGTGTGGTTGCGAGGGTAGGCCGGGTAGCTTATCGTTTGGAGTTGCCAGCAGAGTTGGGGCAGATTCACGACACTTTTCATGTGTCGCAGTTGAGGAAGTGTATAGCCGACGAGTCGGAAGTGGTTCCATTAGAGGATATCCAGGTGGATGCGAGCCTGAATTATGCCGAGAGGCCAATGGCCATCAGAGATCGGAAGATCAAGGTGGATGTGTATAGCCGACGAGTCGGCAGTGGTTCCATTAGAGGATATCCAGGTGGATGCGAGCCTGAATTATGCCGAGAGGCCAATGGCCATCAGAGATCGGAAGATCAAGGTTCTGAGGAACAAGGAGGTACCTCTGGTGTTGGTTCAGTGGCAACATCGGAAGGGATCAAAGATGACCTGGGAGCTGGCGCGTGAGATACGTGAGCAGCATCCGGAGCTATTTTCAGAGCGAGACTTCGATGGCGAAGTCTAGTTTTAGTGGGGGAGAGTTGTAACAGCCCAGATTTCCAGGTATCTTTTATGTTTATGTTTTTGGTGTTTTGAGAGGGGACTAGGCGAGTTGGAGCTCAGACTCGCCGAGTAGGATCGCAGTTCTGGACGCGGGTTTGCGCCTGGACTCGGCGAGTCCAGGGTATGGACTTGGCGAGTCTGCGCTGTTTAATGAAACCCTAATTTCTCGGGTTTGGGACCTATTTAAAGGGCCTTATGGCCGTCATTTGTGCTCACCAGTCCCTTGAGTGAAACCCTAATCGAGTGTGAGCGTTTGGAGCAAAGTAGGAGGCCATTATTGATCTTGGAGGTGTCATCTTGCAAGGGAAAGGGAGGATCAACTAAGGGGAAAGCAAAGGGAGCCATTTTCTGAGAGTTTGGAGTCCAGAGCATCACTATTGTGGTAATATCTTCGAGCTATCCTCTTCTATGTTGATGTTTATTTGATTTAGGGTTTATTGAACCCTTTTGTGGCTAGATCTAGAGCCCCCTTGGCCCCTTAAGCGTTTTAGACCATAGATCTGGACCCTTGGAGGTCCAGAGTGTCCCTTTGCCCAAGCTTTCTGTGAATCAATAGAGGTTTTGGATTGGAATCCTTATGCCTTGGGTCAAAATGCTATTTATGAGCCATGGGGTGTGTTGTGAACACCAAGATAAGGGCTTTACGTGATGAATCAGTCTAGGAAGGCTAGATCTATGAATTGTTGGAGCAGATCTGACCTTAGAAGCGAGTTTGAGTGATTGCATGGCATGGACTCACCGAGTCCGATGAGCAGACTCGGCGAGTAGCTTGAAGATTGCCCTTAGATCGGCCAGTGAGTGGTCCAGTCGAGTCATAGGTTAACTCAGTGATTCAGGACGAGTTAGAGAGGGTGGTCAGGTGGACTGAGTTGAGCCGGGACTCGCCGAGTTGTTCTTGAGACTCGGCGAGTTGAGTCGGGGTGGCCCCGCGATTCTTCCAGGTGGAACTCGTCGAGTCAGGGGGAGAACTCGACGTGTCAAAAGGGAATCCTAGGGAGATTGGTGAAAACGTCTAGACTCGCCGAGTCGTCCTAGTGCACTCGCCGAGTCCGGTCAAAGTTGACCGTTGACCGTTGACCAGAGTTGACCAGTGTTGACTTTTGAGGGATAGTCAACCTTAGTGTTAAAAGTGTTAACTAGAGACATATGATGTTATAGGGAGATTTTAGCTCGGAGGATCGAGCACGTGTGATTCCAGGATTTGTGAGCTATCGTTATTCACGAGGTGAGTCTTCCCACTATACTATACCCAGAAGGGTTTTGACTGTGTGACCGGAAGGTCAGATATGGTATGAGACATATGTGCTATATGTGATAAGTTAATTGTTATATGTGCTATGTATGATATGCTTGATATGGGCCGGAAGGCATTATGTTATGGGCCGGAAGGCGAATATGTTATGGGCCGGAAGGCGAATATGTTATGGGCCGGAAGGCATTATGTTATGGGCCGGAAGGCATTATATTATGGGCCGGAAGGCGAATATGTTATGGGCCGGAAGGCGTTGTAATGTGGACCGGAAGGTCAGGGCCTGGAAAGGCGTATGTGCGTAAGCTGTATTTTGGGGAACTCACTAAGCATTTATGCTTACAATTGTTGTGTATGTGTTTCAGGTACTAGCGAGGACCGTGGGAAGGCGCCGGCGTGATCTGTACACACTGATGGATGATTTATGATCTTGGTATTTATTTGATTGTATTATGACATGATACTTGGGATATTTATGCCTTGTTTTGGATAAAAATATATTTTGAGAAATGAAAATTTTGTTTTAAAATTTCCGTTGTTACATGTAAGGAATCATTCCTTCAAAAACATCATCAGAACATAAAGAGTCATATGTTTGAGTTCCAATTGAACAAAATGTCTTTACTTTCATGCTTTCAGAAGTTTTTCTTTGAGATTCATCTTCATAACAACTAGATGCAAATGGAGATACTTCTGAAAAAATTGAAACTTTTGACTCCCCCTCAACAAGAACATCTAAAGTCACTTTTTCTTCAGAAACTTGAGGAAGATTATGACTTCACCAAGAACATCTTCCTTTTTCTTTTCAACTATTTTCATCTCCAAAATCTTTTGTTTATTTTCTTGATCTAAATGTCCATAGATAATACGGAATTATTCTACTATTCTCTCATCCTTTTGTAATTCATGTTCATTAACACGTTAGTATTCAAATATTTTCTTATTAACAAAAAAATTATATAACTCAGTAACATCCCTCAATGTATAATCACCAAGAACATGAAACAAAGTCACTTTGTTGACACCATAGTATGGTTTAGTAACCTTTAATCCAAGTTCTAAAATGGAGTTACAAAATAATAAATCCATTAGATCTTCAACATGTGATAGAGTTGAGGGTCGGGAAGGGCATACAAGACTTGTACTGAGGACTTAGCGGTATTTAGTCCAAGGACTGATCAGTGCGGGGAGCAAGCCAGACATAAGCTGTGGGCAAAAGGCAAGCCACACTTATAATGTGGGCTCATGGGTAATCTGGTCTATTAAGCTGTGGACCCATTACATGTTGTTATCATGTTTGTACTATTTCTATGTATTGTATTTTGGGGGAACTCACTAAGCTTTAGGCTTATAGTTTTGGATTGTGTTTCAGGTACTTTAGGAGTGTAACGTCCTGACTCTCGAGTATGAATTTAAAGAATTTTTATACATCATTTAAGTCCTAATCGATGAGTTGGAGGCCCCAAATCGTCGTGTAGACAATGATTAGGCCGCATGGTTTATGGAACCTACTTGGAGGACCCCAACTCGACGAGTTGAGGTTGCGTATGGAAACCCTGATTTTTAGGGTTTGCACCCTACTTAAAGGACCTTAAGTCCTCTCTCTGGCCTCCCTTATCACTTTATAGTCCAGAGAAACCCTAATTGAGCTAACCTTTCATTTTGAGAGTGTGTAAGGCTAAATAGTTTGTTTAGTGCATTTTTGAAGAAGCTTGAAGTGGTGAGTGCATAACTGAAGGCTGGGGCTGTAGATCCAGCTTTTGCATTATTGTAGTGGCCATCTTGAGGTATAAAGCTGCTACCTTGACCTTTCATTGCTGAGATATCCTCTCATGAAAGAAAATGGTCCTTTTAGGTATATCCTGGAGTCATTCTCTGATTTGGGCTTGTCATGAGGACATGGCTTTAGATCTAAACCCCTTTAGCCCTCCTTAGGCCTAAAGACTCAAGGTTTGTGAAGCTTTGTCCAACTTCCATGCCCTAAACCTCTTATTAATCTTAGTTGTAGTGTTTTGATCCCTTTGAGGCCTTGCATGCACATAAAACTAACAACTTTACGTGCTATCTTAGTCTTAAGAGGCTAGATCGGTAGTTTGGGGCCTTGGAGTCGACTGGAAAGGGATGAACACGTTAAGATAGGAAAACTCGACAAGTTGCTTAGCCAACTCCACGATTTGGATATGGTTTACCCGCCTTTTGGATACTGAGTGAACTCGGCGAGTGGGTGAGACGACTCGACGAGTTTAGGGTTTCCCCGATCTTCTGAACACTGAAGAACTTGACGAGTTACTCGGGTAACTCGGCGAGATGTCTCGAGTTTTTCACGACCTTCTGAAATATGAAGGAACTCAACGAGTCAGTAGATGAACTTGACGAGTTGGGTCAACATGGGCTGTTGACCTTGACTGTTGTATTTGACTTTGACCTTGGTTGACCAAGTTTGACTTCCGAGGGTATTTTAGTAATTTGGGATTCTAATGGAATCAGTCATATGGTGGTTACAGGCAGTTGAGTTTGGAGCCGAGAGTTGTGGTTTGATATTCTTGATTCAACACTACTTGAGAGGTGACTTTTCCTCACTATACTAACAGGGTTGAAGGCACCAATGCTGACCCTTTTAGATTGTTATCCTGGTTATCACAGGATGATATGTTTAGTGATCTTCTAGATCTGTATCCTAGTATATAGGATGATGCTATGTTTAGTGACCTGTTAGGTAGGTATTCTGGTATATAGGATGATGCTATGATTAGTGATTTGTTAGATCTGTCTGACTGTTTGTACATGCTAGCATTTGTTATCTATGTGTTGATTGTATGCTTAGGGGTGGGTTGAGGCGGTCATGCTTTATGCTATAGGCCAATATACCTAGGGCGGACCGGATAGACTAAAGGCCCAATGGGGCCTACCAATCAGGCCGAAGGCCCAGAGAACCGTCCAGAGAGGTTGAAGGCCCGGTAGGGCGGACCAAACATGCTGTAGGTTCTGAGAGTGGGCCAGACAGACTGAAAGCCTGGTGAGGGCGGTCCAATCATACTATAGACTCTATATGCATGCTGTTTGTTATGATATGGTTATGTTTTGTATGGCATTGGTATTTTGGGGGAACTCACTAAACTTTACGCTTATAGTTTTGGATTTTGTTTCAGGTACTTTAGATGATTGCGGGAAGGAGAAGGCTTGATCGTGCACCTCCTCACATTTTATGATTTTGATTTCTGGGATACTCTGATACGAAACTATTTTGAAAACATTTTGTAATAAGTAATGGCTTTTGGAAGCTTGAAAAAGTTTTAAATTTTCATGAATTTTATAGATGTTACAAGTTGGTATCAGAGCCTTGGTTTGAGTGAATTGGAGGAACACTCGTGTGAATCCAGTCTCAAACTAAGGAAAAGATTTTCAAAATGATTTTCAAACGGTTTTCAAAATACTAAAGGAGGATACAGAGTGTACGATCAGCCGGAGCCAGTAAGTAGACCCCAAAATACCATACGGTTATTTGATATTGTGATATGATTAGAAAAACATGATAGTGATAGGCTAGGGATCTTCAGAAATAACATGATATAATTGCCTGATTATATGATGCCTGATAGCCTATGGTTTTCCTTATATGAATGTGATATCATTACTGTAGTTGCTTAGTGTATGAATCATAGTTGTACATAATTAAGATCTTATAGCCTGAGACTGTTTGGTTTGGCCTTATTTCCTATTCTTGTTTGATGAAGGGTTTAGGGTAGGATCGGATATTCGAACGTCTATAGGGTCTAGAGTTATGTATGGCTAGCATACACGAGTGTTGCAGGGTTGGTGGAAGTTTCATGGATGAGCCGAACCTGAACATGAGTCAGTGCAGGTGGCTGGACGTAGTCAAGGATTATGACTGCGGCATCCTTTGCCATCTGTGTAAAACGAATGTGGAGGTGGATGCCTTGAGCCGCTAGTCTGCTGGGATTTCTGATGGGGTGTCATGTATGGGGATATCAGTGGATTATCCGCTTGTGGGATTGATTAGGGAGGCTCAAGCCGAGATTGTTCAGGAAGAAAATTGGTAGAGTGATAGGATCACGGGCGAGATCACCAGGTTTGTTCCAGATAGTCATGGTTTGTTGACTCGTTGCGGTCGGGTATGGGTTCGTATGTATGGTCGGGTCAGATAGGTTGTGTTAGAGGAGGCTCATAAGTCTCATTTTTCTATCCATCTGGGGGCCACCAAGATGTATCGAGATCTGCGGTTGAGCTATTGGTGGCCTTGCATAAAGAGAGAGATCGCTTGGTACGTTGAGAGGTGCTTGACCTGCATGATGGTCAAGGCTGAGCATCATAGGCCGCATGGCAAGTTGCAGCCTCTAGAGGTTCCCATGTGGAAATGGGAGCATATATCGATGAATTTCATCACCAACTTGCCGAAGACGACAAAAGGTTTTGATGCTATTTCGGTCATCATGGATCGATTGACCAAGAATGACCATTTTCTGGCGATTCGGGAGAGCTCGTCGGCCGATGTGTATATTTGCAAGATCGTTGCTCGCCATGGGGTTCTGGTCACTATTGTTTTAGACCATGATGTTTGGTTCACTTCCCGTTTTTGGCAGAAGTTCCATGAGGAACTGGGCACGAGGCTACACTTCAGCATAGCTTATCATCTGCAGACCGATGACCAGAGTGAGCGGACCATTCAGACTCTAGAGGATATGTTGCGAGCATGCGTTATTGATTTTGGTGGGAGTTGGGACTCATAGCTACCTCTTGCAGAGTTCACCTACAACAACAATTTTCACTCCAACATTGGTGCTCCGCCTTTTAAGCTTTTGTATGGGCGAAGATGTCGCACCCCAGTCTGTTGGGGTGAGGTTGGTCACAGGGTCATGGGTTAGACCAAGGTGGTTCTACAAACTACATAGATGATTCAGCAGATCAGGCATAGATTGCAAACTGATTAGAATCGACAGAAAAGCTATGTCGACCGGCGCCGATCTGAGTTGGAGTTTTAGGTCGGTGCCATGGTGTTGCTTAAGGTCTCACCTTGGAAAGGTGTGATTCGCTTTAGGAAGAGGGGGAAATCGGGCCCCTGATATATCAAACCATTCCGATTTTTTTCCAGGGCTTGAAAGGTTGCTTATAGGTTGAATCTTCCGGAGGAGCTCAATCAGATTCATAGCACTGTCCATATTTCGCAGCTGCGAAAGTGCGTACCGGACGAGGATGCAATCATGTCATTGGATGATATTGAGGTTGATGAGCGCCTGAAGTATGTCGAGAGGTCGGTAGTTATTCTGGAGAGGAAGGTGAATATGTTGCGTAACAAGGAAATACCTTTGGTAAAGGTACGATGGCAGCACCGGAGGGACACTGAGTGGACTTGGGACCATAGGATGAGATGCAGGAGCATTATCCAGATTTTTTCTTCACAGCAGGCTTCGAGGACGAAGCCTAGTCCAAGTGGGGGAGAGTTGTAACATCCCGATTTCCATGTATAAGATTTATTATTTTAAAGCAAGAGTTTATTTGGAACTCAACGAGTTGATAGCCTCAAATCAGCGTGTTGAAGGGCTTTTGGGCCACACATTTTTATGGACCAACTCATCGAGTTGGTGAGGAGAACTCGACGTGTTGATGGATGAGTGGGAAACCCTAAATTTTAGGTTTTTGCACCATATGTAATATCCTTAAGTCCTTAAGGCTGATCTTTTATCAGCCTCCAAACCCCCATATCGGCCCTTGTGATCCCTAATCACCCTTCCCTCTCATTTTGTGAGCTAGTATGATACTTTTGGATCAAAAGAAGAGGAAGTTGGAAGAAGGAAGCAAGGATCTAGCAAGCAAAGCTCTCATCTTCAGTTTGACACTCTTCTGGATGGAATATCCCAAAAATACGGTCCAAAAATTTCATTTTAAATCATAAATGAAAACCATAAGTATTATTCATCGTATAAAAGTCATAAATCATGTAACTCAAAAACATCATAACATCTGTCAATATATCAAAATCACATGTCAAAACATCAGAGTAAATCCTCCCAGACTAGAAGTTATGGTGTGTGCCATGCAGTCGTCCTGAGCTCTTCCCCTTACTAGTGCAAGTACTTGAAACCAAAACTGAAAACTATAAGTGTGACATCCCCAAAATCACGGCCACACCTATGCTCATGCGCCACTACCTGTAATACATAAAACTGAGTGGGTCGGGCTTGGGAGCCTGTTGAGCACATAGGGTTTTCAACCCACAATAAATAAGTTTATTAATTTCATCGATCAACAATAACCCGATTACCCATTCCCGTTATCCTCACTTTACGTCCCTAAACACCTATCATAAGGGACCTAGCCTAAGGATCATCGTCGGGACGGACACTACTGCTAAGGGGATTCCTCAGCAATAAATGTCCTAAAGGCAACCATGTGGGGGATGGAGTACACCGGTGAACACATCGTTCACAAACACCTACAGGTTGCCAGTCTGCTAGTGTTCCACTGGACTGTCTAGAAGAGTCCGTGGTCGTCATCCATACTCCGCTAGATGACAGAATCAACAACATCAACATCGAGGCCTCTCATCATTTTATCACATATCACCTATTACATCTACCCATGTTTTACCCCAACATTTTCGTAGATATAAAATACATATACAGTTTAAATCATTGAAAACATGTATAACAATGTTCATCCGGCATAGATAGCAAGTATTCAGATAATATGCACACATAGCACGTAATTTATATAAAATACTTCATATCTATGTGTAAGTTGAAAGTAACTATGCACTCACCTGATTAGGTGGTGACTCAGCACTCGGACAGCGCTTCGATACTCTCAAAACGATATTCCTTCGATAAAACCTAGTATCGATACCACTAGGGTTTAGTTTAACGATAACCGCGACAAATTAATTAGTCCGAGTATTATTAAGCGTTAATAATACTCGATATAACTCATAATAATAGCCCAAATAATTATTTTAAGGACCTAATAACATTCCTATAATTATTTGAAAGCTATATTAAAAATTGCGTAAGCGTAGCATACTTACATCGAATTTTATCGAGAACCGGGACTTAATTGGAGCAGCGTTTCGAAACCGAAAAACTCCTTTTTCTCGGGACTCCGTGAGCCTCGGGGCTTCCCTAGGGTGCTAAGGGGCTTAACTAGGGCTTAGGGCTGGTGTGGGGTTGTAGAGAGAGATAGAAGTTAGAGAGAGAAGTGATTTTGGTGTGAAAAATGAAGAACCATTGGCCTCCTTTTATACCCCTGCGAGGCCTCGGTACGCTGGGCGTACCTCGGACCTACGCGGGGTGTAGCCATCGGATAAGAGCGCCTGATCGACTCCAGCTGTTAGCCACTTCGGACCGGATAAGACCGAGGTTACGTGGGGAGTTCCGGATCTCGTACGTGGGGCGTAGGGCGAGGCTTCGTGGCATGATCCGAAGCGAGATCTGAGACCTTCATCGGACGGCCCACAACGCGCCACGTCATAAGTCTCGCACCAGGTTTCACATTTTCATACTTCAACTTTAAAAATTCGTAACTTTTGCGTACGACCTCCGATTTCGATGTTCTTTATATCCACGCGAAGGTGGGAACGTACTCTACAACTTTCGTTTATACTTTGTCGGCTAATTTTGGCTCGATTTTAAATTTTATATTATAAACGGGCCGGGACACGATTGGTCCGTTAAATCCTCATAACTTCTTCATCCGACATCCATTTCCGCCCACCTTTTTCTCGTTACGCTACTCTCAACGAGATCTTCGATTCTCGTTTAGGTCGTGTCGGCTAAAAACCGCTCGATCTAATATTCGAATTTCGGGCTGTACACTTCTATTCCGAAACTTCGAAAAATCATAACTTCTTCATACGAATTCAGATTTGGGCGTTCTTTTTATCGATGTTCTTAGTTTAACATTTTATACGAATTTCGTTTAGATCGCTAAGGCTAAATCTCGCTCTATCGTAAATTCACTATTGACACTTCCCGGTATCGTGCCGGTTCTGTCGTGAAACTTCGACGGGTCATAACTTCTTCGTTATAACTCGGATTTCGGCGTTCTTTATATGTACGGAAACCTTGAGACATATTCTACAACTTTATGTAGAGATATCGGAATTATCTCACACTTTAATTTTGACGCTCATTTTTATTCATTATTAATTATACATTTATAATTAAATTATAAGCACATAAATACACATAATTCACATAATACTCAAGTATTTCATCTTTATTACTTCAAAAAGAGTTACATGAGTTGACCTAGACTATTACATTGACAAAAATGGTTAGCCCCGAAACCCGGGCGTTACAATTCTCTCCCCCTTAGGATGATTCCGTCCCGGAATCATGCATCAGCAAACATGTGGATAGCGATTCATCATGTCATCCTCTGTTTCCCAAGTGAGATTCGGCCCATTCGAATGTTTCCATCGGACTAGCACTAAGTCGACCATCTTGCGTCGTAACTTCTTAGTCTTACGGTCAACAATTGCCTCAGGCTCTTCGATCAGCCTTTTATTTTCATCCATCCTTAACTCTGAGATTGGAATTATGTCGGGAACATCTCCCATATAACACACATGGAAGGTGTTATGAATACCATTGAGTTCTTCGGGCAATTCCAGCTTGTAAGCTTGGTTCCCAATCTTCTGAAGAACTTTGAACGGTCCAATAAACCTTGGACTCAACTTTCCTCGTTTCCCAAATCGTATAAGTCCCTTCCACGGTGAGACTTTAAGCAAAATGGAATCCCCAACTTCAAAAGTTATCGGTCGTCTTTTCTTGTCAGCATAACTCTTCTGACGATCCTGAGCTGCTAACATTCTTTCCCTAATCATCTTCAACTTTTCAACAGTCTCATGGACTATCTCGGGGCCCATAAACTGCTTCTCTCCGGCTTCAAGCCAACAAGACGGTGTACGACACTTCTATCCATATAAGGCTTTGTTAGGGTATAAATGTTGTAATAAGTCGAAGTGTTAGTTTTGTTACGAAGGATCTTTAGTCTTCGTAAGTTGAGTCTTCGGATGTAATGTTATATTTACTAAGGCATTTTAATGAAGTCTTAATGTCTAGTCCTTAGTATTTTGTTATGCTTTTGTACGCCTATAAATAGGAGTCTGTACTGAGTGAGAACTTAACTTTTCACGTACTCTTTACAGAGAATTCTTTTGTACTCTGTAAAATCGAAAGCATAATATGAGCTGATCAAAGATTATATTTACTCTCGTGTTCATCGTGATTCTTCTTTCTTAATTCTTACGTGATTTGATCTTTAAACTCGATTACAAATCTCATCAATTGGTATCAGAGCAAGAATCCTTTCTGTGATCTGATTTTCATTCGATCAAAAAGTTTTTTGAATCTACTGTTTGATTCAAAAAGTTTCCGTCCTTTTTGAATTTGAAAATTTCATCTAGATCTCAATCTAGGATTTGATTCTGCAAAAATATTTGTTAATCGAGTGTTCGGTGTGTAATTCTGAGTTGAATTATACAATTTGATTTTCAAAATTCTCAAAAGTTTAGTATCATCTTGAAGCTTTTGTCCGTACATCAATGGCGTCATTCAATCTTAATTCGATGACATCATTTTCTCATTTGCTTGGATCATCCACTAAAATTCCAATGCTTATTCCAGAATATTATGATCAGTGGGTGGATCGTATGGAAGATTACTTGAATGGACTGGATGAAGAATTATGGAAATGCATTTCAGGAGAAATCAATCAACCTGCACAAGTTCAGCCAATCGGCATGTCTTCAAGCAGTTCAGAAGTTGATAATCAAACTGATCGTTTAAAACGTCTGGAGAAGAAATGCATGAGGGAATTAAGAGGTGTGTTGCCTCTTGTTGTGTACAACTATGTCAGAACATGCAAAACAGCTAAAGAAATCTGGAACAATCTCAAAGACAAATTTCAAGGGAGTGAAAAGACGAAAATCACATCTGTGAAACAATGCCTTGTAGAACTCAAAGATTTCAGACAGAAAGAAAATGAGTCTATTGAAGCTTACTATGATAGGTTCAATGAGTTAATCTATCGTTGTAATCGTTATAGTATAATAAGGTCACCAATGGAGTACAATTTGATTTTTGTAATGGGACTTCGAAAGGAGTGGAGAAGTGTGAGCATGATGGTGAAAAATCAACAAAGTTTTGATACTTCGACTTTGAATGACTTGTACAATCAATTAAAATCTCATGAAAATGAAGTCAATGAAATAGCTGAAGAAGCTGTAACAAGTCTTGGTGGTCCTTTGGCTCTAGTTTTGAAGGTTACAGAAAGAGAAAGTGAAAAATTGAAGTCTGATGAAGAAGAAGGTTTTTTGATGAATTCTGATGATGAGGCTGTTGCTTTTTACTCAAACAATAGAGTAAAGAAATTTTTTAAGAAACCTTTTAATCCAAAGAAGTCATCAGATTCGAAGGGTAGCTTTGAGAACAAAAACAAACTGGATGAAAAGAAAATAGAATTGAAGACAAATTCGAAGAGTGAGATGGAGCAAATGAAGATGCTATTAAAAGGTGATACAGGGATCAATTGTCATTATTGCTATGGAGCAAATCATTTGGCTGTAGATTGTCTGTTGAGGAAGAAGGAAGAAAAGAAAAATAAGACAAAGGATGAAGCTTACTACACTGAGAAACCGGAGGAAGTAAAGAAGAAAGCGAAGAATCTGTCATTGGTAGCTCATGGAGAAACTGAATCAGATGGCACATATCAAATATGGTCTTCGGGTTCAGATGATGAAGAGATGAAAAATCCAACTCATGGAGCTATGTATGCAAAAATGGAAGAGGATTCAGATGATGAACAGACTGACGAAGTGTATGGGCGATGCTTCGTTTCGAAGTCTACTGACAAGTCGCCTATGGCTACCAAGGTACGTAACATTCTTGAATCTTTTAACATTCCAGTTTCTGCTTATAATTCTAAGTTAGTATCTTTTGATGAAACTGTTACTTACTTTGATTCTATCATTGTGTCTGCTAGCAATGAAGTGAAAAAGTTAAGTGATCAATTACTAGAGACTAGAAAAATGTTGGATTCAAAAGTCACTAGGATTGATTACTTAGAATTGCAAGTTTCAAATATCATGGAGGATAGAGAAAAATTAGGAAAAGAAGTAAACTTGTTATTAGCTCAAAGAAATGTTTTTTGTAATTCAGCAAAACGATTGTATGGAAAATTAACCGAGTTACATCATTCGTGTGAAATAAGTAAGAAACAACATAGAAAATTACTACCATTTTTAGCTTATGATAGAGCTAAGGTTGATAGTATTTCATATGATTGTGAAAAAGAAATTTCTGATTTCAACAAAGTTCCAGATGATAGGTTTAGATATGGAATTGCAAAAGTCGAAGATTATCTTGATGCTAATGATTTAGTAAAAATTGTAAATGAAACCTTAACTAAATCAGAACAACTTCGAATTTTGAAAAAGACTGAGAATTCTACATCTAATAGTGAAACTAATATTGCTAATATTGAAGAAAATTCTGATAATATTAGTGAAATTAGTGATTTAGAAGATGTAGATTGTTCACAGTTGTCTGTCATAAATGTTGCAAATTCATTTAAAGGGAAAGAAAAATGTGAAGATTTATTAATGAAAATTGACACTAATAAACCCTCAACTTCGAAAGTTTGTGATATGGAATATGTGGAAATACATGAGAGTCAAACGGATGATAGTGACAATGAAGAAGAAAATACAAGTTCAAAGCAAAGTCAAAAGTTGGAAGAAATTGAAATTCCTCGAGTGGTTGTTGATCAAGTCTATATGGATACACAAGAATTTGAGAAAATTCTTAGTGAAAAAGGTGCTCATTATCTTGAATCGAATACTGTTGTTTATCCAATCTTCAAATGCACTGATGATATTGTGTTCCCAAATCAAGTCTTCGTAACAACAGATAATGTTGAGAACATAAAACCTGAATTCAAAAAGATGGTTATGGAAGACAATATGAAAACATCAAATGAAGGATTCTTTTCAAATCAAAGTACAGTTGAAAATACTCTTACAAAGAATTCATATAAATTTCAACATCATAAACCAAAAAGAATATGGATTGAAAAGTCAAAAGTTGAAAAGAAGGAAGTTGTCCCAACTGCAAATATGTTTTCAAAGCACGAAGATGTTAAAACTGATGTTAAAACAAATAACAAAGTGATAAAATTAAATTCAAAAGAATTTAAAGCTCAAGTTGAAAATTGTTCAAAGGAAAATAATATTTCGAAACGTCAAGCAAGGAAAACAATTTTTTGGCAAACTGTTGAACCATCAAAAATGGGATCAACAAATTTTTCAAAAGGAAGAAAAGTTTTTAAAGAAAAATCAAAATCTCAAATTTTTGAAGAGAAAAGTACTTTGTTTTCAAATAAAAATTCAAAAGTTTCAAATGAAATATTTTTCAGAAAAAGGTTGAAAATCAAACTTGAAAGTTTCAAAACAAGACATCTTATCATGAATCATATCTTTCAAAACCAAAAGTTGATTATGTTCCATATACAGCAAAATGTTATAATCCTTTGAAGAAACAAGCTGACAAAGTCTCATATGCAAAGGAAATAACAACAAAGAGAAATATTGATCATTGGTTGGAAGGAAAAGGAAAGATATACCAATCAAGTAAGTTTTCGAAAGAACAGATACATGAGGCGTATGAGAAATATGCTAATCCTTCAACGAATGGTAGTTTATCATCAAAAGAGTCACATATATCAGTTAAAGTTTAGCAGCCAGTCACAAGAGTAAAAAGGGAAAAATCACAAACTCAAGATGCGAAGGGTGAAATTAGTGAAAATTTGAATAAAATAAAAACTCATATATCTGACCCTTTGAATGAAAATGTTAGATTTATAGACAGTCTCAAAACCAAAGTATATGATTGGGTTAATGTTTGTACCTTACAATTGAATCATAAACCTAATTTGAATGGACCCAACAAAGCTTGGGTACCTAAATTTTTCCAATGATTGCAGGTACTTTGTGACGAGCAATATGATAACAAGTGGTATATTGATAGTGGTTGCTCACGTCACATGATTGGGAAGAAGGAAAACTTGCGTGATTTTCGAAGCCTAGAAAATAGAGGAGTGGTTAAGTTTGGTAATAATCACAAATGCAAAGTCAAGGGTTATGGGAAAATAACGAATGGAAATTTCACTATCAACAGAGTTGCATTTGTTGAAGGTTTACAACACAACTTGATAAGTGTTTCACAACTTGTTGTGGGCACTGGCAATCAAGTTCTTTTTAATGAAGAAGGAAGTGTCATTTCGAATGTCAAGACCAAGGATGTTTTACTTAAGTCAAAAAGAAAAGGTGATATGTTTACATTGGATATTGTTCCTATTGTAGGCAAACCTGCTGTGTGTCTACTTTCGAAGGCTGCTGCTGATGTTAGCTGGTTATGGCACAGGAGATTATCACATCTCAATTTTCGAAACATCAACAAACTTGTCATACAAGATCTGGTAAGAGGTTTACCCATTCTTAAATATGATAATGACAGTTTGTGTGCAGCTTGCGAAGTAGGGAAACAACACAAACAAGGCCATCCAATTACAATAGATTCGAAGATTGTTGAACCCCTTGAACTCCTGCATATAGATTTATGTGGTCCTTCAACAGTTGCTACTCTTAACAAGAAAAGGTACATTTTGGTAATAGTAGATGATTTTTCAAGATTCACGTGGGTTTATTTTCTCAGGTTAAAATCCGAAGTTCCACAAATGATGATTGATTTTATCAAAAAGATGGAAGTTTCATTGAAGAAGACAGTTCGAAAAATTAAAAGTGATCATGGAACTGAATTCAAAAATCATGTCTTCGATACATTTCTGGTGGAAAAAGGAATTTCGCATAATTTTTCATCTCCTTATACACCACAACAAAATGATATAGTTGAGAGAAGAAATCGATCATTATGTGAAGCTGCAAGAACAATGTTGGCATTTTCGAATTTACCTCAATATCTTTGGGCTGAAGCTGTTTCAACTGCGTGTTTTACTCAAAATCGATCATTTATTCATAGACGGTTTAATGTTACTCCTTATGAAATCATCAATAATCAAAAACCTAATGTCAAATTTTTCCATGTTTTTGGATGCAGGTGTTTCATAATGAATCTCAAGGATAATCTTTCGAAGTTTCAAACAAAAGCAGATGAAGGAATTTTCTTGGGATATTCACACAATTCAGTTGCTTATAGAGTATTAAATAAGCGAACTCGCAAAGTGGAAGAAGCTTTTAATTTGACATTTGATGATCATTACATTAAAAAGTCAAATCATAAATTTGTGAATTATCCTATTTTGCAAAATTCTTCAAATATAGATGATTCAATTGAAATGAATGATGTTGATTATGATTCGAATTTTGGTATTTCAAATCAAGCAATTGATGCAGAAAGAAATGCAACGGATAATCAAACATCAGAAAATTCGAAGTATAACAATGATTCAACTTCGAATTTGAATTTAAACCCAAATAAATAAGCTGATGATCCAGTGGAGGGGGAGCACTTGGATTCAAATACTTTTGTTGAGGGGGAGCATTATAGTGAACGAGATAACATGTAAACAAATGTTAGTGTCGAAGAGGAGCAAATTCTTGAAGAAGAACCGATCAATGAACCAGAGCAAAATATCGAAATGGAGTCAATCATCGAGGGGGAGCTTATATTAGAGAATGATCCAATTCTTGAAGAAGAACATTTTGATGATGCTGATGATTCTATTTCTATAAATGGATCAGAAACAGATGTAATGTTCAAAGATGCACTTTTGGAATTTGATCCTAATTATCCACCATTGGATAAATGGACAAGAAATCATCCAAAAGATCAAATTCTTGGTGATCCACAAGCAGGAATCATGACAAGAGCACAACTTCATGCACGAAATGAGGTACTGAACAATCATCAAGAGTTCTGTATGTTTCATGTTTTTATTTCCAAAATTGAACCAAATACAGTTAAGATTGCAATGGAACACTCTGATTGGGTTGTTGCTATGCAAGCTGAATTGTCTGAATTCGAAAGAAACAAGGTTTGGAGATTAATTCCAAAACCTGATGATGTGTCAGTTGTTGGACTTAAATGGGTTTATAAAAACAAAACTGACAAAGATGGAAACATTATTCGAAATAAGGCCAGACTTGTTGTTAAAGGATACTCTCAACAAGAAGGAATTGATTACGAAGAAACATTTGCCCCTATCGCAAGACTCGAGGCTGTTCGTATTTTTCTGGCTTTTGCAGCTCATAAAGATTTTGATGTCTATCAAATGGATGTCAAATGTGCATTCTTAAATGGAGAACTCGAAGAAACGGTATATGTTGAACAACCTCCAGGTTTTATAAACTCAGAGCATCCTGATCATGTTTATATTTTAGATAAAGCTGTATATGGGTTAAAACAAGCACCAAGAGCATGGTATGCAACTCTAACATCATTTTTTAAACAATCTACATTTAAACAAGGTTCAGTTGATCCTACTTTATTTCGAAAGAAAATTGGAAATCATCTGATGCTTGTTCAAATTTACGTTGATGATATAATTTTTGGCTCAACTAACCCTGCTTTATCTAAAGAATTCGAAGAATTGATGAAAAGCAAATTTGAAATGAGTATGATGGGCACAATTAATAACTTTTTGGGTTTGAATATTAGACAAAACAGGGAAGGCATATTCATTAATCAAGAGAAATATACGAAGAATTTGTTGGAAAAGTTTGGAATGACAAATAGCACAAGGTTACGTATACCAATGGCAACGGGCATAAAGCTAACTGCTTCGTTAGATAAATCAGCTGTTGATATTACTTTATATCGAAGCATGATTGGGTCTTTATTGTATTTAACTGCAAGTAGACCTGATATTATGTATTATGTTTGTAATTGTGCAAGGTATCAATCAAATCCACGAGAACCACATCTCACAACAGTAAAGAATATTTTCCGATATTTGAAAGGTACTACTTCGTTAGGATTGTGGTATCCTTTGAAAACAGGGTTCTTTGTACAAGCTTATTCGGATGCAGATCTTGGAGGATGCAGTCTTGATCATAAAAGCACAACTGGTGGGTGTCAATTGTTAGATGGAAAACTGGTCAGCTGGCAATCGAAGAAGCAAACATGTGTTTCAATATCAACCGCTGAAGCTGAATATGTTGCTGCAGCTGTGTGTACATCACAAATAATTTGGATTCAAAGTCAATTAAGAGATTATGCAATTAATATGAAAAAGATTCCTTTATATTGTGATTCACAAAGTGCAATAAGAATTTGTCATAATCATGTGCAGCATTCGAAGACCAAGCACATTGCTCTTCGATATCATTTCATCAAAGATCATGTTGAAGAAGGAAATATTGAAGTTCATTTTGTAAAAACAACGGATCAATTGGCAGATATTTTTACAAAGGCTTTGGATGAAAAATCGTTTCTTCGAATCTTAGATGGATTGGGAATGATTGATTGAAATTCTCTTCAAACTGATAAAAACGAAGAGTGATGGGTCTGAATCATTTGGTGAATGAACGGAAAGAATGATTCAGTGTTCAGAGGTTACTGTTCATGGTCAACACTTCGAACGCTTCGCATTCAGAAGTTTTTTAATAATCAGAGGTTACTGTTCATGGTCAACGCTTCGAACGCTTCGCATTCGGAAGTTTTTAACACATTTCAACTAAGGTTAGATTTTTAGTTTGTTTAATTTAAAAAAAAAAAAACCTGAAAAATCAAAAATATTTTCTTTTATTGAAAAATCAAAAATCCAAAAATATTTTGTTTCAGTTTGTCTTTAATTTTTCTGAAAAATTTCAAAAACACCAAAAATATTTTTTTATTTTTTCGGTTTTAACATGTGTGTTGTGAGTTTTGTCAAGTTTCAAATACGAAGGATTCATGCGTTTGGATTTGAAGGAAAGGTATGATCTCTAGACATTTTGGATTAGTTAGGATGTCCCTAGAAGCATGCTGCTGCATGTTGTCTCAAGCCTCGTATGATTCTATGTATGGGAAATGAAAGCCTTGATGAAATTATCTCATGAAAATTTCTTCCCAACAAGGCTTGTATTTGCATAAATCAACAAGTGCTACCTTACTCTTCTCAAATGAGTTAAGAGTTTTCTGTTTTGTCCATTATAACAGAGGTACCCTTCGATTCTTATCCAATCTTTTTAAACCAAACAATTCTTACATTCCAAACATTCGAAGCAATTTGTCCTTGAGGTCTTTGATCAAACCAATCAAAACCTAGACAAATCACAACTCTATGTTTATGATCTAATATCATGAGTCCGTGATAGAAGTGAAACCCAAAATCCAATAAACCTTAAGGAATTGACGGGGAACCATGTTCCAGATCTTACGAAGCTTTTGCTTCTGTACCTTTTATACTCCAAATCATATTCATTTCTTTTGAGTGATCTTAATCAAACATTCGAAAACTACGATGTTTGTTCCCAAAAAGATCCAGCATAAATGTTTTTTTTTATGAATATGATTTCCGTGTGAGTATATTTTCAAAATCCTAGTTACTTTGAATATCATTCGCAACCAAGTTGTCACTAACTACACTGGTCATACAACTAATTTTGTTTACAATTCCTCACCTTATTTTAAGGTTGATATGTAACGAAATTTTCGAAGCCATCCCATGTGTCCTATAAAAGAAACCCTTCGAAACTTCTTTACAAGTTATCGATTATAATTCACGGGAAACCACCCAAGCTGTTAATTATCTCTCTTGATAATTTTCGAAGATATCTTTGCCAGGGATAATATTGTTTTTGTGTTAAAAGAAATTGTTGACATCACATGTTTTCCAAATTTTTTTTATTTTATTTCTCATCTAATTTCTTTTGGAACACAACACACACGAAATCCTTGAGGTTTGAGTAAGACCAACTTAAACTGACGATTTTGAAATTCTGGCAAATGACTTCGCTTTTTAAACCCCAAAGTGAAAGAGCCTAACCTCTATTCCGAAGGCATCCGACGGTTCCAATTCTTTTGGGGAATACCAAACAGTCCTATCTCTTGATGTCGCATGGTGTATGATAAGCGTGTAAGGCATATTGACAGTTACGCTTTTTACTTTTTGATGAGTACATTCCGATTTTCAAGGTGCCATGTCAGCAACCATTTAATGTATCCCGCTTCAAATTCAAAATTCTAGGGTTACATATAAAAGGGCAAATCAGAACTCCATAACACTTTACGCGATCAAACTTTTAGAAACACAAAAACTCTCTGTGCAATTCATCTTCTTCACAAGTTCTTTTCTCAACATCATCTGCAATGGCGACTACTTCATCACCAACAATAGACGAGATCATCAGTGTTCCGGTTCTAAAGATCCAAGGTTCCAACTATCAAGTCGAATCGGATTTGTCCAAATATCCGGAAGAACTACACATGCTGGTGGTTGCTTTACAAAATTCTGTTCTGTCTAAAGCCATGTTCAACTCATTTGCTGCTCCCATGTCCTGGTTATCAAAGGCAGGTTCTACGGCATCATACAACAAAGAGACTGGGTGTGTTGAATTCACAATGGTCAACGATACAAGAATTAGGGTCTCAAAGCGGTTGTTCTGCAAGATTTTGGGAATTCCAAATTCTGTCCCGTATGATGAACTTACTTCTTCGCAAGTAGTGTACATGTTCAATGAGATGGGTCACCAACCTCCATTGATACGTATTAGTGACTTCAAGAAGTCGGGGTTACCAACGATTTGGAATTTTTTGTTTGGCATCTTTCTTAGATGTCTTACTGGAAGAACGGTAGGGTTGGATAAAGGAAGGATGGAGGTTTATGCAATGGTTGCTGGGCTATACTACGATTTGCAGGTGGATTATTCTGAGCAGTTATGGACAGAGTTCATCATAAGCATTTCGAAGACCAGTGCCAAGCAGGGAATTTCTTGTGCAAGATATTGGAGTCTGATAGTCCAATATGTCTATCAGAAGGAGAAGATAGAAGTTCTTGATTACGAAGAGAAAGCTATTTTCCACATGTACGGGAGTCCGAAGGAAGTACATGATGATCCGGCTATTTTTACTATAGTTGCTCGCATTCCGGATGCTATGCTAAAGAAGGTGGATCCCACGAATAACGTGTTGGTGTCATACTTACAATCCATTGACACAACTGTTGTGATTGGGATGTTACAACAAGAACAAAAGAAGAAGTCGAAGAAGTCAAAGAAGACAGATGGTGACTCTTCGGAAAAACGGGTAAAAGAAGAACAAAAGAATCAGCAGCTAATTGTTCCTTCTCAAACTATCGAAGAGGTCTCTCCGGTCTTAACCTCAGTGGCTGATACACCGGTTATCGAAGCTTCTCCATCTAAGGAAACGATTCCTTCGAAGACGGGAGTTTTTCGAAGAATCAGGATGAAAAGAAAATCTCAGTTGGTGAAGAAAACTCAGGTTACTCATCAAGGGGTTACCGTTCGAGAAGTTCCAGCTTCGGTATCTCCATCTTCGAAAAAGCGAAGGGCTGAAGATATGGCCAAATTTTTGAAGAAAACCAAACGTGTCGAAGAAGTGGAACATGTGCCTGAGACTCCTGAAGATGATATTCCAAAAGAAGTAGAAATCTTTCAGTCTATTGAGATTTCGAAGCCTGCTGACATAAAGATTCTTGAACCAATGTCTTTACCACAGGTTACTTCAACAACTGATTCTCCTACATTCCAATCCATTATGGATCAACCCTTCACCACCATCTTCTCTACACAATCAACTGATCCACCAAATCCATCATCACCTATTACTGAAACAATGGCGATTGATGAGGAAACTGACAACGAAGGGTTTGGAGGAACATTCGAATCTCTTTCCTTTGACAAAGCCAAAGAGGATTTTCCAGACCATATGCTGATGACGATGAAGAAGTTCAAGATATTGAATTCAAAATTGAATTCTATCTTGCAATCTCAAGCGGATGTAGGAAGTGCTGGAATCAATATCTTGGAAGTTGATTCTCTTATGAAGGAAATGGAAAGCAGGGTGATATCGAAGGCTTCAGGGTTAATGCGTGAGTCTGAAAGCCGCATTATTGAGAAGACTGATCAGAAGGTTATGAAGGAGGTGAAAGATTTAAAAATGGTTACGAAGGAGCGTCATGTGCTCTTCGTACAGGAAGTGAAGAAGGTTCGAGAAGATGTTAATATGCAGATTCGTGAACTTCGTGAAGAAATGACGAAGGAAGTTCAGGATATTCAACAGGGATATGAATCATCACATCAGAAGATCGATATCATTTGTGATGCGGTTGTACAATGTGTCAAGATGTTTGAACCAGTGAATCCTCAGATGATCTCTCTTTCAGCCACAGAAGAACAACATTTCTGAGAGTTGGTGAAGCTGCTGAAAGATCTCAAAGAGATATCTTCGAAATCATTTTCTCCGATTATCTCTCAAGAATTTCTTTCCCAGAAATTTGTTCATTTCGAAGCCATTCTTCAAAAACATCTTACTCCATTACTTCGAATCTCAAGTCTTTTACCGAACGTTTCAGATGCCCCACCTGCTGTCACAGGGGTGCAAGGGGGAGAAAAGGTGGTTCAAGCAAAGGCTGGGGAACATGAGAAGAAAACAGAAGATTCGAAGGTGGTGGGAAAAGTTTATCCTTCGAAAGCTGTGGTCAAACCAACAATAGTTTCAGCTGCTCCAGTCATTTCGACTGTGACTACAACTGTACCAATTTCAAGACCTAGTACAAAAGGTATTGTAATTGGGAATGTTGTTTCTTCAAATGTTTCTTCGTCAAAGAATGCAGCTCCTTCGAATGTGAAAGACAAAGGAAGAGGAGTCTTGGTTGAAAAGACTAGCAAAGAGATAAAAGCTGAGGTGGCAGCGGAAGTTGAAAGGATGAGGCATGTTGAAAGCATTATGCGCCAGAGAGCTCTTGAAGGTTCGAATGTTGATAAGGGAGACCTTTCGAAATTGTTTAACTACGAAACTATTGAATCAAGGGTGATGTTTGATCACATGTATTCATTTGAGAAGATTCCGAAGAAGAGTTTTGTGGTGACGAATACTGATTTTGGTCAACTTGACTTTCCGATCAACGAGATGATGTTCGTCATGCCTCAGTTTAAAGCAGAAACAAAGTCCATGGATATCGAAGAAGGAAAGAAGATGAAAATTCGATTCCATGATGTGTTAGCAAAGGCTCAAGAAGAAGTTTGGTACTTGGAGAAGATTAAGAAAGTGATATCCATAAAAAGGGATGTCATTTTCAAAGGAAAGTTTCAGAACTTGAAGTATGTTGTGACAAGGGCAAGTGGAAAGATACAAGAGTTCACTGTGGCGGACTTTCCATTGATGAACACTTACGATCTCATCAATGTAGCTCTGATTCTTAAAGACAAGTCCTTTTCTTTCCTCCAAGAGACTGAACCAGATGTATTCAGTCTTGGGTGTAGGCATATAAAAATTTTCTTGGAGAATTATTTCGAATGCCTTGCTCAAACTAATGTCGAGCTTGCTACTGTTAAAGACATCGACATTACAACACCAATGGCTCCTACGAAGAAGCAGGTTGAGTTGAAGAAGTACGAAGACGGAGAAATCTGTTTAAAGCCATTGGGGATTGTCTTCGCAGGAAAAGATAAAGCTGGAAGAGCCAAGAGATTCTTGTTTCAAACCTCTGAAGTGGAAAGATATACAAATTCACAATATACGAATTTAATTGTTCGTATGAATCATTGCAAGAAGAATTTAGAAGGAGACAAGAAGGAGATAAAGAAAGTTATCTCTTGGTACATGGAAATCCGAAGAGTGCTGATGTATGCTGTTCAACTTCTAACTTCATGAAGACTTCGACCTTTATTCCAAAGGGGGAGATTGTTAGGGTATAAATGTTGTAATAAGTCGAAGTGTTAGTTTTGCTACGAAGGATCTTTAGTCTTCGTAAGTTGAGTCTTCGGATGTAATGTTATATTTACTAAGGCATTTTAATGAAGTCTTAATGTCTAGTCCTTAGTATTTTGTTATGCTTTTGTACGCCTATAAATAGGAGTATGTACTAAGTGAGAACTTAACTTTTCATGTACTCTTTACAGAGAATTCTTTTGTACTCTGTAAAATCGAAAGCATAATATGAGCTGATCAAAGATTATATTTACTCTCATGTTCATCGTGATTCTTCTTTCTTAATTCTTACGTGATTTGATCTTTAAACTCGATTACAAATCTCATCAGGCTTGATAAGGTGCCATCTTGATGCTCGAGTGAAAACTATTGTTGTAGGAAAATTCTACCAGAGGTAAGTGCTCGTCCCAATTCCCTTGGAATTCGAGGGTACATGCTCTCAGCATATCTTCCAACGTCTGAATCGTTCTTTCTCTCTGATCATCAGTTTGCGGATGGTAAGCAGTACTTAAACACAACTTTGTACCCAACTCCTCTTGTAGACTCCTCCAAAACCTCGATGTGAAACGACTATCACGATCTGATACAATTGTTAGAGGGACACCGTGAAGTCTTACAATTTCCTTCACGTAAGCATTTGCGAGCTTATCCATAGACCACTTCTTGTTGGCTGTTATGAAGTGTGCACTCTTGGTGAAACGATCCACGACTACCCAAATCATGTCGTGACCGTTCTTCGTCCTGGGCAGTTTAGTCACAAAATCCATGGTGATGTCTTCCCATTTACCCATGGGTACAGGTAAAGGTTCTAAACTCCCATACGGTTTCTGATGTTGTGCCTTAACCTTCGCACATGTTACGCACTCGGCCACATACTTCGCAACATCGAGCTTCATCGTAGGCCACCAGTAGTAGGGTTTTAGGTCCCTATACATTTTAGTGCTACCGGGATGAATTGAGTACATGGTCTTATGTGCTTCTTCCATCAGGAGATCTCTTATTCCTCCCGTCTTAGGTACCTAAATTCGATCTTGGAATACCTTCAGTCCTCGACTGTTTGTTCTGAATTCTAACATTTTGCCCAAACGTTCTTCCTTTCGGTCATTCTTCTCTAAAGCTTCTTCTTGAGCTTTCCCGATACTTTCCACAATCGTCGAGATGACTTCAATTCTCAACGCTCTTGGCCTTTTCCTTTCAAGGTTGACTTTCCGACTGAGAGCATCAGCAACAATATTTGCTTTACCTGGGTGGTAAAGTATCTCACAGTCGTAGTCCTTGAGTAGTTCTATCCAGCGCCGTTGCCTCATGTTCAACTCCTTCTGATTAAAGAGATATTGGAGACTCTTATGACCAGTGAAGAGCTTGCACTTCGTGCCGTAGAGGTAATGACTCCATATCTTTAAGGCAAATACTACCGCTGCCAACTCCAGATCATGAGTGGGGTAGTTCTTTTCGTGCTCTTTCAATTGTCGAGATGCGTATGCTATCACCTTTTCTCTTTGGGTCAAAACACAACCCAACCTGACTCCAGATGCATCAATATAAACCGCGAAATCTTCGACTCCATCGGGTAGAGAAAGTATCGGTGCTTCACATAACTTCTTCTTTAGCTTCTCGAATGCCTCATCGTGCTTCTCACTCCACGTATACGTAGCTCCTTTATGAGTCAAAGCTGTTAATGGAGCATCTATCGAAGAAAAGCCTTGGATAAATCTTCGATAATATCCAGCTAATCCTAGAAAGCTTCGAATCTCCGTGGGACTTTTCGGACGTTCCCACTTCATCACAGCCTCGATCTTTGCGGGGTCAACCATTATTTCCTCCTGGTTAACGACATGACCCAAGAATTGGACTTCCCGTATCCAAAAGTCGCATTTGGAGAACTTTGCGTAAAGCTTCTCCTTCTTTAACACTTCTAATACTTCCCGTAGATGCTTGCCATGCTCCTCTTGGCTTTTCGAGTAGATGAAAATGTCGTCGATGAACACTATTACGGATTTATCGAGGGATGGTTTACAAACCGTGTTCATCAAATCCATGAATGCTGCAGGAGCATTGGTTAGTCCGAACGACATAACCAAGAACTCATAGTGTCCATATCTTGTTCTGAATGCGGTCTTCTCAATATCCTACTCTCTCACCTTCAGCTGATGATATCCTGACTTGAGATCGATCTTTGATAAGTAGCTCGAACCTTGCAGCTGATCGAATAGGTCATCAATCCTCGGCAATGGATACTTGTTCTTCACCGTTGCCTTATTCAGCTCTCGGTAGTCTATACACATTCTCATACTTCTGTCCTTCTTCTTCACGAATAACATCGGAGCTCCCCAGGGTGATGAACTAGGTCGAATGAAACCGTTGTCCAACAACTCCTGAAGTTGCGTCATGAGCTCCTTCATCTCCGTCGGTGCTAATCAGTATGGTGCTTTTGCTATCGGTGTTGTTCCTGGTAACAAGTCTATACGAAACTCCACTTGTCTATCAGGTCGTAATCCTGGAAGATCTTCGGGAAAGACTTCCGGATAATCACACACAACCGGTATATTCTGCACCTCTTTCTTCTCCTTCTTAGCATCGATTACGAATGCCAAGTACGATGCACATCCTTTGGACAAACATTTCCTGGCTTTCATCAGGGATATGATTCCAGAATTCACTTTGCGTTTGTCCCCGTACACCATAAATGATTACTTCCCAGGTGGGTTCACCCTTACTATCTTCTTTCGGCATTGAATCTCAGCATGGTTGGCGCTAAGCCAATCCATACCCAAAACGATGTCGAAACCGTTTAACTCTATGGGTAATAGCTCTTCGTGGAATTCGTTTCCGTTTAGGTCAATGACGATGTTCCTAATACGATTACTAACAGGTACGAATTTGCCACTGGCAACTTCTACAATCAGGGCATTATCAAGTTTTTCTACAGGCAATGCTAATTTCCCACCAAATTTATGCGACACAAAGGAGTAGTTGGCTCCGGAATCAAATAGTATATTTGCAGGCAAACCATTTACAAGAAAGGTACCTGAAGTGACTTCTGCTGCCTCCTTTGCAGCCTCGAGCGTCATCTGGAAGGCTCTCGCCTTCGGCTTTGGTGGTATGTTGGGTCCTCCCGCCTCCTTCTTCTTCGGGCAGTCCTTCAAAATGTGCCCTTCTTCATTACACCCATAACAGGCCTTCTGGTTGAGGGTGCATTCATTGGCATAGTGCCCAGGCTTTCCGCATTTGTAACAAGTGACCCCTCCATCACACTTCCCAGAGTGCTTTTTCTTGCACTTGTCACACCACTTCGCTTCTGATCCCCCTCCTCTCGAACCAGACTTCGAGAATCTACTCTTCTTGTTGGACTTCGAGGATCCATCGAACTTCCGTTTCTCACCAACCTCAGCCCTTTCCAGACCTCTTTCCTTTTGTTGGGTCTCCACGTTCTTAGCTGCTCGAACAACTGATTTCAAAGTGGTTGCCATCTCGACTGTTGGGCCAAAGTCAGCCGGCAGTCCGTTTGCGAATTTCTCAATTTTAGAAAGTTCGGTTGGCACTAGGTATGGAAACAACTTCATCTTTTCCGTAAATGCAGCAGCATAGTCATCGATGCTCATTCTCCCCTTCTTCAAATTTTGGAACTCATTGTTCAGATCAATCAGGTCTATCTCTGAACAATATTGCGCCTTCATTTGTTTCAAGAACTTATCCCATGACATTTTCAGAGCTTCTCCTCATGGCATTGTATCTGCCAGTAGCTTCCACCAGCTCAAGACTCCAGTTTTCAATTGTCTTACAGCGAAGACAGTCTTCTGCTTCTCGCTGCAGTCGCAGCTCTCAAACACCATTTCCATCTTGGAGATCCAGTCCATAATCTCAACATGCTTTGGGCTTCCTGAGAGACTTGGTGGTTTCGCACCCAAGAAATTTTTGTACATCCGCCCATCCTTGTTGTTTCTCTCTTCTGGGCCATCCCTTTGCTCACCTTGAGTCCCTACTTGACTCACTTGGCGGCTATAGTTCCCTTCCTCAGATGGCTCGGGAACTGGCTCCGTCAATTCAACATGTATGGTAGGTTCGTCCCTATTCTCGTGGAGCATCCGTCTCATTTCTTCCCTTTGTTCAGCTAGCATAGCCTGAATCATGGCTTGAACTCCAGCCATGGTAACTAGCTCAGGTGCAACTTCTTCAACAACAGGTATTTGCTGAACCACTGGGGGTTGGTTCCTATCTCCATTTGCGTTCACGTTTCCACTACGGGTCCTTGCCATCTTGATCTATACACCGAATAAGGTGAATTTAGATCTTTATTTAGGATAGATGTTTAAATCGTCCTTATCACTCCGAAACGTTTACATGCTAGTTCTAATATCGTAGTCGTACGTTTAGAATCCTAAACACATAAGGTTTCCAGATCCGGTCGGCAACAGACCATAAATCCGAACAATTAACAGTATATTATGCACAAAGCATTTAGCACATAAAAGCATTTTAGGCACAATTCCTAAAATAAGCTAGTGCTCACACCTCACAATCATCGCTTAGCATTCTAAGTTTAAGTCTAGAAATCCTACAAATTCCTAGTTCGCTTAAACTAATGCTCTGATACCAACTGTGACATCCCCAAGTGTGAGTCCTGTGCTTCCGGTAGTATATGCATCTACTACCTTTCACACCTACTCATACTCGTCCCAAGTATTGTCCCGCAGTCGACCAAGTCACCATACAAGAAAATCACAAAACAATTTAACACATACGAATGTGTCCAAGTAATCATAAACAATTTCCCTAGACTCTACTAGGACTTCTTCACTGCTCAATCTTCAATCATCAACTCTATTCCAACTCGATTGGTGATGAAAATATCAGACGATGAGACAACTTCAAGAATTTCACCAATCGTTCCATCATCCTGCCAATCGAAGGTGTACTTTAGACGTAGCGTACTCCTCTAAACGTACTTTTATTTTATAAGACATACTCTAAAGGCAAGATACCACTCTTATGATATCTTCTGATAGGTGTCATCCACTATCATCAGCCTTCTTCATTTCCTCCATTTACTCAATTTCTCTACGAGTCTTCACCATGACCTTTTGTACATCCAAGTAGACATTCAGTGTACCAACGAGAATTTAAGATAAGAAAGCTTCATTTACGATAAACGTATAAATCTCCTTATCCCTCCGAAACTTTTACATGCTAGTTCTAATATCGTAGTTGTACGCTTGGAATCCTAAACACATAAGGTTTCCAGATCCGGTCGGCAACAGACCATAGACCCGAAAAAATAATAGCATCAATTTAGCTATCACACAAAACATTTAGCACATAAAAGCATTTTAGGCATCACTCCTAAAATAAACCAGTGCTTGTGTCAATTTAGGTGTACTACCTAACATACTTTAGACACACTCCCCACAATCACTACTTAGCATTCTAAGTTTAAGTCTAGAAATTTCCTACAAATTCCTAGTTCGCTTAAACTAATGCTCTGATACCAACTGTGACATCCCCATTTTCACGGCCAGAAAAGACCGATTTTGTTTATGCTTTGTTTTATAAAATCAGACTAATCTTTTAAAGATAACGGTTGCGGAATTTGTTCCCAAAACAAGATATGATAATGACTTATCAAAACATTTCTCAAAGGGAATGTATTCTTTATTTAATAATAAAACCTCGGGATGTCATGTTCCGATACAGACATATAAGCATAAACAGAACTTACATTTAATTACACAATTGATTTATATCTCCTTTAAATCTCTCTGTGAAATATGTCTTCGTATTAATACCTGTGATACAAAGAAAACTGAGTGGGTCAGACTTGGGAGCCTGGTGAGCATATAGGGTTTTCATCCCACAATGTTATATCATATATTTATAAGTATAGAACATTCAAACTTGCACAATTTCACCATATAAAGGCAACTCTTAACCCACCCCATCGATCCTTACAATGACACGATCTAAACTCTCGTATCTAATATTTTCCTCTTTACCTGATCCCTACTCATGGATCTAAAACTATCCTCTTCACCTGATCCATACTCACGGATCTAAAACTACCTGATCCATACTCACGGATCTAAAACTACCTCCTGATCTGATCCATACTCCCGGATCAATAATTGTACCCAATCCATACTCCCGGAATAAGGACAATTATCTATACCCTAATCCTGATCTGATCCATACTCCCGGATCAATAACTGTGCCCAATCCATACTCCCGGACTAAGGACAATTAACTTAGTCTTAATCCATACTCCCGGAGTAATAACAAGTTTTTATCTCTTTACCTGATCCATACTCCCGGATCTAAAATTAACCTCTTGATCTGATCCCTACTCACGGATCTAAAACTAACCTCTTGATCTGATCCCTGCTCACGGATCTAAAACTAACCTCTTGATTTGATCCATACTCACGGATCTCATCTACCCATGTCCTACCCAACATATTTGTAGATATAAAATACATATATAGTTTAACTCATTAAAAATCTATATAGTTCATCCATTCCACCAATACCTCAAATAAACAACAATATATAAACACATAACACGTATTTCGTAGCAAATACTTCATACTTATGTGTTAGAAGAAAGTAACCACACACTCACACATATAAACAACAATATACTTAATACACTCAAACCATACTTGTATTATTATCGTGTTTATGAAAGGTAATATACACTCACCTGATCAGAAGATGATCAGACAGCACTACGACTTGCAGAAGTAGTATTCTTCGGTAGATCTGGAAGATCTTCACAAAAATCGAACTTCTCGCGGGCAGAGCTTCGGATCGGGGAACCGCACTTCTCGGGATCTTCGGGATCTTGGGACTTGCTTCGGGGCTCGAGTATGATACCGGGGCTTCGGGGTATTTCTGGCATGCAAAACGATGCAAAACGGGAGAGAGAAGAGAGAAAATGAACAAAAGACTCGGCTGCCTTCGGATCCTATTTATAGGAGGCTGGAGCCTCGGAGTACGCAGGGCGTACTGCTTCCGAAATCGTCATTGCATGCGTCATCCGAGCCACGTGTTGCGAGTGTCGACACCTTCGGAGTACACGGGGCGTACCTCGGATCAGACCGGTGACTCCTTCGGATAATGCTTCCGAATTTCCAATTAAACTTAATTACAAAATATTTAATAAACTTCGGAAATTCATATCTTCTTCATACGAACTCCGTTTTCGACGTTCTTTATATCCACGCGAAGGTGAGACTATGCTCTACAACTTTCGTTTAGACTCCGTCGTCTAATTTCGAATTTATTTTTATTATTTATTTTTAATAGGCCGCGACAGAAAAAACTTCGTTATAAATTCATAACTTCTTCGTTTGACGTCCGTTCTCGCCTAACATTTTATCGCTTCGGTACCAACAACGAGACCTTCGATTCTCGTTTAGATTGCTTCGGCTAAAAACCGCTCGATCTCAAATCGAGTATTTCGGGCTGCATACCGCTAAGCCGAAACTTCGATAAATCATAACTTCCTCATACGAAGTCAGATTTGGACGTTCTTTTTATGCACGCTCACGGTTTAACGTATTCTACGACTTTCATTTAGATTGCTAAGGCTAAATACCGCTCTAACGTAAATTCACTTTTTATGTTGCGCTGTGTCGTGCCGGTTTTGTCGCGAAACTTCGACAGGTCATAACTTCTTCGTTATAACTCGGATTTTGGCGTTCTTTATATGCACGGAAACCTTGTGACATATACTACAACTTGGTTAAGATTAATCCTTCTATATAATCTTCCATTAAAAAGTCATTTTTGACGCCTATCGTCTCTAAATTGACTAGCCCTGATCTACGGGCGTTACACATAATAATAGCCCAAATAATTATTTTAAGGACCTAATAACATTCCTATAATTATTTGAAAGCTATATTAAAAATTGCGTAAGCGTAGCATACTTACAGCGAATTTTATCGAGAACCGGGACTTAATTGGAGCAGCGTTTCGAAACCGAAAAACTCCTTTTTCTCGGGACTCCGGGAGCCTCGGGGCTTCCCTAGGGTGATAAGGGGCTTAACTAGGGCTTAGGGGTGGTTTGGGGTTGTAGAGAGAGAAATAAGTTAGAGAGAGAAGTGATTTTGGTGTGAAAAATGAAGAACCATTGGCCTCCTTTTATACACCTGCGAGGCCTCGGTACGCTGGGCGTACCTCGGACCTACGCGGGGCGTAGCCATCGGATAAGAGCGCCTGATCGACTCCAACTGTTAGCCACTTCGGACCGGATAAGACCGAGGTTACGCGGGGCGTTTTGGATCTCGTACGTGGGGCGTAGGGCGAGGCTTCGTGGCATGATCCGAAGCGAGATCTGAGACCCTCATCGGACGGCCCACAACGCGCCACGTCATCAGTCTCGCACCGGGTTTCGCATTTTCATACTTCAACTTTAAAAATTCGTAACTTTCACGTACGACCTCCGATTTCGATGTTCTTTATATCCACGCGAAGGTGGGAACGTACTCTACAACTTTCATTTAGACTTCGTCGACTAATTTTGCCTCGATTTTAAATTTTATATTATAAACGGGCGGGGACACGATTGGTCCGTTAAATCCTCATAACTTCTTTATCCGACATCCGTTTTCGCCCATCTTTTTCTCGTTACGCTACTCTCAACGAGATCTTCGATTCTCGTTTAGGTCGTGTCGGCTAAAAACCGCTCGATCTAATATTCGAATTTCGGGCTGTACACTGCTATTCCGAAACTTCGAAAAATCATAACTTCTTCATACAAAGTCAGATTTGGGCGTTCTTTTTATCGATGTTCTTAGTTTAACGTTTTCTACGACTTTCGTTTAGATCGCTAAGGCTAAATCTCGCTCTATCGTAAATTCACTATTCACGCTTCCCAGTATCGTGCCGGTTCTGTCATGAAACTTCGACGGGTCATAACTTCTTCTTTATAACTCGGATTTCGGCGTTCTTTATATGTACGGAAACCTTGAGACATATTCTACAACTTTATGTAGAGATATCGAAATTATCTCACACTTTAATTTTGACGCTCATTTTTATTCATTATTAATTATACATTTATAATTAAATTATAAGCACATAAATACACATAATTCACATAATACTCAAGTATTTCATCTTTATTACTTCAAAAAGAGTTACAAGAATTGACCTAGACTATTACATTGACAAAAATGCTTAGCCCCAAAACCCGGGCGTTACAATAAGCACGAAGCTTAGTGAGTCTCACCAAACTACCACATAAACACATATAACATACATTGGGCTCCGCCTGGCTACATCGGGCACTACCCGACATCAGCCTTGTTTAGCATCGGGCCCTGCCCAACATCAAACCACATCCGGCATCGGGCCCCGCCCAACATCGAGCAAAACACGGCATACATACTAGCATACCTACTAATACACATAACATGAGCATAACCGCCTAATCATAAACATACAAATGTTCCTCGGGCCCCGCCCAACATCAGACCGAAATCCGGAAAGCATACAAACATTCCTTGGGAACCGCCCCGACATCGGACCATAGTCAGGAAACATACAGATACAAACACATGCAAGAATCACAAAGATATCAAGCATACTAACATTCTTCGGCTACCGCCCCGACATCGGGTCGAAACCTGAAAAAAATATAAACTACCTCGGGCTAACCCCGACATCAGACCGAGGTCCGGCATATGTGTACTAACATACATAAACGGGCCGATGTTGGTGCCTTCGACCCATTCCTACTGGAGGAAAATTCACCTCAAATGTCGGGTGAAGTAGCTGAACATCTCTGCTCCCGCAACCGGCTCTACTCACACCCTATACAAAACAACCCCTTAGATACCATTCCTTACTTCAAGACCCCTTCATGGGTCAACCTTAGTCAAAGTCAATGTCCAAGTCAAAGTTAACGCTCAGTCAAAGTTAAAGTCAACAATCCGAGTTAACTCAACTCGTCGAGTTATCCTCCTGACTTGCCGAGTTATCTTGCTACTCATAGTCGTGATAACGCGGGCTAACTCGTCGAGTCCCTTCACAGACTCGTTAAGTTCTACCTTGTATAAAATCGGGACAAATTGACTCAACTCGTCATTTCCTTCTCTGGACTCGCCGAGTTCCTCGGTTTGTTTGGGCCATCTCAATAGATTAAGTCCCGACTCTTCAAATCTAAGATTTATACTCCTCATACACCTTGAATATGTCCTTTTAAGGGTAAAGTTTCCAACTTTACCCATTAATATATTTCCTTAATGGGTTTAGCTCAAACCCTAACTCCTTAGGACCTAGATGTTGGTCCACAAGCCATCCATACTCCAAACTAAAGCCTACAACAGAGATCTAGACCCTATACACTACATGGACACGTAAAGCATCCACATTTCACTCCATGCATGGCCTTTTGGAGCTTAAAAGGCCAAAATGACATCCTATGGCTTGTATGGGACTTCAATGGCCATAAATTTTGCACCTTTATGCCATGAAAGCCCTCTATAATCCCATATCTTAAGGTATACTCACTTGGGACGTCCATATCCGAAAGATCAAGACCCTTGGACCAAAAACCCAACAAAGTGAAAATAAGGAGATCTAAAGAGCTACTAAGCAAGTTAGAGACTTGATTACAAGAAAATGATGAGGATGGAAGGAAGTCTCTGGATCTACTATCTTCTCCTTGAATCCTTTAGCTTCTTTTTCTTCCACAAGCTTCAAAATACACTAAGTTCACTCAAACATGGCTCACAAGCTCACAAATGCATTTGGGTTTCTGAAACAAGGGTTTGGGACTTGGAGGCTGGAAATGAGGCCATCAAGTGGGGATTAGGATGCTTAAATAGGGTGCAAAACCCCGAATTTAGGGTTTCATCCCAGAAGCCCTACTTGCCGAGTTGAGGCTCTCAACTCGTCGAGTAGCTCTATTAAAGTGAATAAATCATAATTAAATGCATACCAGGAACCAGGCGTTACACTAGACCTTTGTAAGTGTCTAAGATTCGATTTTTATTCCTCTATGTAGCTAAATCTTGAGTTTTGTCCCTTTTCTCCTTATTATTGGATGTTTCTATGGATGGATTTCATAAACGTTGTAACTTTATGAATCTCCATGTCAAGGTGACCTTATAGTGGGTTGGATCTAGTCTTTAGCCAAGTCTTTGTACCATGCATGGAGTTTAGGTCATATTTTTCCCTTTTGACCCATTTTGGGTTCAAGACATGCATTGGACATGCATGTCTATAAAGCATCAGCCTTTGGGACGTTTTTGAAGCTAGAATCTCTTCTGGAAGTTGAGTTTTAGATCTCAACGATTTTTATGCTTAATAGTTAAGCCCTTGAGTTTTCAATTCATGTAGAGGGGTTTTTGAGCACTTGGAGTATCCCCAAAGGATAAAGTTGGAAACTTTATCCTTTTAGACAACATTTGAGTTTAGATCTGAGCGTTAGAATCCTTGGAATCGAAGAATTAACTGAGTGTGTTAAGCTGGGGAAAACTCGACGAGTTGTATAGTCAACTCAACGAGTTGGCATGGGCTTTCTCGACCTTCTGAGTACTATAGAAACTCAACTAGTTCATTGGTGCACTCGACGAGTTGGGTCAACAAGGACTATTGACCTTGACCGTTGACTCTGACTTTGACCATGATTGACCAAGCTTGACTTTTGAGGGAAATTTGGGTATTTTGGGATATTGATGGAATTGGTCACATGGTGGTTGTAGGCATTCGAATCGAGAGCTGAGATTTGGAGTCACACCTTATCAGTTCTGCACTACTTGTGAGGTGAGTTTTCCTCGCTATACTTTTTGGCTTGAAGGCACAAAGTCCGGCCCATTGGTTTAATAACCTGATATTGTTGATATGTTGAGTATGGTATATATATGCATGCTAGTTTTGATATGCTAGTCTGGTAGGTCTGTAGGACTACCTATGATAATGTCTATTTGTTTTCATATGATAGTATCTGTTATATTTTGACATATTGTATGCGTTGGGTTGAGGTCGTACTACACTGTACTATAGCCAACAAACCCTGGAGTATGCCAGATATGAGCTAGGTGCCAGGGAGGGCATGCCAGACTCATACTAAGGACTCATGAGAATTTTAGATATGAGCTTGTTGTGAATAAATTTGAGATGATGAATGCGGAATATCAAGAACAAACAAGAATCAATCACCAATACATGCAAGTAATCTGATAAAGGTTTTGTTTATATTGATTATGATATGAACGTAGAAAGAAACCCTTAATCAGGAAAAAGCCTACTATCAAAAGCTAACTGTAACGCCCGGATCCTGGTATGTATTTTTTTTTAATTAAAACATTCCTTTTTGCAAAGGGACTCGACAAGTCGGAGGACCTAGACTCGTCGAGTAGGAACAAATGATTGGACGCGGGAATTGAAGCCTACTCGACGAGTAGGGCTGCTAGAGTGAAACCCTAATTTTCAGGGCTTGCACCATATTTAGACACTTTAACTGGCATCAACTTCAACCTCCATCACCTCCAAACCTTAGTCACGAAACCCTAGCTCATTTTGAGTGTTCTTGATCCATTGTTGTGTGTTCTTGGTGATTTTGAAGCTTAAGAAGGAAGAGGAAGCTTGGGGGTTGTAGAGGAAGCAAGTAAATCCATAGTTTGTGCTGCATTTCTGACTCATTTGAGGTATAAAGTCTATACCTTGACTATTTATTTACTAGATCTCTTCATGGGGTAGTTTAGGGCCTTTTGGAGCATTTTATGGAACCATTCATGGATGCAAGCATGTTTTGGGGTAATAACTTCAGATCCAGAGACCTTGAGGGACTTCATGGCATAAAGCTGCCAACTTTATGGCCATGGGAGTCCCATGCATCAAATGAACCACTTTTTAGGGCTTTTTGAGCTAGATTGCCCATGCATGAACGTAAAGTTTGTAACTTTACGTGTTATATCGACCCTAGGAGGCCAGACCTATGTTTTGGATGCATTAAGCCCGACTAAGAACGACTGTATGGATTTGGACTTTGGGGGACTCGACGACTCGTTCATACGACTTGGCGAGTTGGGTCATGGTTGTGACATCCCCTAATTTCTCGGTCAGAAAAGACCGATTTAATTTATGCTTTTTAAAATAAAATCAGAGAACTCTTTTTAAAAGATGTTGCGAAATTGGTCCCCAAACAAAATATGATAAAAGTTTATCAAAACCCTTCATTAAGAAGGTATATGTTTTCCATATATATATATATATATATATATATATATATATATATATATATATATATATATATATATATATATATATATATATATATATATATATATATATATATATATATATATATATATATATATATATCAAAACCTCAGGATGTCATGTTCCGATACAGATCAAAAGCATAAACAAGACATTATAAGCCTTTCAACAGTTATTTACAACTACTGGCCTATAATCCAAAAATCTCTCATTGTCCTCCGACTATGCTCGGGGTCCACTACCTGTAACATAAAAAGTTGTGTGGGTCAGGCTTGGGAGCCTGGTGAGCATATAGGGTTTTCAACCCACAATAATAATAAACTTACTAAGTTCATCAATCAACAATAACCCTGATTACCCATTCCCGTTATCCTCACTTTATGTCCCTAAACATTTATCACAAGGGACCTAGCCTAAAGAATATCATTGGGATGGACACTACTGCTAAGGGGTTTCCTCAGCCATACATGTCCTAAAGGCAACTATGAGGGGGATGGAGTACAGCGAATGAACACTCTTAGTTCATTAACACCTACAGGTTGCGGACCTGCTAATGTTTCCCACTGGACTGTCTAGAAAGTCCGTGGTTGTCATCCAAACTCCACTAGATGACTGGATCTCAAAACACATCGAGGCCTCTCATCAATTTTATTTTATCACACATCACAATCTACCCATGTTCTACCCAACATATTTGTAGATAAAAATACTTATATAGTTTAAAACTTGTATAAAACATCAACGCAACAATCACCTCAAATAAATAATTAATATATTTACACATAGCACGTATTATAAGGTAAATACTTCATATCTATGTGTAAAATGAAAGTGACTATACACTCACTTGATTTGATGATAATCGGTCAGCAATTCGTTTCCTAAAACGATCGTTTCTAATAAAACCGGGAGTTTTATTGAGAAACCGGGCTTTGTAAAAGTCGGGCTTCGAAACCGAAAAGATAAATTTTCCGGGCTTCTCGGGTACTTCGTGGTGTATTCCGGGCTTTACAATCGATACCGGGGCTTTGCGGGATGTTAAAATGAAAGAAATATGGAGAAAGGGGCTAAAAGTGGCAATTTCTTAAAAATATCCGAGAAGGCTCGCAGCCTTCTATTTATAAGGGGAAGTTTCTGATCGGACGGCTGAGAAGCTTCTGATCCAACGGCTGAGAAGGCTCGCACCTGCGAGGGCTCACTGGCGGCTTCTAAGTGGACCGCGGCTTACTGGCGCACCTGCAAGGCTCGGAGCTAGGCTATGCGAGGCTCGGACACACGCGGCAGCTGGGCGAAGCTTCGACTGGGGAGCTGGCTGCTTCGGATTGGGCCTCCTCCTCGGTCGAATCAGAAGAGGGCACATGGCTTCGCATGACTCAGCAGCCTCAGTGACTCAGCAGCCAGGTGACTCAGCAGGACACGTGTCACATTCTAAGCGAGGGTGACGTGGCAATTGTGACTATGCGAAATTTCTCGGTTTTCGTGCCAAAACTTCTAAAATTCATAACTTTTGCATACGAGCTCCGTTTTTGACGTTCTTTATATGCACGCGTAGCTAAAATTACGATCTACAACTTTCGTTTAGACTTCGTCGGCTAATTTTGACTTTAAATTTTATATTATTATTTTTAACAGACCGGGACAGGAAATCCGTTAAAAATTCATAACTTCTTCATCCGACGTCCGTTTTCGTCAGACTTTTTACCGTTGTGCTCCTAATGACGAGACCTTCAATTCTCGTTTAGGTTGTGTCGGCTAAAAATCGTTCGATCTAAAATTCGAGTTTTTAGCTGTCTACTGCTACGCTGAAACTTCGAAAAATCATAACTTCCTCATACGAAGTCAGATTTGGGCGTTCTTTTTATCGAACTTCTCGGTTTAACGAATACTACAACTTTTGTTTAGATTACTAAGGCTAAAAAGTAGTTTATCAAAAACTCACTTTTTACGACATTCAGCACCGTGCCGGTTTTGTCACGAAATTTCGACATGTCATAACTTCTTCGTTATAACTTGGATTTCGGCATTCTTTATATCCCCGAAATCCTTGTTTCGACCACTACAACTTTATGTAAAGATATCGGGCTTATCTCATACTTTAATTTTGACGCTTATTTTTATTTTTAATTAATTAAACCCTAATAATTAAGCATAAAACACATAATTCACTTAAAATTCACATAATTCCTTTTCATTTCTTTTAAATGAGTTACAAAGGTTAACCTAGACCATTATGTCAATACTAATGCCTAGCCTAGAAACACGGGCGTTACAATGGTCCTCCAACCTTTTCTGTTACTGAGCAAATTCGTTGAGTCTAGAAGATGACTCGGTGAGTTGGACATGTTTATGGACTTGAAGATCAAAGAACTCGATGAGTTCAAGGATGAACTCAACGAATTGAAAGCAAATGTCCCAACTGATATGAAGAAGAACTCGATGAGTTCAAGGATGAACTCAACGAGTTGTAAGTGAAATGCCCTGAATTATATGAAGGGTAACTTGTCAAGTTCATGGAAGAACTCGACGAGTAGGATCAAGACTCCAAAGTGTTTTGGACCCGGGAACTCGACGAGTTGATGGACCAACACGGCGAGTTGAGGTAACCAGAATGTTGACTTGGACGCAAAGGTTGACTTTGACCAGAGTGTTGGCCTTTGACTTGACCATTGACCAGAGTTAACCCTTAAAGGGGTTATGAGTATGAAAGAGTAATTAAAAGAATTGTTATGTGTAGGAGTTTGAGGAGAGTTGATCCCAGAGTCGAGGATAGTGCAACTACTTCACGACATTAAGGTGAATCACCTTCTAGTAGAAATGAGTCTAAGGCACCAAGGCCGACCCACTAGTAGGTGATTATATTTGAGATGATTGTCTTTGTGATAATTGTCTGGTATGCCACTATCTTATATGCTTTATGTGCTAGTATGCTATGTGATTATGTGATAGGGGTAGATAGGGGACTAGTCCTCGGGCCCGGTTGAGATATATCGGCAGGCTAGGTCGGGCACCCAGATATGTTTGACAATATGATATGCTATGTTATTATGTGGTAGTGATAGGGGTGAAATAGTTCCCGTAGCCGGTTGAAATAAATCGGAGGGTAGGTCGGGCACCCAGATATGCCTGACAGGGTAGGTCGAGCACACATATATGCTTGACAAGGGGTAGGTTGGGCACCCCAATATGCCTGATAAGGGTAGGTTGAGCACCCAAATATGTTCAACAGGGTAGGCCGAGCAACTAGATATGAAGAGAATTGTTATCGTGATTTGAGAAAACAAAGTTTGATTTCAGTAATTGAAGATTTAGAACACGAAGAGTAAATATTAATCAGATCTCATATTGATAAAGACTGATTACAGAATAAGCAGAAATGATATGTTTGTTACAAAAAGTCTCACTTCTACTTCTAACCTCAGTCCCTATTTATAGGGAACATGAGTGTACAAAAAATATACTAAGTCTAGACATTTCACTTCGCACAAAGATGACTTAGTAAAATAACATAAAATGCGTAACTATACAAAACACTGTATTCGACTTTTACAATTTTACATCTACAATCTCCCCCTTTGTAAACAGTCGAAGCTATTCATCCCATAAGCTTTTGAACAACTGAGTGGATTGTCTTTCGCACTTCTCCATACCAGGAGATCACCTTCTTGAGATCTTTCTTGTCTCCTTCATTGTTCTTCTTGCAATTGTTCATACGAACAATAAAGTGCGTATATTGCGAAGAATTATATCTTTTCACCTCTGAGACTTTAAACAAGACCTTCTTAGGTTTCCCTTTTGTATCTCTTCCTGAAAACACCATGCCGAAAGGTTTCAGGCATATTTCCCCAACAACATATTTCAATAATGCTGATTGAGATAAAGTTTCTTCCCAAGGAACGTTCACTTTTCTTCCCAGCACATTAGCCAGTTCTTCATCTGTAAGAGCCAAACAATCGAAGTAATTGTCGATGAATGTCTTAACATGTGCGAAGCCTATCTTGAACACTTCAGTCTCAAAGCCTTTGAGCTTATTTTCTTCCATATGCTTCAAAATCAGAGCCACTTGAATTAAATCATTGCAGTTCATCAGAGGAAAATCTGCTACAGTGAAGTCATACCGCTTGTTGTCTGCTCGGATAACAAAATAACGAAAATTTTGAAGCATGTCTTCAAACAATATGTCTTTCTTGATTGTCAGCACCTTTTTTATCTTCATTAAAGACCAAACTTCATCTAGATTCTTCCCCAAAACAGCATGAAATCTGATTTTCATGTGAGTATAATCATCAGGATTATCAAACTTCTCACTAATCTTGTACTGAGTAGTGATGAATAGCATTTCATTGATTAGAAAATCCAACTGACAATTGTCTGAATTCGCAATATCATAACTTCTCTTTGGCTTCTTCTCGAATTCATAGATTTCCCTTCCCACAACTTTAGACTCTATAGTTTCGTAAGAGTAAAGCTTCGCAGGATCTCCTTTGTTCATCGTGGGAGGATCACTTGCCCTCTGCCTCATGATACTTTGTATTTGCCTCATCCTTTCCACCTCTGCTTCAACCTCAGCTTTCTTTTCCTCCTTTGATTTTTCATACAATATCCCTTTTCCTTTTCCCACCATATCTGTTTGAGGTTTTGAACTTGAACCTCCTTCTTTTTCTCCAATAACGATTCCTTTGGCAATCGTTTTTGTGGTTATTGTAGTTGAGGAAATTGGCTTCGTAAGTATGGGAAGAGTAGTTATAAGTTGAGTAGATATAAATTTTCCAACTGTCTTCGCATCCTCCTCTTTACTTAAACCTTTCTCTCCCCCTTGCGCCCCTGTGAAAGCAGGTGGGGCACCCTTTGGTAGTAAAGAAGTAAAATTAGCGAGTCGAGCAAGAGCTTTCTGAATTGCTTGTTCTAAAGTATTAATCTTTAGAGACAAGAACTCAGGAGTGAGAATTTGTGTAGGTGAAGATTGTGAAACCATCATTTTAAGCTCAGTCACCAACTTGGTTAACTGATCAAACTTCTCCTTTGTTTCTTCGTTATGAGCTTCAAGAATAGGAACATCAACAAACTTTTGTATTTTTGAAGAAACCTCCGCAATCTGCTTTTGAACTTCAGCATTTTGAGTATGAATATCCTGGAGCTCCTTCGCAAGTTCAGATTTTAACTCTTGAAGCTTATAGTTGACATCCTCCCGAACTTTCTTCACATCCTGTACAAAAAGAACATGACGTTCTTTTGCAACAGCTTTCAAATCCTTGACCACTGAAGAAAAATTGCTCCCTTATGCTTGAATGTGAAGCTCATTATTCTTGTCGGATTGAGCAACCTTCTCCATAATACGCTTCTCAGTACCTTTGATCATTACATCAACCTCCATAGCTGAAATAGAAGACATCCTGCCAGAGTCAGCTTGCGACTGAATAATCGCATTCAATTTCTGATTCAGGTTTTTAAATTGTTTTCCTGTCATAAGCATATGATCAGGAAATCCTCCTCCTCTGAATCAAAATGAATGTCTTCAATTATCCCTCCAAAGGCACCTCCTTCAGCTTCATTATCAGATAAAGGTTGCGAAGGTTGAGGATTTTCGGGTGATTGAGATGGAAAAAGTGTTGTAAATGGGTTTTGAAGAGCATGATCAAAAATTGATGAGGTGGTGGATAAAGTTGTAAATGGAATTGAAACAATTGGTAAAGAAATAGGTAAGGAGATTGGGATTGTGGTTGCAACACTCAGGATAGGTGCCCCCATATCAGATACGTTGACAACCGTATCAGAAATAGGTACCTCCTTAGAAACTGATTTGGTAGTGACTATTTCGAGTGGTTCGGTGAATGGTAAGGTGGTAGAGATTTGCGAAGTATGGATGATAGGTAATGAAACATTTACCGTAGATTTCACTGGTGGAGTTTCTGGTACTATTTCTTCATCAGATGATTCATTGCGAATCACCATCTTTCTTCTTTTGATGAGAGTACGTTGCATGTTTTTGGCAACATCTTCAGCTCTTTGCCTTTTCTTTCCTGGAGAAACCGGAGTTGGAATACTACGAATAGTAACGCCTTTACTACTCACCTCAGTCTTGCGAATTTTCTTCAATACCCCAGACTTAGAATATATTATTTCTTTCTTTGATTTAGATGAAGTTTCTTCAATCTGAATATCTTCATCTTGAACTTGTTGTGAAGATGAACCTTTCGTATCCTTCTTTATGAGCTTCTTCTTCTTTGACGGAGCAGCAACATCTAATAATACTCCAGTTTGCTCTGATTGATCAATTGTTCGCAAATATCTCACCAAGACTTTGTGAGTTTGAGATACCTTGCGAAGCATTGCATCTGGAATGCGAGCCACGTTAGTAAAAATTGCCTCATCATCTTCTACTGCCTTTGGAAACTGATACAATGAAAATTTAGCAACTTCAACATCCTCCATTACTGGAATTGCTTCTTTTTCATATACCTTCTCTAGAATCAAGCTCCAATATCTTGCACACGAAATCCCTTTTTCCGAATTTGTGTTTTCGAGACTCTTGAAAAATTCCTTCCATAATTGGGTTGCATAATCAACGTTTATATCATAGTATATGCCCATAACCATGGCATATACTTCCATTCGTCCTCTATCCAGTCCAACTGATCTTCCTGTTAGGCATCTTAGAAAAATTCCAAATAAGAAATTCCATATGCACGGCAACCCAAACTTTCGAAAGTCACTGATCTTCTCAAGCTCTGGTTGATGGCCCATCTCATTGAACATGTGGATGATTTGAGAGTTAATAGGTTTGAAAAATGGAGGGTTGTTTGGAATCTGCAAGAATTCAACAAACATCTTCTTGGAAAGTTTGACCCGTTTGTTGTTGATCAAGTTGAAGGTTATCACATCCGCTGTATGATTGTATGATGCCGTTGAAGCTGCCAAAGATAACCATGTCATCGGAACAGAGAAGGAACTAAACATGGCAGTGGACAGAGGTGATCGTTTCAGGGCAACGATAAGCATCTTCAACCCTTCAGGATAAGAAGATACATTTGGATCAACTTGATAATTTGTGCTTTGGATTTTCATCAGGGATTGAGAAAGAACTTCATCAGTGTTTGATTGAGTGGCTGCCATTTTTAGGGTTTGAAAAAGATGAAGTTTGATCAAGATTGAAACTTTGGAGGTTTGTGAGAGTTCTGTTTGCGTAACCGTATATAGTGTTCTTGATCCCCCTTTTATAGTTTACTCAAATTGATTTGAAATTAAAGCGGGATGCATTTAATGTTATCTGATGTGGCACCTTGAAAGTCGGATCATGACTGCAAAAGATAACCATGCTTCAAAAAGTAACTGTCACATCTCCTTGAAAACCGGATAGAATACCAACCATCTTGAGTACACAGCCTGTCAAGTTTCCCGTTATAGAATCTGAACCGTTAAAACCCTTCGCATGGAGTCAAGGCTCTTTCACTTTTGGGATATAAAGTGAAGTCATATGCCAGATTTGCGAAATCATCAGACTGAGTTGGTTGTACTTAGAACCTCAAGGATTTCGTGTGTGTATTGTGTCAACAGAATAAGATGAGAAACAAAAAATTTGGAATTTTATGATGTCAAAAATTGAATTTGACATGAATGCAGTTAAACCCCAGGCAAAGGTTGCTTCGTTAATCATCAAGAGAGATAATCAACAGCTTGTGTAGTTTCCCGTGAATTACAATCGAATACTTGTAGAGAAGTATCGAAGGGCTTCTTTTGAAATACATTTTGGATTGGTTTTAAATTTCATTACATATCAGCCTTAACATAAGGTGAGAAATTGTAAATGAAATTACTTGTTTGACCAGTGTAGTCAGTGACAAGTTGGCTTGTGAAAATATTTATCATGACTAGGGTTTGCGAATAAAACTTACACAGAAATCATATTCAAAAGAAAATTTGTTCTGGATCTTGTTGGGTAACAAACATTGTTGGTTGTGAATATTTGATCAAGACCACACATGCGAATTGAATATGATTTGAAGTTTCGAAATTTTTGATACAGAAACAAAGGTTTCGTAAAAATCTGGAACAAAGTTCCCTGTCAATTCATTAAGGTTTATGATTTTTGGGTTTCACTTCCATCACGGACTCATGATGTTAGATCATAAACACAGACTTGTGATTTGTCTAGGTTTTGATTGGTTTGATCAAAGACCTCAAGGACAAATCTCTTCAAAAATTTGGATTATAAGAATTGTTTGGTATAAAAAGATTGGATAAGAATCGAAGTATACATCTGTTATAATGGACAAAACAGAAAACTCTTAACTCATTTGAGAAGAGTAAGGTAGCTCTTTTGACTTATGCGAATATAAGCCTTTTTGGGAAGAAATTTTCATGTGATAATTTCATTAAGGCTTTCTTTTCACACATAGAGTCTTGTTGAGGCTTTTGGTCTACATACAGCAGCATGCTTCTAGGGACATCCTAACTAGTTTTTAAAAGAAATTTAATACCTTCCCGTAGAAACACATAAGTATGACTTCTTCGCATTTTAGCCCTGTATTAAATTCTCAGCACACAAAGTTTAAAGAACAAAGAAAACAAAAATATTTTTGTGATTTTTGAATTTTTCAAAATTAAAAACATAACAAAATAAAATCTTTTTGGATTTTTAATTTTTCAAAATTAAGAACATAACAAAATAAAATCTTTTTGGATTTTGGATTTTTCAAAAGTTAAAAAAAATTCAAAATTAGTCGTAAACCTTACCTTAGTTGTTATGATCTTAGATGCGAAAAGATGTGGATGCGAAGCCATGCGAAGCCTCTGAATGAACAGTAACATCTGAACAAATTTGACTCATAACTTCTGAACAAGACTTTTAGGCATGTGTTTTTGAAATTGAATTCGCATTAATCATCCCCAAACCTGCTAAAATTCTAACAAATGATTTTTCATCAAGAGGTTTTATGAAAATATCAGCAAGTTGTTCAGTTGTTTTAACAAAATGAATTTCAATATTCCCATCTTCCAAATGATCTTTGATAAAATGATATTGAAGAGCAATGTGTTTTGTCTTTGAATGTTGTACTGGATTATGACAAATGCGAATTGCACTTTGCGAATCACAATACAAAGGAATCTTTTTCATGTTTATTGCATAGTCACGAAGTTGACTCTGAATCCAAATAATTTGCTAAGTGCAAGCAGCAGCAGCAATGTATTCTACCTCAGCGGTTGATATTGCCACACAAATTTGTTTCTTTGATTGCCAAGTCACCAACTTCCCATCCAATAGTTGACATCCACCACTCGTACTTTTCCTATCCAAAGTACATCCTCCTAGATCAGAATCTGAAAAAGCTTGAATGAAAAACCCCGTTTTCGTAGGATACCAAAGTCCTAAAGAAACTGTTCCCTTAAGATAGCGAAAAATATTTTTCACTGCAGTCAAATGAGGTTCTCTGGGATTAGCTTGATATCTAGCACAATTGCAAACCGAAAACATAATATCAGGTCTACTTGCAGTTAAGTACAATAAAGACCCTATCATGCTTCGATAAAGTGTTAAATCAACAGCAGGAGCGTCTAACGAAGGAATTAGTCTTGTTCCTACCGCCATTGGTACTCTTAGTTTCATGCTATTATTCATTCCAAACTTTTCAAGCAAGTTCTTCGTATATTTTTCTTGATTGATTAAGATTCCATCCCTATTCTGTCTTATATTTAAGCCAAGAAAATTATTAATTTTTTCCATCATGCTCATTTCAAACTGACTTTTCATTAGATTTTCAAATTCAATTGACAATGCTGGATCAGTTGAGCCAAAGATAATATCATCAACATAAATATGAACAAGCATTAGATGACACCCAACTTTCTTGCGAAATAATGTGGGGTCAACTGATCCTTGTTTAAATTTAGATTGTTTCAAGAAATTTGTAAGTGTTGCGTACCAGGCTCTTGGTGCTTGTTTTAATCCATATACAGCCTTGTCTAGGATGTAAACATGATTAGGATGTTCATTGCTTATAAATCCTGGTGGTTGTTCAACATACACTGTTTCTTCTAGTTCTCCATTTAAGAATGCACATTTAACATCCATTTGATAAACATCAAAGTCTTTGTGAGCTGCATAAGCTAAAAATATGCGAACTGCTTCAAGTCTTGCAACATGTGCAAATGTTTCTTCATAGTCTATCCCTTCTTGTTGTGAATAACCTTTAACCACTAGTCTAGCTTTATTTCGAATAATATTGCCATCTTTGTCGGTTTTGTTTTTAAAAATCCATTTTAATCCGACAATTGAAACATCAGAAGGTTTAGAAACTAATCTCCAAACCTTGTTTCGTTCAAATTCAGCCAGTTCAGATTGCATAGCAACAACCCAATCTGAGTGTTCCATAGCATCCTTTACTGTCTTTGGCTCTATTTTCGAAATAAAGACATTAAACATACATAGTTCTTGGTTCGCATTCAGTACCTCATTTTTCGCATGAATTTGAGCTCTTGTCAACACACCATCTTGTGGATTACCAATTACCTGTTCTTTTGGATGATTTCTTGTCCATTTCTCAAGTGGTGGAAAATTAGGATCAAATTCTAATGGTGCATCTTCATACATATCTTCATTTTCAGATCCTGCAAGAGAAAAATTATCATTTAGTTCATGAAACTCATCATTTTCATCAAGATTAATTGTCTCTGTTTCATCATCCTCCCCCTCAACATGATCTTCATATTGATGCTCCCCCTCAAAATGATGTTCCTGTTGATTCTGCGAATGCTCCCCCTCAACTTGATGATTCATAATTTCATTCTCCCCCTCAAAAGTTGGCTGACTATCTTCATGAATACTCGTATGCTCCTCCTCCATACGAATATCAGGCGTACTTTCACAAGTTATTGACTTTGTAGTTATTGTCGAATCATCAGTATGTTTTGAGGATTCTGATGTTTGATTATCGGGAGCATTATTCTCTGCTTCAATTGCCCTGTCAGGAATTCCGAAAATTAAGTCATAATCAAAATCATTGATTTCAGAATTATCAATTTGAGTATTTGAATCCACAAGTATTGATTTATTTTCAAATATTTTACTATCTATTTGTTTAAGATAGTAATCATCAAACGTTAAATTGAAAGTTTCTTCAACTTTTCTTGTTCTTTTATTAAGCACTCTGTATGCAACTGAATTCTGTGAATATCTTAAGAATATGCCTTCATCAGCTTTAGCTTGGAACTTGGACAAATTATCTTTGAGATTCATTATAAAGCACCTGCAACCAAAAACATGAAAGAATTTTACATTAGGTTTCCGATTATTGATTATTTCATATGGAGTAACATTGAATCTTCGATGAATGAATGATCGATTCTGAGTAAAACATGCAGTGGACACTGCTTTTGCCCAAAGATATTGAGGTAGATTCGCATATGTTAACATTGTTCTGGCTGCTTCGCATAGAGAATGATTTCTTCTTTCAACAACACCATTTTGTTGTGGAGTATATGGTGATGAGAAATTATGCGAAATGCCTTTGCTTGTGAGAAAAATATCAAGATTTTGATTTTTAAACTCAGAACCATTATCACTTTTAATTTTCCATACATTCTTCTTTAGACTAAGTTCAATCTTTTTGATAAAATCAATCATTGTCTGAGCAACTTCAGATTTCAACCTGAGAAAAAACACCCATGTGAATCGAGAGAAATCATCTACAACAACTAAAATATACCGCTTTTTATTGATTGTAGCAACAGTCGACGGTCCACATAAGTCAATGTGAAGAAGTTCCAATGGTTCTACGATTTTTTAATCTATCACAATCGGATGACCTTTTCTATGTTGTTTTCCTTGTTCGCAAGCTGCACACAAAGAATCATTGTCAAATTTTAGTACTGGTAACCCTCGAACTAAATCTTCAGTGACAAGTTTATTAATATTTCAAAAGTTCAAGTGTGACAATCTTCTATGCCAAAGCCAGCTGAGATCATTAGATGCTTTTGATAGTAAACACACAGCAGGTTTTTCCACAATTGGTTTGATGTCCAGTGTAAACATATCACCATATCTTTTGGATTTGAGAAGTATTTCATTTGACTTCGCATTTGAAATGATACTTCCTTCTTCATTAAATACAACTTGATTTCCAGTACCAACAACAAGTTGTGACACGCTTATCAAATTATGTTGAAGTCTTTCAACATAAGCAACTCTGTTCACAGTGAATTTTCCATTTGTGACTTTCCCATAGCCTTTCACTTGACACTTGTGATTATTTCCAAATTTGACTACTCCTGCATTTTCCAAGCTTCTATAATCTCGCAAGTTTTCCTTTCTTCCAGTCATATGATGAGAGCAACTACTATCAATATACCATTTCGTATCATATTGCTCGTCACACATCACCTGCATTTATTGAAAGAATTTAGGAACCCAAGACTTGTTGGGTCCATCATTAGTAGAATGAAACAAATTCTTTGAATTTAAAAACCATGTTTTCACTTTGTTTGTGACAGAATCCATTATATCAACATCATCAGATCTAGATATTGAGATATAGTCATTCAATAGTTTTGGATTTCCATTGATTGTAATCTTATCCTTCACAACATTCACATTTTTGATAACTGGTTTCCATTTTTGAACTGGAACTTGCGAATGATGAGATGATGAACTAGCAGTGGAAGAGTTATTTGCGAACTTGTCAAATGCATTCTTGATTTGTTGCTCTGAAAACTTCCCACTTTGATATTTTCTTCCTTTCCCTTCAAACCATCGATTGATTGTACTTACATCATATTTTCCTTTTGTATATGAAACTTTGGTCTGTTTTGAAACTGAAGGATTTGGAAAATTTGGTTGTTTGGGTGAAAATTTTATTTTTTCTTGAGTTGAATCTGTCAAACTTGATGAAGTTTTCGTGAATTTGCCAACATTTTGAAACTTTTGATTATTTGCAAATTTTGCGAATTCTCAAATTTTCGATTGTTGTCATATTTGCGAACTGATGGGATTTTATCAACAAAATTTGTTTGTTTATTAAAACTTGAATCTGTTTGTTTATTTTTGCTCTGAAATTTTGATGATTTTGTTTTTGAAATTTGTTCTTTTCCATCTCTTGGTTTATCATTTGACACAACTTGCCAGAAAACTGCTTTTCTTGCTTTTCTTTTTGAAACATTATTTTCTGTTGAATAATTTTCAACCATCAATTTGAATTCATGAGAATTTAATTTCACTTCAGTCTTTGATTTTTCAACTTTTTCAAAAATTTTGTTTGGTTTTTCACCTTTAACTACCCATTTTTGTTTTTGAAACACATAAGAATTTTGAGTTAAATTGTTTTCTTCTGTGTTTTGATTTGCGAAAAAACCTTCTGTGGTTGACTTTAGATTATCTTTTTCAATCATTTTGTTGAATTCAAGATGAACTTTCTCAGCATTTCCAGTAGTGACAAAAACTTGATTTGGAAAAATGGTTTTATCAGTACATACAAATTTAGATATACCACTGTGTTGGTTTCCAAATAATGTGCGGCTTTGTCATTTAAAATTTTGTCATATTCTTTTGTATTTTCAAACACTTGATCAACCACAACTCGTTGAGGTGTTTCATTTGAATCTTTCTTTTCTTCTCTGTTTTCTTCATTATCATCAGATTTCCAGCTTTCAACTTCCACATTATCAAACTTACAATGTTGTGAAGTTAAAGGTTTATCAATTTCATCCTCTACTATCGAATCAATAATAATTTCTTTACCTTTAATCTTAGATGTGATATTAACTATTGAAAATTAAGAACAATCAACCTCTTCTTCCTCTTCTATCTCATTGATTTCACTCACATTATCTGAATTTTCATCAATATCAGCATAATTGAATTGAGAGGCAAGAGTTGAAGTTTCTGCTTTCTTTAAGATTTTCACTTGTTCACTCTTTGTCAAACTTTCATTGACAATGTTCACTCTTTCGCATCTTTTTGTTTCTCATCAGCTTTCTCCAATTTCTTCCTCTCCTCCCCTCTAGTTCTTGTGACTGCATTTTTCACATCACTAGCCTTTCCTTTTGGATTAAAAGGCTTTTTGAAAAACTTCTTAACTCTGTTGTTTGAATAGAATGCCACAGCTTCATCATCAGAGTTCATCAAAAATCCTTCTTTATCTGAACCATCTTTTTCATTAACATCAATTTCTGATACCTTTGAAACAAGAGCCAAAGGACCTCCAATACTTTGTTTTGATTCTTCATACATTTCTGAAACTTCACATTCATGTGTTTTCAGTTGATTGTAGAGATCATTCAATTTAGTTGTATCAAAACTCTGTTGATTCTTAATCATCATGCTCACACTTCGCCATTCCTTGCGAAGACCCATAATGAAGGTTAAATTGAACTCCATGAGAGACCTAGTGATTCCATACCTATTGCAGCGAAACATAAGCTCATTCAAATGATCATAGTATTTTTCAAGAGTTTCTGCATCCTTTTGTCTGAATTCCTTCAGTTCAACTAGACATTGCTTCACAGAGTTGATCTTCGTCTGTTCGCTACCTTGATACTTCTCTTTTAGAGTGTTCCAGATCTCCTTGGTTGTTTTACAACTACGGATGTAATTGTAAACCATAGGAGGTAGAGCACCTCTTAGTTCCCTCATGCACCTCTTTTCATTATTTTTCAAACGTTTTTGTTGTTCAGCAACTTCAGTAGATGTAGTAGATGGACCAATTGATTGAACATTAACTGGAGCTTGCACTGTTCCATCGATACAATTCCAAAGTTCTTCATCAATTCCATTTAAGTAATCTTCAATTCTATCAGCCCACTAATCATAGTATTCTAGAATTAACATCGGAATTTTGGTTGAAGAACCAAGCAAGTGAGAGAAGGAAGTCATTGTATTCATGTTGAAGTTCGCCATTGATGAACACAGAAATTTTCAGAAAACTTGAAAAACTTGATGAAATTGAGAATTTGATCAATTGAATTGATCACAAATCACTAATCGATTACTCTACTTAACAATTCAAAGACAGAATCAATTCAAATCTGAAGATCAAATGTGATTTTCAAAACCAAAATGCGCGGAAAATTTTGAGTAAAGTTGCAACTCAAAAAGCAAATGATTCTAACACGAAAATCAGATCGAAGTAGTTTGAATCCAGCTCTGATACCAATTGAAGAGAATTGTTATCGTGATTTGAGAAAACAAAGTTTGATTTCAGTAATTGAAGATTTAGAACACGAAGAGTAAATATTAATCAGATCTCATATTGATAAAGACTGATTACAAAATAAGCAGAAATGATATGTTTGTTACAAAAAGTCTCACTTCTACTTCTAACCTCAGTCCCTATTTATAGGGAACATAAGTGTACCAAAAATATACTAAGTCTAGACATTTCACTTCGCACAAAGATGACTTAGTAAAATAACATAAAATGCGAAACTATACAAAACACTATATTCGAGTTTTACAATTTTACATCTACAAGATATGCCTGTCAGTATGTTTCTTGTAATATTCTTATAGTTTCAGTTTTGTTTCAGGTCCTTCTTCTTCGAAGGGAAAGGTGTCGGTATGGTAGCAGCGCATCACACACACGATTTCTGCATATGAGATTCTTGGGATTTGTACTCTGACATTGTTACTATGTGATGACATGATTTGAGACTTCTAATCTATGGATTTTTATGAAATTAAATAACTTGATGATGTTTTCTATAAATTGTTATATCAAAAATGAAATTTTTGGTCCGTATTTTTGGGATGTTACAAGTTGGTATCAGAGCCTTGGGTTGAGGGATTTGGACACAGCTCCAAGGGTGTCTGGACTCAAATCAAGGGTTTGGAAGATTTTTACAAAAAAATAGTTTTCCTTAAATTTAAAATAAAGAGTTTTGAGAAAGAACAAGGTGTGTGATGCGTGCAATCAGCCGAGCTCAAGTAAGCTTTCCCCAAGATACCCATACATGTTATGTTATGTTATGATATGATTATGAACCGCATGCTAGATTTTGGCAAAGGATCTAGGTAGGATGCCTTATATGCCTACTGTATGAGAATTGCATGCTAGATTAGGGATAAGGATCTAGGGAGATGCTTTATGTGTCTTTTTTATGTGCTTATTGAACAACATGATAGTACTGACTAGTCAGTGATATGATGGTCTGAATAGGATACGCTTGGTTTTCTTACTCAATGCTCGAATGCTGCTTGCTTTGTGCTTTTAGGAGTTCTAGTTATCTTTAACTAACTAGTAAATGGATATGTTAAGTTACATATTGCGAGGACTAAATAATTTCAGAAGGTTAGGTCTCGCCCTATTTCGTAGCTCTTGTTTGAGTCCAACCATTGTAGGGTAGGACCTCTCATTCAAATAATTATTTGGTCTTAGTGATATGTAATGGTATTCACGAGCTAGTTAGGTAAAGGTAGCAAGGATTTCTTATGCAGCTGATGGCGGAGAGTAGGTCGGAGAGTTACCCTAGGGTAAGCCTATGATGAGATTAGTGCAACAAGAAGTAGTAGTAGAAGGGACTTGGTGAAGTCAAGGAAATCCTTGAGGAAAGTAGAGATAGATGTGTAAGGTAGTATGGGACCCGTACTACTGAAAGCATAAGATCCGTACTTGAGTCAAGGAGGGTTGAGAAGGAACCAGGGAACTTGTAGAATGTGTGAGACCTCTCAAGGTTATGCATGACCTAGACAATTATGTGTTTTGTTTCAGAATGGTGGTGACACGTCACAGAGCAGGAGGTTCATGGTCTGGGTCAGGATCAGGTTCAGGTTCGGGTGCCGGTTCCGTGTCGGTTGAGGCGACCCAATGATTTTCGGGTCGATAAAGGAAGGGATCATCGAGCTGATAGAGTAGCGCCTCAGGGCGTTTAGGAGCAACATGGAATCTGGCCAGTTAGGGACACGTACACTCTCCTTCAAGGATTTCAGGGGATGTGGTGCGCCAGACTTCCACGGGGTGAAGGAACCCATTGTGGCTAGGAGGTGGATTGCAAAAATGGAGTCTACTTAGTTGACTAGCTTTTGCCCTGAGGGGTCGAAGGTCCGGTATGCTGCAGGGTGTTTGAGGGACATAACTAGAGATTGGTGGGAGGAGTTCAGTGTTTTTTTGGGAGCCCCAACCATTGAGGCTATGACCTGCTCAGAATTTGTGACAAGGTTTAGGGTTGAGTTTGCGCCGGCTGTGGAGCTTCAGTAACTGGCTAGAGAGTTTTTGGATATGAGGTAGACGACTGAGTTGGTGGTGGAGATTACCGCCAAGTTCACGGAGAGGGCCTTACTGGTGTGATACATTGCAGTTTTTACATGAGGCCGCTAGGCAGAGTGAGCTTGAGATTAAGTTACAGTTGCTAGAGAAAAGGCAGACGCCTATGCAATCACAACCTGCGCCAAAGCGGTCCTAGGCAGCTGATTCTAAGTCTAGGGGCCAACACGGCCGCACTTGTGGGAAGTGCGGGAAGGGTTATTCTGGAGTTTGTAGATCCGTTAGTGTGTGCCGTAAATGCGGTAAGGAGGGGCACTTTGTGAGGGATTGACACAAGTCAGCCCCGGTTCAGGATATGAGGATCTGTTACCACTACAATTAGATTGGTTATGCGAAGACCAACTGTCCATTGCTCGTTGCCCGACTAGCGTAGGCTCCAGCACCGGCTACATTGAGGATTACTGACGGGACTCAGGGTAGAGCAGAGCCCCCGAGGGCTCGGGGACGTGCTTTCCAACTTATAGCCGAGGAGGCCAGGACAACACTAGATGTGGTGTCTGGTATGTTTCTATCCTTTATCTTATTAATTATATATGTTTTATGCTTACATGTTTGTACCTATGTTAGGTATGCTCTTAGTGAACTCCTTACCTGCGCTGATATATTTGACTCCGGGGCGAGTTAGTCATTTGTCTATCGATCGTTTAGTAGGGAGTTTGGTTTGCCTGTAGGAGAGCTAGAGTGTTAGTTGCGAGTCTCTATCGCTAATGAACACAATATTACTGCTTCTTCAGTCTATTGAGGTTGTGTTTTGGAGATCTTCGGGGTATCCTTCCTGATAGACTTGATTCTGATTCCCATGAGGGATAATGTATGATTGTGGGTATGGACTAGCTTAGTCGTTTCGGTGCCATGATCGACTGCAAGGGTTAGCGGATGGTAGTTCGAACCCCAAGTGGGGGAGAACTGGTTATCTATGGCGAGGGCACCAGATTAGGTTCAGAGTTTTGCTCAGCTGCTAGGGCTCGACAGTATATTCAGCACAGGTGTGTGGGTTATTTGGCGTATGTGGTTGATACGCGGGTCAGGGATCAACTTTCTGTTTTGGATGTTTCGGTCGTTAGAGAGTTTTCGGATGTGTTTCTAGAGGAGTTGCCCGGAGTGCCTCCGGAGAGGCAGGTCGAGTTCAAGATCGATCTTGTGCCGGGTGCAGCTCCTATTGCCAATGCACCGTACCGATTGGCACCACCAGAGATGCATGAGTTGTCATCTCAGCTCCAGGAATTTCTAGGCAAGTAGTTCATTTGTCCACGCAGCTCTACGTGGGGAGCAACGATTCTTTGCGTCAAGAAAAAGGATGGTTCACACTGGATATGCATTGATTACCGAGAGTTGAACAAATTGACGGTGAAGAACCTTTATCCACTTCCACAGATTGATGATCTATTTGATCAGCTAGAGGGAGCATCTTGGTTCTCCAAGATAGACTTGAGGTGCAGGTACCATCAGGTCAGGGTGAGGGAGGAGGACGTGGAGAAGACCATGTGCTGGACTTGTTACGAACATTATGATTTCATGGTGATGCCGTTTGGGCTCACCAATGCGCCGTCAATGTTTATGGACCTGATGAATCGGGTGTACAGACCGATGCTCAATCGCTCGGTCATTGTGTTTATAGATGACATCTTGGTATACTCCAAGACCAGAGAGCAACATGAGGAGCATCTTCATGAGCTCCTCGGAGTATTGAGGCGAGAGCGGATTTATGCCAAGTTCTTGAAATGTGAGTTTTGGTTGCAAGAGGTTCAGTTCCTTGGACATCCCGTTAACTAGGAGGGGATTTTGGTCGATCCAGCCAAGATCGAGGTAGTTATGCAGTGGGAGGTGCCGAAATCTCCCTTGGATATCAGGAGCTTCTTGGGATTGGGATGGTACTACTGGAGATTCATATAAGGTTCCTCCAAGATTGTGGTACCCCTCACTCGCCTGACAAGGAAGGGGTGGATTTCTGGTGGGCCCCTGAGCAGCAGATTGCATTTGAGACTCTGCGAGGCGCCAATTTTGACACTCCGTAAGGGAGTTGAGGATTTTGTGTTATTCTGTGATGAATTAATCACTAGATTGGGAGTAGTCCTTATGCATAGAGGACATGTGATAGCCAATGCATCACAGAAGACGAAGCCACATGAGACAAGATATCCCACACACGATCTAGAGTTGGGAGCGGTGGTATTCTCTCTCAAGATTTCGAGACAGTATCTCTACGGGGTCCGTTGTACTATATACACAGACAACAAGAGTCTGAGAGACATCATGGACCAGTCAAACCTGAACATGAGGCAGCGCGGGTGGCTGGACGTAGTCAAGGATTATCACTGCAAGATCCTTTACCATCCGGGTAAAGCAAATGTGGTTGTGAACGCCCTGAGCCGCAAGTCGGATGGAAGCTCAGGGTGATGGTGTGCGACAGGAGAACTAGACGATTGAGAGGATTAGGGGTGAGATCACCCGATTTGTGCAGGATAGTTGCGGATTGTTGACCCATTGCGTTCGAGTCTAAGTTCCGATGTTTTGTGGGGTCAGACAGATTGTACTGGAGGAGGCTCATAAGTCTCGCTTCTCTATTTACCTGGGGGCCACCAAGATGTATCGGGATCTGAGACTGAGTTATTGGTGGTTGTGCATGAAGAGAGAAATCAGATGGTACGTCAGGAGGTGCTTGACCTGGATGATGGTCAAGGCCGAGCATCAGAGGCTGCATGGAAAGATGAAGCCTCTAGAGGTTCCCATGTGGAAATGGGAGCAAATCAAGATGGACTTCATCACCAAATTGTCGAGAACGGAAAAAGGCTTCGACGCTATTTGGTTCATCGTGGATCGACTGACCAAGAGTGCCCATTTTCTGCCCATTCGGGAGAGCTCATCAGCCAAGAAGCTGGCTGATATGTATACCCGCGAGATCATTCCTCGCCATGGGGCACCAGTCTCTATTATCTCAGACCATGATGTTCGATTCACCTCTCGTTTCTGGTAGAAGTTCCATGAGGAACTGGGCACACGACTGCATTTCAGTATAACTTATCATCCGCAGATCGACGAACAGAGTGAGCGGACCATACAGACCCTCGAGGATATGTTGCGGGCTTGCATTATTGAATTTGGTGGGAGGTGGGAATCCTACCTACCTCTTGCAGAGTTCTCCTACAACAACAACTTTCATTCCAGTATCGTTGCTCCACTATTTGAGCTGTTGTATGGACGGAGATGTCGCACCCCAGTATGTTGGGGTGAGGTTGGTCATAGGGTGATGGGTTGGACAAAGGTAGTTATGCAGACTACCGAGAGGATTCAACAGATCAGGCAGCGACTGTAGACTACTTAGAGTCGGTAGAAGAGTTACACCGACCGACACTGATCTGAGTTGGAGTATCAGGTTGGTGACATGGTACTACTGACGGTATCACCTTGGAATGGTGTGATTCACTTCAGAAAAAGTGGGAAGTTGGGTCCCCGATAAATTGGACCCTTTTAGGTTATTTCCAGGGCTGCCAAGGTGGCATACAGACTCGATCTTCCAGAGGATCTTAGTCAGATTCACAACACTTTTCTTGTCTTGCAATTACGGAAGTGCATACTAGATGAGGAGGCAGTGGTGTCATTAGATGACATTCAGGCTGACGAGCGCCTGAATTACGTGGAGAGGCCAATAGTCGTTCTAGAGAGGAAAGTGAAGGTTCTACAAAACAAGGAGGTACCTTTGGTAAAGGTACAACGGGACCATCAGAGGGGATCCGAGTGGACTTGGGAGCCGGAGTTGTTCACCGTAGCAAACTTCGAGGACGAAGTCTAGTTCAAATGGGCGAGAATTGTAACATCTCGACTCTATGAATTTCAAGAATTTTTATACATCATTTAAGACCTACTCGACTTGTTGGAGGCCCCAACTCGTCGTGTAAAAATTGATCAGGCCGCGTGGTTTATGGAACCTACTCGATGAGTTGGAAGACCCCAACTCGACGAGTTGAGGTTGCGCATGAAAACCCTAATTTTTAGGGCTTGCACCCTATTTAAAGGACCTTAAGTCCCCTCTTTGGACTCCCTTATCACTTTACAGTTCAAAGAAACCCTAATTGAGCTAACCTTCCATTTTGAGAGTGTGTAAGGCTAAAGAGTGTGTGTTTGGTGCATTTCTTGAAGAAGCTTGAAGTGGTGAGTGCATAACTGAAGGAAGGGGCTGTAGATCTGACTTTTACATTATTTTAGCAGCCATCTTGAGTTATAAAGCTGCTACCTTGACCTTTCATTGCTTAGATATCTTCTCATGAAAGAAAATGGTCCTTTTTGGTACATCCTGGAGTCATTCTCGGATATGGGCTTTTCATGAGGACATGGCTTTAGATCTAAACCCCTTTAGGCCTCCTTAGGCCTAAAGACTCAATATTTTTCAAGATTTGGCCAATTTCCATGCTCTAAAACCTCTTATTAAGCTTAGTGTTAGTGTTTTGATCCCTTTAAGGCCTTGCATGCACGTAAAGCTAGCAACTTTACGTGGGGCCTTGGAGTCGACTGGAAAGGGATGAACACATTAGACAGGAAAACTCGAGGAGTTGGATAGGGTTTACCTGCCTTTTGGATACTGAGTGAACTCAGTGAGTGGGTGAGATGACTCGGCGAGTTGATTAGGGTTTCCCCGGTCTTCTCAACACTGAAGAACTCGACGAGTTACGCGGGTAACTCGGCGAGATGTCTCGAGTTTTTCACGGCCTTCTGAAATATGAAGGAACTCGACGAGTCGGTAGATGAAATCGATGAGTTGGGTCAACAAGGACTGTTGACCTTGTCTGTTGTATTTGACATTGACCACGGTTGACCAAGTTTGACTTTCGAGGGTATTTTGGTAATTTGGGATTCTAATGGAATCAGTCATATGGTGGTTATAGGCAGTTGAGTTTGGAGTTGAGAGTTGTGGTTTGAGCTTCTTGATTCAACACTACTTGAGAGGCGAGTTTTCCTCACTATACTAACAGGGTTGAAGGCACGAATGCCGGCCCTTTTGGATTGTTCACCTAGTTATCGCAGGATGATATGTTTAGTGATCTGCTAGATCTGTATCTTGGTCTATAGGATGATGCTATGCTTAGTGACCTGTTAGGTCGGTATCCTGGTATATAGGATGATGCTATGATTAGTGATCTGTTAGATCGGTCTGACTGTTTATACATGCTAGCATTTGTTATCTATGTGTTGATTGTATGCTTGGGGGTGGGTTGAGGCGGTCATGCTTTATGCTGTAGGCCAATATGCCTAGGGCGGACCGGATAGACTAAAGGCTCAATTGGGTGTACCAGTTAGGCCGAAGGCCCAAAGAACGGTCCAGAGAGGCTGAAGGCCCGGTAGGGCGGACCAGACATGCTGCAGCTTCTGAGAATAGGCCATACAGACTGAAGGCCCGGTGAGGGCGGTCCACTCATACTGTAGACTCTATATGCATGATGTTTGTTATGATATAGTTATGTTTTGTATGACGTTGGTATTTTGGGGGAACTCACTAAGCTTCGGGCTTACATTTTTTGGCTTTTGTTTTAGGTACTTCAGATGATCGCAGGAAGGCAAAGGCTTGATCGTGCACCTCCTCACATTTTATGATTTTGATTTCTGGGATACTATGATATGAAACTATTTTGAAAACATTTGGTAATAAGTAATGGTTTTTGGATGCTTGAAAAAGTTTTAAAGTTTCAAGAATTTTATGGATGTTACAAGGGGATTGCGACAAGGCGAAGGCGTGATCGTGCACCTCCTCATGTTTTTATCTTACGATTTTGGGATTTCTATGATGTGAAACTTATTTTGAAAACAATTTGTAAACACTGTTGGTTTTGAGTTGTTTTAAAAATTTTAAAATTTTCAATAATTTTAGGAATGTTACAGACAAGTCCAAGATTGAGGTTATCCTTAATTGGCCAACTTCGAAGATTTTGCATGACATTCAAAGCTTCCATGGTTTAGCATTGTTCTATCGTCGCTTCATCCAAAACTTTTGTAGCATTATTTCCCATATCACCGAGCATCTTAAGGGTGGACGATACACGTGGAATCCCAAAGCTGAAAGGGCGTTTTCCGTTTTAAAGATCACGGTAACCTAAGTTCCTGTTTTAGAATTACCAAATTTTACTAACATTTTCCAGGTTGAATGTGATGCATCTGGTGTTGGAATCAGTGGAGTTCTTAGTCAAAATCAAAGACCAATAATTTTATTTGGTGTAAAATTTAACGATTCAAGGAGGAAGTATTCTATGTATGAAAAAGAGTTTTATGCTATTGTTTGAAGTTTAGATACTTGGCAACATTATTTACTACCAAACAAGTTTGTATTGTTTTCTAATCATGAAGTGTTGAAGTATATTAATGGGCAACACAAATTTAGCACTAGACATGCCCATTAAGAAATTTGATTGGTGATAGTCCTAAACAGTAGGATCTTAATCTTCCACAAGCAGAATATGCTTATAATCGATCAATTAATTGTACTACGGGGAAAAGTCCATTTGAGATTGTGTACGACAGGAATCCAATCACTCCGCTTGACTTGTCTCCTCTAGCTATTATTGATCAGTTTAGTGTTGAAGGTAAAGAGCAGTTGAGTTAGATTAAAGAGATTCACCAACATGTTTGTATGTAGATTGAGAAGCATAATAGACAGTTCTTTGATCGAGCCAATAAACATCGCAAGTGATTTGTTTATCATGAAGGTGATCTTGTATGGATACATTTAAGGAAAGAGAGGTTTCCGAACAAGCATTTTAGCAAACTCCATCCAAGAGCTGATGGTCCTTTTTGTGTTTTGAAGAAAATCAAAGATAACGCATATAAGATTGAATTACCAGGTGATTACAATGTACCTACTTCAATCAATGTTGCAGATTTTTCAACTTTCGTTCGCGATTTTGATGATGAAGCAGACTCGAGGTTGAGTCCTTTTCAATATGGGAGGATGATGCACGTGGTAGAAGTGTTGATGCATGGCTTGATGATGCCATCACTAATAGGAATGGAAGTATGATAACATCAACACCAAATCTACCGAAGTGATCCAATAGCTCGAAATTGGACGAAATTAGAACCTGACATGTAAAACTGGCCGATTAAGACAACTCCTAGCTTCTCCATGAGGTGTGGGGTTTTTCGGCCATTCAGGATCATTTAGGGCCCTCAAAACGCCTTTTTGCTATTTTTTTATTTGAGGCAACTTTTTATTTTGAGTTCTGAAACGATAAATCGAACAAAGTGTTGACCCTCTAAACAGAATATCCATGTCTCCCCCACTTAGGGTTCGAACCACAACCAACTGACATTGCAAATAGACCAAAACTCAAACTGGCTCACACAGATGCATAAAATCCATGGCTTTTTATGAAATGAAATAACTTGATGATGTTTTCTATAAAATGTTTTATAAATTGCTATATCAAAAATGAAATTTTTGGCCCGTAATTTTGGGATGTTACACTAACCTAATGATTATATATATGGAACATCAAATATTTACCAAAAATATAAAACCAATGCCTTAGAATAGCTCGATGAAGAACTTCTACTGTAAAAGGCAAAGTAGGGAATCACAAAACGATTAACTCTAAAAAGGCTTCCCTAAATAACCAAATATGCCAAATTAGTTTCAATATCTCAAATACTCAACAATTTCCCCCTAGGTGTTGAAACTGATGAAGATCACAATTTTCAATCTTCATGGCATTTCTCTCCCTCAATTGTGAGACTCATCAGCACATGGAATCTTTTGTAACATCCGAGTCACCAAGTATTCCATCCGATTTATTTAAGTGTTTTATATATTACAATTGTGATAAAGGCAATACTCTAGGCGTACATGATGTACGCACGACATGCACGATTGAGGAACAAAGCGGGGGGGGGGGGGGGGGGGGGAGCCTTGCGTACGCTGGGCGTAACCTGTCCAGTTGCAAACCCTAAATTTTAGGGTTTGCAGCATAGATATAAACATTAACATTGTCCCAAACCTCATTCCCCCAGCCTCCACTGTCCCTATAGAGTAAAAATCGAACCCTAAACCCCTTGCATGCTTTGTGAGCTACTTTGGTGCACTTTTGGGTGATTTTTGGTGGTTTTGAAGAAGAGGAAGTGAGAAGAAGGAGAAAGAATGTGAGAAGGGCTTGTAGATCCAAGAGTTTTGCATCTTTTCTGACTCATTTTAGGTATCAAGCTTCAAACTTGACCGTTGCATGCTTAGTTGTAGTTTTGAGGTGTTTTATGTGACATTTTGACTCCATAGTTGAGCTTTTTGTGTTCTGGTAGTTCCAGCCCATAAGAGTTGTCCTTTTGAGCTCTTGGAAGCATTTAGAGGCATAAAAATTAGGCCTTGATGGTTAATCCATAACCATGCAAGTATTAGATGGTCACAAAGCGTGTTTAAGGACTTAAATCATGTCTTAACCCTCATCCATACATGCAAAGACATAAAGTTTGTAACTTTATGGTTTAGGACATATTAAAGGACCTGGATCTATCTTTTGGGATTATTGGATTAAGTCACAAAGGAGTTATAAGGAAACTGGCCAGTAGGCTGGGCGTACCCCTGGTACGCTGTGCGTACTAGGTCAATCTTCCTGAAGTGGTCAAGACCAGCGTATGTTGGGCGTACGTGACGGGTATGCCACGCGTACGCAGGTAGAGTGGTTAAATGGGTATTGAGGCCTTAGGATGTTGGCCCTAAAAATAGTTGGGCCTCATGACCCATTGTGGAGCAAGGCTTCTAGGCCTAGACCTAGGATATATGGTATTGGGCCTTAATGGACCTTGAAACTTAAATGGATGGACTTGGGCCTTAATTTAATTAGGAGTTGGGCCTTGGGAGAAAAAGGCCCAATAGGCCAAGTGTTAGGAAACCTTGCCTTGGGACATGAATTAGAAGTTTGGGCCATAAGGGAGTCCCATTTGGACCCAATGACTGACTAGGGAATTTATTATGCTTTAGGAGAGCAGTTACGAGCCAGCCGAGGAGTACGATTTTGGCATACCCAGTGAGGTGATTCTCCCTTCGTAGAAACCGTGGGTCGAAGGCACCAATGCCGAGCCACTAGTATTGATATGAATTAGTAATTGTCTTTGTGATAATTATTAAGGTGGTATGTATTTTCTGATGCTTATGTGTGATATACATGATTTATGTGGTACTGGTAGGGGTGAAATAGACCCCGTAATCAGTTGGAATAAAACTAATAGGTAGGTCGGGCACCCAGGTATGCTTGACAGTGGTAGGTCGAACACTGTGACAACCCGTAATTTATTCCGTCACGGTAACCCATTTTCGTCAATAAAACCGTTTGTATTTCAATTTTTCCGTTAACATTTTGGATTAGGTCATTTAATTTAAGACTTTTATTATGACCTCGTGAGTATCCAAACCCATTAGAAACACGTGAAAACACCCCAGATTATTATTTGGAAAAATTTTAGTTTTATTCCGTTAGGTTACAAACAATTAAATCGGGTACGACCAAAAGCCTCGTTTAACGTCAGTATCGGGTAGATTTCCACCGGGCCACAAACTCAAACCTTATATAAAGGATGAGTGAACTTCAATTTAGCTTTTTACCACCACCTCATAACTTTCTCTCTCTACTCTCTCTTTAAAACTCAACTTTGATCCAAAACTGTCACACCCCAAAACCAAGAACGGCGGAAACGTTCTGGGGCGGAGGACGTCATGTACAGTATCACAACAATGAAAAGTATTAAACAAGAAACAACATCATCCATTGCATTAATAATATAATTATTATACAAGTGTTCTGTCAAATTTTGATAAACACTAAAGCATAAATCAAAATGAAAGATGAGTCTTGAACAAGCTCCATCTTCCCTTCTCCTTGCATCGGTACCTGTCTATGATGACCTGAGGATACAAGTAATTTTGAAAGCGAGTATCAGCTTTGAAGCTGGTGAGATCATAAGTATTTTAGTGTCTTAATTTGTATGTAAGTATTTGTATGTAAGAATTTGTATATGAACTGTAAGTATGAAGATGTTTGTAAAACAACTGTAAACGTTTGAAAAACCCTAGAAATCCCTATGATTCCTACTATTATAACAGGGAGTCTTCTACCAAGACTTAACTGATCTCTATGTAGCTTTCTACCAAGACTTAACTGTTCTATATGTTCGTCTCTTGTAAAAGTGTGAAATTTTCCCAAGTGTAACTATCATTATCAAAATATAGTTTTTACATTTATAGTTTAAGTGAAAAGATCAATAAATATATGTATGGGGAAAATTAATGTAGTACTAAAACGTAGTGCTATAAGAACTACTGTTGTACTATCTACCTTAAACCGGATTTATATTAAGGCATCATGTGATAAATTGCACCATACTATCGACTGTTAACAACGACATATGAATGGTCGTAATAACGGAATGACGTTTGGCACCCGCAGACCTGCAGGTCCGGCTGTAGCTAGCAGCAAGGTGTAGGATAGTCAATCCAGTATAGATCTATACGCAAACTCACGCTATAACAACGACAACGTATAGTCGAAAATAAGGTATGACGTTTGGTACCCACAGACCTGCAGGTCCTGCTGTAGCTAGCAGCAAGGTGTAGGATAGTCAATCCATTATAGATCTATACGCAAACTCACGCTCTCCCTTCAAGAGACTCTGGCTACAACTCGGGCCATGACATTTAAGGCATGCTCCGATACACATCACAATAATTAACGTATTCATATCTATGTAATGTAATGAACTGTTCTAGCTATAATGTACGTGCTCTCTACCTGGCAAGTATACTAATGTAATCGTTCTAGTATCATTGTATATGTTCTGTTCCTAGTATCGTAGTATATGTAATGTACTTTAATGTTCTAGAAAGTATTGACTCATGAATGAATTGACTCATTTAATGATATCGCATTCTAGTAATTGTTCTAGTATCTTCCTAAACTACCCATATGGTAGTTTACTAGTAATCTAACTGGTACGTATGGACATAGATGTATACCCTTGCTACCCAAGGGCATGGGATGAACTGGAAGGACCTTTTATGACTATATATGTACACATGATATATAACTAATATTTCAACGACCTTCGGACGAGTACCCGATATCCCACCAGACCACATCTCAAGTGCGGAAAGGAAATAGGGTGGATAGCCTTCCTAAGTCTTTTTAAACATTTCTTATATAACTATACATATAGAGGCATGCAATTTATAATTTAAAAGCATAAAATAAGATTTGTAAAACCTTTGAACATAAATATTTTCTAAGAAAAGACCGACTTGATGTCAATCTATAAAACAATTTAAAGGCATGGGTTTGATAAAACACTTTAGTATAAAGAAACATTTGTTTGAAACACAATTGTAAATAAGTTTGAAATGTGATATACAGAGTAAAATATACAGTGTAATAAGGAGTTTAAAACATATAAAATGTTTATAAAAATCATTTGAAGGAAACTGTTTGGTAAAACGGCTAATGAGTAGCCAAATCATTTGAATGTTGTATATTAATCACATGTTATTGATATAATAACTAGCATAATTCTACTTATTAATCACATGTGATTGATATAATAACTAGCATGATTCTACTTGTATCCCCCCCCCATAAAACATTCAAAAATAGTTTAAAACATTAGTTAAGGGGTATGAACTCACCTACAGTAAGTGATTGGAATTGAACGGACTGTTATCGTAAAGAAGGATCAGACAAGTGCTTGGTGTCAAGTGAAGGCTTTAGACACACACAATGATCCTAATTACATATGAAGACATATGTATATAAATAGTTAGTGATTAAAACACTAATTATACAAGTATAAACATTTAAACGCGAGGAAAAACACTTTTGGTCAAGTGCTAGGAGGCTAATGGGTTGCAACAAAGGAGTGCAATGCCTCTAATGGAAGTTTCTGGTCAAATGACCATATGTCTTGGAGTTTACGGCCCAGGGGAGTAAACTCCTGGCCGTAAACTCTCAACAAAGCCCCTAAATGAAGTCTAACAATTATACAACTCATGTGGTGAATTGTTTCAAGGCTTAAACAAGTGTTTGGGCTTCCTAATAACTCCTTTGAGGAGTTTACGGCCCTGGGACCATATTCCCTTGGATTTTACGGTCATAAACTCCCTTGGGAGGGTGGTTATGGTGTTTTCAAGTCTCAAACATTTCAAGGTAATGATCTATGTTGGTTTCTAGGCATAAGGAAGGAGTTAGGGTGTCATTTGACCCCTTTATAGGTGTTTACGGCCCAAGAACTTGTCTTGGCCGTAAACTCCTCAATACTAGTGATTCCTTATGTTTTCTAGGCTATAAACACTTTGGATTACTTGTCCTAATTTAAGCCTAAGCCTTAGGAAGTGTTTGTGGCATCAAAACACCCCTATTTAGAGTTTTCGGCCCATTAACCAATTGGCCATGTGTTTACGGCCGTGAACACCCCTAGGTGTTGGTATTTTGATTGCTTTGGATCTTACACACATCAAGGTAATGTGCTATGCTAGTCTATTGGTTCAATGAAGGCATTTAGGGCACTTTGGCACTTAAACATGGAGTTCACGGCCCAAGAACTTCCTTGGCCGTGAACTCACTTCTAGCCATCATTCCTAATTGTTTTGTGGTCTAAAGCATGAAATGGAGGCTTCTAGTTGGAGTTCTAAAGCTTTGAGGGTCATTGGAACCCTTAAGGACCTTAAAATGGAGTTTACTCCCTAAGTGTTCTTGGGCGGTAAACTCCCAAATCTTGGGGTATTAATCCGATTTTGATGCTTTCTAGTCATATACACACTAGCATAAAAGTCTAAGGTAGTTACAAATCACGGGGAAAGGACTAAGTAGCATTTAAGCCACAAATTGGAGTTTACTCCCCAAGAACGTTCTTGGGCGGTAAACTCCCGAGTCTAGTCCTTTTGTTATGAAATTGGTGTTTCTAAACACAATCTAAGCTATATAACATAACTAGATCGAAGTACTCACAATTTGGGATAAAAACCCGAAGATCCGTGAGAGCGAATTTTGACTTTTCTCTAAATGGAATCCAACAAATGAACCAATTTGGTTCAGAATTCTATTTATAGTCCGGAGATATTTTGGCAGAAAATAATTTTATTCCTGGAACGAACTCTAATTTCCTAGAGTATTGGAATAATAGTGTTGCACAAAACCCTAGTGCATCCACTCTCCTAATATCTCCTTAAGTGTAAAATCCTAAAAACTGCCAAACTTATACTCGAAATCAGAGTTTTCACTGTAACTGTTCTACTTCTATTGGCTTCAAATGGTTTGTTCATAATGGAAATTTCGGGTTGTCACAAAAACCACCCTTTTCAAGCTCCAATTCGGTAAGTGATCTATCCTAACTTATAGTTTAGCATGTTTAGCTTTCAAATTCGTGTTTAAATCGTGAAATAGGACCAAAAACTTGTGTTTACGTTCCAGGAACCTCCCCAAACCGTGAACACCTATAAATGGGGTTTTGGAGCCCCCAAACCCTTCCAAATCAATTCTAGTGCTTAGATAAGGCTTAAGGACTTGCATGTACGAGATTTGAACACCAAAATATTACCATTTGAGGAGTAAACATGAGTTTACGGCCCAAGAACATGCTTGGACCGTAAACCCTCATTCATAGACCATAAACACCTTTTAAGGTGTTAAATTTCCCTTTAAACACCTCCAAAAGCTTCCATGAGTGCCCAGAACCCTATATTCCTTCATGAGATGCACCAAAACATACACAAATGAGTCACACTTGAGTTTACGATTTGGGAAGGTCTCCCAAAACCGTACACACCCATTCTTAGACCATAAACACCCCTAAAGGGTGTTAAAGTGCCCTTAACACCTTGTATGGCTTAGAATTAGACCTAGAACTTTGTATGCTTAACCTACAACCACCAAAACTCATGATTCATGGACAAACATGAGTTTACTACCGTAAATTCATGTGTTTAAGGTAGTAAACTCACCAAGAACATCTTCATGGACCGTAAACTCCTCAAAAGTGGTCAAATGGTGCCCTAACTTCCTTCCATGGCTTGTATATTGATCTAGAATAACATGTGATTAACGTAGGACCACCAAAACACATAAGGAGAGAGTACTTGAGAGTTTACGGCCGTAGACTCCTAGTTTACTGCCGTAAACTCCTTAAATGGTCCATATGTTGATCAAGTCCCCTTCCAATGCCTTAGAACTAAGCCTAGCATCATCCCAAAAGTGTTGTAAAACCATTTAGCAACCAAGAACACACCACCCATGAGTTTACGGCCGTAAACGCTTGGGGATATGGTCATTGGACCGTAAACTCCCCTAAGGGCTTACTCTTGAAGAGTAAACTCCTTATCTAGGCCCTACACCCCCTTAGATGCTACCCGGATCACTCCTAACACTTGAAATGAAGTGTTTCCGTGCCACGGAGTGTATATTCTATTCTAAATAGTAGTTCAAAGTCTAATTAGAGACAATTATGTATCTCTTCATATTACATAGGAACCTCGCATGTGTTCAAGCCCCGAACTGACACTTAGCATCCAGCCGACACATTTCTCGACTGGTGAGTTCATACCCCTACACCCTTTTCCATGTTTTTCAATGTTTTCAGGGGGGGAATACAAGCAAAAGTACAAGGAAATCTTGTACTCAAACTTATTATTTCATTTGAAATGTTTTCATATTCCTTATGCTTTTAACACTGAAACCGTATTGACCAACCGTTTAACTTGCAGAGTTAGCTTTCAGATTAATTGTAGATCTCTTTATAAAATGTTATAATCTATGTTACATTTTATAATTTACGAAGGATTCATGCTAATCATAAATTAGGATTATTACTAATAAAATACGCTTTTGGATAGTACCAGAACATCGAAAATACAGCTAGTGCACGCCTTTGGATGGCACTAAAACTTCGAAATACAGCTAGTGTACGTCTTTGAGTGTCACCAAAGTTTCGAAAATAATTCGAAAGTACGCCTTTGGATATCGACAGAGTTTCGAAAATACATCTAATATATGCCATTGGATATCGCAGAGCTTCGGAAATACGTCTAAAACCCGCCTTTGGATGTCACCAGAACTTCGAATATACAGCTAGTGTACGTCTCTGAGTGTCTCCAAAGATTCGAAATTTCAGATAAGTATAGTAGATAATCGACATTCATGTATAGGATAACCAGGCTTTCAGAATACTTATCTAATACTACAAGTATGGTAGATACTAGTACATTGCATTCCGAACCAAGAACTAACCACGACTTTTAGGAAAATAAGGGTTTTTCCTGGGATAACATAACTGCTCTTAACCAAACTGTGTAACAAATGAATAACGACTTTTTCAGAAAACCAAAGGAAACTTGTTCTTTTACGAAAACAAGCCGCTTATGAACTCACCTGCTTTATGCTGATTTTCAAACTGCTTGTATTCTCAGGTTCGCATTAGACAGGTACCCTGCGATCTTTGGAGAAGACGGAGCGTATAGAAGACTCGTCTTAGCTTTTGTTCATATGATATATATATATATATATATATATATATATATATATATATATATATATAACACTTGTAACACTTTGTTTTCAGTCAATGTAAATATTTCTATGTAATGAAATGTAATGGTTGTGTTTACTACGCTTACTATGTACATTTGTTGCGATACTACATGACGTCCTCCGCCCCGGAACGTTTCCGGCATCGGTTTCGGGGTGTGATAGATTGGTATCAGAGCCCTTGTTTATAGTGAACTAAGTATACCAAACCTTACATGGTATAAGACTATAAACACTAAAGGGGCCGAAGTGCTCTGAACTAGAAGTATACTTTAAATATAAGTATTTTTCAAAAGTATACAAGTATACCTAACCGCCGGAATCTGTAACTACGAGTAGAACAAAACATAAGTAATTGGGTGTTGTACGTTGCGGTTAAACCTACGTAGTTATGTAGTCATGTCTAGGGTTAATATAGCCTGATCAACTATATCCATTCGAGACACAGCCAACATGTGCTTGGGAGTGACCGTGGTGTGCACCATGCCTAAAACTTACCTAATACCCAAACAATGAGTCGTCGTCGCAACGAAACATAAAATACTATGGGAGTATTTTAGTCAGAAACCGAATATGTTGTAAAAGTTCATTTCGAGTATTGCTACTCGTTCCTTCTTTAGCGATAGTTTATCTGCTTTGATAACTCTTTCCTGCTTATCGCTTATAGAACCCTATGTCTATCATAATGAGATATCTCTTGATTCAATTCAGAGGACTTATGATCCTCTCTTTCCTGGCTATTTTAGATCAAGATGCCTCCAAGGAAAAGACCCAGCTCAAAGAATAACAATCCTCCTCCGCCACCACCTCCCCCTCCATTTGATCCCGCCATGTTCCAAGCAGCTGTTGCTGCAGCTGTGGCAACTGTCATGTCACAAATGAACCCCGGTGGTTCAGGCGGGCAAGGAGGTAGTACTTAGCCCCAAAACCAGGAAGGTAGCCAGGGACACCGGAAGGAGTGTTCCTACAAGGAATTTATGAACGCGAAACCCACTCCCTTCGATGGCACAGGAGGTGTCATTACCCTAACTCGGTGGTTAGAGAAAATCGAATCTATTTTCGAAATTTGTGCCTGTTCAGAATCCGACAAGGTGAAGTTCGTCGTCTGCACGTTCACTGATAAAGCTCTAGCTTGGTGGAACGGCCGAGTCAAATCCTTAACCCTACCTGTAGCTAATGCTATGGGTTGGGAGATCATGAAGGAACTTCTGCTTGCGGAGTACTTCCCTCGGGGCGAAATGCAGAAGCTGGAGCATGAACTCTGGAACCTGAAGATGAAAGGTTCTGATATCGTCACTTACACTTCAAGATTCGATAACTTGGCACTTCTCTACTCGGGTATGGTTACCCCGGAAAGTAAAAAGATTGAGAGGTTCATCTGGGGGTTGACCCAGCCAACCAAGGGTAATGTATTGGCTGCAAAGCCAAACACCTACGACAGCGCCAAATGCCTAGCGCAAACCCTAATCGACCATAGTGATGACCTAGAGGAACCAGCCACCACTCCTGAGCTGACAGAGAAAAGTGGTGAGAAAAAAAAATTGGAAGAAGAAGAAGAGTCAGCCTTCGCAGGATTCCTCGAAGAAACAACAAACAGTGGCAGTCCACGCTGCTACTACCCCTGCTGCTGTTTCTGTCGTTGGTTCCTCAGCTCAAGCACCTACCACTAGATATGTTGGTATTCTCCCGTGGTGCAACGGGTGCAGTTACCACCATCGTATCCCTGGCCCATGCCGTGAGAAGTTTTGCAAAAACTGTGGCCAGGAGGGTCACCTTGCGCGAAGCTGCAGAACACCAACCAATCAAGCTTCCGGAGCGGGTATCGGTCAGGCCTGCTATGGTTGCGGTGAAGTGGGGCATTTCAGGCGAAACTGCCCCAAGACAGCAACAACTGGCAACGCTGGAAGAGTCCTAACTATGGGACGAGATGAGGCAGCCGCCGATCCCACCGTTGCCATAGGTATGATCCTCCTTGACAGCTCTTATGCATGCAATCCTTTTCGAATATAGTGCTGAAAGAAAAATCTGTTAGCCATTCATTCAAACAACTTTTAATCATAGTCCTCAATTAGTAACCGAAGCATTTAACGTTGAGATAGCTAACGGTGAGAAATCGAACATTAGCGATATATTCATAGGTTGTACCTTACCCTCAACGATCATTCTTTTCCCATCGATCTTATGCTGGTTTTTCAATAAAGAGCTTTGATGTTATCATTGGCATGGATTGGTTGAGCCTCAATTGTGCTGATATCCTTTGTTACGAGAAATCTATCCATATCAACCTTTCTTCTGGTCAAACCCTCTTAACCTACGGCGATAAACTTAGTTTCAGCCTTTGCATCATTTCGTGCATCAAAGCTCAAAAGCTTCCCCGAAAAGAGTACCATCAGATACGAGTTCACGAGAATGATGTTTCCAAGATGACATTCAGGACTCAATATAATCACTACTAGATCGTAGTGATGCCCTTCGGTCTAACCACTTTCCTTAGTCACGTGGTAAGCGAGGAAGGCATACACGTGGACCCGTCCAAAATCCAGGCGATAGAGAATTAGTCGGCACCGAAGACACCTATAGAAATCCATCAATTCTTGGGTCTCGCTGGCTACTATCGTAGGTTCATCCAAAATTCATCCAGAATCGCCTAACCCCTAACCACTCCAACACAGAAAGTTGTACCCTTTTGTTGGAGATCTTGTCCTGTTGAGGGTCTTACCCCCGAAAAGGCATGATACGCTTTGGAAATCGCGGAAAAGTTAACCCGAGGTACATAGGACCTTTCGGAATCCTCGTTAAAATCAATCCCGTAGCCTACAAACTCCAACTACCTTCAGAACTTAGCAACATCCATCCTGTCTTCCACGTCTCTATTCTTAAGAGTGTGTATCTGATGAAACCTTAGTAATCCCTCTTGGTGAGATCGAAATCAACGAAAGTCAGAACTTCGTAGAAGAACCAATCAAAATCATGGATGGAGAGATCAAATGTATGAAACAAAGTCGCCTCCCAATAGCGAAGGTTCGCTGGAATGCCAAGCGAGGACCCGAATTCACTTGGGAGCACGAAGACTCGATAAAACAGAAATGTCCACGTCTCTTTCCAAACACATGATTGTGTCTTAATTCTAAATTTCGGGACGAAATTCCCTCTAACGGGGGGATAATGTGACAACCCGTAATTTATTCCGTCACGGTAACCCATTTTCGTCAGTAAAACCGTTTGTATTTCAATTTTTCCGTTAACATTTTGGATTAGGCCATTTAATTTAAGACTTTTATTATGACCGCTTGAGTATCCAAACTCGTTAGAAACATGTGAAAATGCCCCAAATTATTATTTGGAAAAATTTTAGTTTTATTCCGTCAGGTTACAAACAATTAAATCGGGTACGACCAAAAGCCTCGTTTAACGTCGGTATCTCGTTTAACGTCGGTATCAGGTAGATTTCCACTGGGCCACAAAATCAAACCTTATATAAAGGATGAGTGAACTTTAATTTAGCTTTTTACCGCCACCTCATAACTTTCTCTCTCTACTCTCTCTCTAAAACTCGACTTTGATCCAAAACCACCCTTTTCAAGCTCCAATTCGATAAGTGATCTATCCTAGCTTATAGTTTAGCATGTTTATCTTTCAAATTCGTGTTTAAATCATGAAATAGGACCAGGAACTTGTGTTTACGGTCCAGGAACCTCCCCAAACCGTGAACACCTATAAATGGGGTTTTGGAGCCCTAAAACTCTTCCAAATCACTTATAGTGCTTAGATAAGGCTTAAGGACTTGCATGTACGAGATTTGAACACCAAAATCTTACCATTTGAGGAGTAAACATGAGTTTACGGCCCAAGAACATGCTTGGACCATAAACCCTCATTCATAGACCATAAACACCTTTTAAGGTGTTAAACTGCCCCTTAAACACCTCCAAAAGCTTCCATGAGTGCCTAGAACCCTATATTCCTTCATGAGATGCACCAAAACATACACCAATGAGTCACACTTGATTTTATGGTTTAGGAAGGTCTCCCAAAACCATAAACACCCTTTCTTAGACCATAAACACCCCCAAAGGGTGTTAAAGTGCCCTTAACACCTTGTATGGCTTAGAATTAGACCTAGAACTTTGTATGCTTAACCTACAACCACCAAAACCCATGATTCATGGACAAACATGAGTTTACTGCCATAAATTCATGTGTTTAAGGTAGTAAACTCACCAAGAACATCTTCATAGACCGTAAACTCCTAAAAAGTGGTCAAATGGTGCCCTAACTTCGTTCCATGGCTTGTATATTGATCTAGAATCACATGTGATTAACCTAGGACCACCAAAACACATAAAGATTTACGGCCGTAAACTCCTAGTTTACTGCCGTAAACTCCTTAAACGGTCCATATGTTGATCAAGTCCCCTTCCAATGCCTTAGAACTAAGCCTAGCATCATCCCAAAAGTGTTGTAAAACCATTTAGCAACCAAGAACACACCACCCATGATTTTATGGCCGTAAACTCATGGGGATATGGTCATTGGACCGTAAACTCCCCTAAGGGCTTACTCTTGAAGAGTAAACTCCTTATCTAGGCCCTACACCCCCTTAGATGCTACCCGGATCACTCCCAACACTTGAAATGAAGTGTTTCCGTGCCACGGAGTGTATATTCTATTCTAAATAGTAGTTCAAAGTCTAATTAGATACAAGTATGTATCTCTTCATATTACATAGGAACCTCGTACGTGTTCAAGCCCCGAACTGACACTTAGCAGCCAGCCAACACATTTCTTGACCGGTGAGTTCATACCCCTACACCCTTTTCCATGTTTTCCAATGTTTTCAGGGGGGAATACAAGCAAAAGTACAAGGAAATCTTGTACTCAAACTTATTATTTCATTTGAAATGTTTTCATATTCCTTATGCTTTTAACACTGAAACCGTATTGACCAACCGTTTAACTTGCAGAGTTAGCTTTCAGATTAATTGTAGATCTCTTTATAAAATGTTATAATCTATGTTACATTTTATAATTTACGAAGGATTCATGCTAATCATAAATTAGGATTATTACTAATAAAATACGCTTTTGGATAGTACCAGAACATCGAAAATACAGCTAGTGCACGCCTTTGGATGGCAGTAAAACTTCAAAAATACAGCTAGTGTACGTCTTTGAGTGTCACCAAAGTTTCGAAAATAATTTGAAAGTACGCCTTTGGATATCGACAAAGTTTCGAAAATACGTCTAATATACGCCTTTGGATATCGACAGAGCTTCGGAAATATGTCTAAAACCTGCCTTTGGATGTCACCAGAAGTTCGAATATACAACTAGTGTACGTCTCTGAGTGTCTCCAAAGATTCGAAATTTCGGATAAGTATAGTAGATAATCGACATTCGTGTATAGGATAACCAGGATTTTAGAATACTTATCTAATACTACAAGTATGGTAGATACTAGTGATGGGTTTTGGACATAAGAACTTTCCCTATGTGCACATACAACCCTATAGCCTGGATCTAGGTTTCTCTAATTGAACATGCAATATATCCAAGACTTTCATGGCTAGATCTAATGTAAACTAGCAATAAGACATATGAAAAACAGATCTAGAATAATACCTTGAGTTACTTGCTTGAAACCTTCCTCTTCTTGGAGCTTAGAGTCACAAATGTCACTCCTCTAATGGCTTACAAACACCAACTAGCAAGAAGATGATTTGAGAGAGGTGAGGAAGAGGGAAATCGGCTCTAGGGTTACTCCAATAACAAGGGTCCGATTTCCACAACCCCAAGGGTCTATTTATACTTGTGAGCTCCTAGGGTTTCACCCTAATTGGATAACTAGCCTCAAAGCAATCCAATATCCCTTCTAGATAAGGCCTTGGACGATTTCTAGGTGATCCACATCCCTAAAATTGTCCAACCCATATCCATAAGGGTTATCAGCTTAAAATGCAACTTTCACACATTTGACAGTTTATGCCCCTTTATTCAATTAATCTCTTTAAGTCACCAAATTAATTCCTAATTAATTTATGACTTATATTAATCAAATAATATTATTATTCCTTTAACATATTATCCTTATAATACATTAATAATAATATCTCTTCTCTCTAAATCACCCTGTCAAGTTGCTATGGTGAAGGCAACCCAAAAGTACCATGCACAATCGGGTCAAGTACTTACCAAATATATATAGTTACAGCCTTAGACACTAATCCAACAGTCTCCCACTTGGATAAGTCTAGTAACTATAAATGCAAACACAATCCGATTAGAAATCGTAGCTCTCAAAGACACTGTCAACTCTGATCTTATCAGTAACCTGTCCTGTAGATAAGGGATCGTACAGTCCTCTGTTTTGATATCGTGCAGACGATTGTCATACTTGGCGTCCAACAATTATTTTTCTCGATCTCAGATTTATTTGACATAGAACTTAATTGAACACATCAATTCAGTCATGACCGGGCTCAACACATAAGTCAAATCAAATCATCGAGCGGCCGTGATATCGCTTTTACCCTCTTAGGATAAAAGTAACAGATAAACTTCGACTATTCAACCATACACAACAATGCGTTTTATGACATCAATTTACTGATGCAGTTTCGCATTATCAATGTACAACCAATTAGTAAATAATAAACCATATATCTAGGTTTTAAGACCATATGATATTATCGTCTTGCGATCACCCCAAAATGATTCCAGCAAGCGCGGGTTTATTCCAATCCTCAAAACTTGTTCATAAGCACTCATGAACATTGCAGCAAACCTTTGCTATGTCTAATACCATTTAGACAATCCACACACCATTTCATGACAATCTTCATTCATACCTACTTCCAACATATGAACAATTGTGGACTGTTTAAATAATTCGATGATTTTTAATAAACTCAATTATTTTGGAAGTCAAAACATGCAAAGTGAAACAATAGCTAAACAATCAACATAAGATAGTAACTTTACTTAGAAATAATACTCTTTTATTTAATCATCAAGTTTCAATTACATTTATCTATTACATGTTTGTAAAACTTTCTAATCTAAACTAATATCATCCTTCAGCCCAATACTCCTAGCATGCTGCAAGTGCTTAACCCTGCTCAGTCACTTCGTAAGCGGATATGCTGGGTTATCTTCTGATGATATCCTCTTAACCACGAGGTGTCCTTCCTCTAGTCGATGTCTAATAAAGTGATATTTTCTGTCGATATGCCGAGATCTACCATGATCTCTCGGTTCCTTGGTCAAGGCAACCGCTCCTTCATTATCATAGAAAATTTCCATGGGCTCCTTTATAGCAGGCACAACTCCAAGATCACCAATGAAGTTCTTCAACCATATTGCCTCTTTTGACGCTTCGCTCACTGCAATGTACTCTGATTCGCACGTTGAATCAGCTACAGTTTCCTGTTTGGAACTTTTCCAAGTTACTGCTCCTCCATTAAGGGTAAAGACCCATCCCGACTGCGAACGGTAGTTGTCCCTGTCGGTCTGGAAACTGGTGTCACTATACCCTCTCACCTTTAAGTCATCACTCCCTTCGAGGACTAGAAACCATTCCTTGGTCCTCCGAAGGTACTTAAGGATGATCTTGACCGCAATCCAATGTGCTCTTCCAGGATTCCCTTGATATCTACTGACCATGCTCAAAGCAAAGGCCATATCAGGTCGAGTACAAGTCATAGCATACATGATCGAGCCAACTGCGGAAGCATAAGGTACTCGGCTCATCTCAGCTATCTCGGCTTCGGTACTCGGACTTTGAGTCTTACTCAATTTTGTATTACTTTGTTTTGGTAGTTCTCCCTTTTTTTAGTTTTCCATACTAAAACGTTTTAGTACCTTATCTAAGTAAGTATTCTGACTAAGTCCTATTAGTCTCTTACTTATTTCTCTCACTATCCTTATTCCCAGAATATAGGAAGCCTCTCCGAGGTCCTTCATAGCGAAACACTTCCCGAGCCAGGACTTAACTTCCTGCAGAGTCGGGATGTCGTTTCCTATGAGTAGTATGTCATCGACATACAAAACGAGGAAGCTAACTATACTCCCACTAGCCTTGACATATACACATGAATCATCTTTGCTTTGTACAAATCCAAACTCTTTGACTTTCTCATCAAAGCAAAGATTCCATCTGCGAGATGCTTGCTTAAGTCCATAAATGGACTTCTCAAGCTTGCACACTCTATTTGGATGCTTCGGATCGACAAAATCCTCTGGCTGAGCCATGTAAACATCCTCAGCCAACTTCCCAATAAGGAAAGCGGTCTTGACATCCATTTGCCATATCTCATAATCATGAAATGCGGCAATAGCTAGCATCACCCTAATATATTTTATATTAGCAACTGGTGAGAAGGTCTCATCATAGTCAACTCCGGGAGTTTGAGTAAAGCCCGTCGCCACCAATCGCGCCTTATACATGTGCACATTCCCATCCACGTCGGTCTTCTTCTTGAAGATCTATTTGCACCCAACCGTCTTACGTCCGGGCACATTGTCAACCAAATTCCAAACTTGGTTGTCATACATGGACTGAATCTTGTTGTCCATTGCCTCTTTCCATTTTGCAGACTTCGGGCCTACCATGGCTTCCTTATAGCAATTAGGTTCATCTAGATTTATTAGTGTACTATCATCAATATACGTGTCCCCTTCGGTAGTAATATGAAAACCATACAACTGGGGTTGAACTCTAACTCTTTCGGAACGTCTAAGAGGTAATGACTCGTCAATTGGTTCAACCGGAGTTTCCTCTTCGGGTTGAGCGCCAGCGGTAGAGGTTCCTTCATCACTCGACTCTTGAATCTCTTCAAGATCGATATGCCTCCCACTGTCTCCTTGTCTTATGAGTTCTCTCTCTCAAAAAACCCCTCTCCTCGCAACGAAGACAACAATGTCACTTGGTCTATAGAAGAGATATCGAAAGGATTTCTGCGGGTAGCCGATGAAAATACATCGCTCACTACGGGGTTCAAGCTTGTCATGAGTTTCTCATCTTACGAAAACCTCACAACCCCAAACCTTGATATGTGCCAACAAGGGAGCTTTCCCTGTCCACATCTCGTGAGGTGTTTTGGCAACCTTCTTTGTAGGGACTTGGTTAAGGATATGGGCAACAGTCTCTAAGGCATACCCCCAAAATGAGATAGGTAGCGAAGCACGACTCATCAATGAACGAACCATGTATAACAAGGTCCGATTGCGCCTTTCTGCCACACCATTTAAATGCGGTGTCCTAGGTGGCGTCAATTGTGAAACTATTCCACATTCCTTGAGATAGTCGTGGAATTCAAGACTTAGGTACTCTCCTCCTCGATCGGATCGAAGCATCTTGATTTTCCTGCCCAATTGATTCTCCACTTCATTCTTGAACTCTTTGAACTTTTCAAACATTTCAGACTTGTGCTTGATTAAGTAAATATACACATATATACTATAATCATCGGTAAAAGTCACGTAGAAGCAGTTTCCATCCTTTGTGGTGGATCTAAAGGGCCCACATACATCGGTATGTATGAGATCCAATAAACCCTCACCCCTCTCACAAGTGCCAGTGAAGGATGACTTGGTCATCTTTCCAAGTAAACAAGACTCACACGTGTCATCTTCCTTAAGGTCGAATGACTCTAACACTCCATCCTTTTGGAGTTGGGCTATGCGCTTCTTGTTGACATGTCCAAGACGACAATGCCACAAGGATGCTTTATCCATACTATTGGAAGAATTCATACACAACACATCATTTCCTAGGTTATCTACAACCATAACAGTTTCATAAATTCCATTACAAGGCATTGCTTCAAAGTATAAAACACCACTTAGATAAGCATAAATAGAACCATTCATATTATTAAACGAATATCTAAATCCTTGTCTAAACAAACCATGAAATGAAATGATGTTTCTTGCCATATTTGGTGAGTAGCAACAATTATTTAAATCTAAACGTAATCCATTACTAAGCACTAAAGAATACACTCCAATCTTGGTGACAGGCGACAATCTTCTGTTCCCCATGATTAGATTTATTCTTCCTTGCTCCACATCTCTATCTCTTCTTAGTCCCTGCAAATCAGAACAAATGTGGTAACCACATCCTGTATCAAGAACCCAAGAAATAGTATGAGGTGAATTGTTAGATTTAATTGTGTATATACCTGCAAAAGATGGCTTGATCTTTCCATCCTTGATGGCTTGCAAATATTCGGGGCAGCTTCTCTTCCAATGCCCTATTTTGTGGCAATGATGGCACTCGGCCTCCTTCGGGTTAGGGTTGGGCTTAGCGGGATCAACTTTGGTCCCACTAGAAGAGGAACCATCTTGGGACTTTCCCTTGTGGTGGCTCTTTGACGGAGCCTTCTTCTTCTTGCCCCTTCCCTGCCCTATAGCCAAAACAGGAGCAGTGGTTTGTGCGGGAGTTGGTGCAACAAACTTGTCCTTTAGGTTGCTCTCAGCAGTCCTTAGGAGTCCTTGGAGTTTGCTTAGGGTGACCTCTTCCTTGTTCATGTGGTAGGTCATCCAAAATTGGTTGTAGCATGAAGGCAAGGAGTGAAGAACAATGTTGATGGCCAAATCCTCCCCAAAGTTAGCATTTAACTTGCGAAGACGATCGGCATATCTTTGCATCTTTTGCAAGTGCACGGTTAACGATTCTCCATTTCCCATCTTAGCGGTGATCATGTTGGTGATGATCTCGTAGCGCTCTTGCCTCGCGCTTTGGTGGTATCTCTCCATCAAGTCTTGATGCATTTCATAGGGATACATGTCCTCATAGGACTTTTGGAATTCTTGGTTCATAGTGGCTATCATGATGTAATGGACTTTCGTTGCATCACGTTCGTGTGTCTCAAATACAACCATCTCTTCGGGAGTAGCGATTTATGGGTTGACCTTCTTGAGCTTTTCATCGAGGACATACTCTTTGTCCTCGTAGCGTGCAATGGTGCGAATGTATCTTATCCATTCGCTAAAGTTCGTACCATCAAAGGTCACTGTTGGGCTGAAGTTCTATTAGATGTTGCGTCTTTTGGGCTCGTTAGATTAGCCTTGTATTCTCCGGTTTGGGCCTGTCCAACCGAGAGCCTTTTATGTATTGTATATAAGTTAATGCTTGCATGCATATTAGGTTAAGATTCTATAGATTATCGATATAGCGATTTATCAAGAGTACAATATTTTCCAGTAATCCTTCTTGTAATCTTCCAATCCTTTACAGTTGATGTTCTTAATCGAGCTCTTCTAAGGATTTTATTTAATCATTCGACACGATTGATTCAAGCTGTTTTGTTCTTAATATTACGTTCTGCTTTGTTTTTAATATTGTGTTCTTGCTGTTTCATACTCATATACTTGTTCAAGATCTAATCGATCTTCATAGATTAAAAGTTGTTTTAATCCCATCAATTGGTATCAGAGCTGGAGGCTGTGTAATCGATACACATCTTTTCTGTGAAAAAGATTTCCATTAGGGTTTTTCCGCAATCATCGATATTTATTGAGCCGTCATCTTAATTGACGTATCTTAGTATTTATTGTTTTGCCCTAATCTGCTTTATTACAAGTCTGATCTTTGAACAGGTTATTACGATCATAATGGACGCGACGCAATCAAACCCTATTAATATTTCCAACAGCATCGGTTCGACGACAAAGATTCCAATCTTATACACCCATGACTATGAAGTATGGGCACATCATTTTGAAGATTACGTGATTGGATCGGAGGACAATGGTTTTCTCATATGGGAAGCCATCATCAACGGACCGTTTTCTCATTCTGCTACATCCAGAATAATCAAGACGCAAAAAGAGTACAACGATTTGCTCAAGGACGTGACGAATATTGCGCAAGATGAGAAAGATAAATTCCAGTGCAATATTAAGGCACTAAGGTTGATCAGATTCGCCCTTCAGTCCGACACATTCAGACTGGTCAGCTCATGCACTACGGCGAAGGAAGTGTGGGATAGACTTCGCGAACTGTATTCAACAGACGAAGATCTTGAACACTCCATCCAAACCTTGCTTCTATCTGAGTTTGGAGAATTCAGGCAAGGGGCCGAAGAAATGGTGACCCAAACGTTTGATCGCTTCAATCATCTTCTCAGCAAGATGATCAAACACGACATTGAAAGGAAGCTCATTGAACAAAAGGTTACTTTCTTAACGGACTGAGATCTGAATGGAGAGCAGTTGTTTCCACAGTCAAAGCCCATGAACAGTTCAAATCATACTCTTTGGCGAAACTGGTGGGTATTCTAAAGTCCCAAGAGAAGATTGTGGTTCAAGAGAAGAACGTTGTGTCTAATCTTGGTTCGTTGGCCCTCTTATCTAAAAGTAAAGCCGTGATGGAGGATGAAGAGCTCAACTTGGAAGAATATGACCTCACAACTGAGGATTATGCCATGATGGTATCCAATCCTAAGAGGTTCATAAAGAAAAGATTCCCCAACAACAAAAACCAAAACTGGCAGGGGAGTTATAGCTCTGAAAAGGCAAACAATGAACCGAAGGCTGAGGAATCCAAGAAGGAACCGAAGGCAGATGGCGATTCCGGAGTAAGCTGCTTCTACTGTGGTGGCAAGAACCACTATGCTAAGGACTGTGTTCTTAAGAAGATGGCTAAAAAGGACGATGGAAAGGATGAGGAAGCCGTGCTGCAGAAGAGATTGGATGAGTTGAGAAAGAAAAAGTCTACAGCTAACCCTTCTATTAATGCTCTTATTGTGCAGGGTTCGGTTAATGACGATGAGTTCGGTAGCACCGAAGTTTGGTCTACTGACTCAGAAGACGAAGAAGTAAGAAAGCCTACTCATGGAAAGGCATATGTGGCTAAGGAGGAAAGCAGTGGTGGAAAATGCTTCATGGTGTCTGGCGTATCTGAAATGAGGGGATACAATACCGATGGAGGAAGCAATGGACCGAAGGTGCAAGAGGATATGTGCTTTACGGCCAAACCACTCAGCCAACAGTTCAATGAGCTCGATGAACTGATAAAGAAGGTACAATCTGTTTTTATTTCATCTAAAGTACCATCATCCTCATATGAGAAAGAACTAAAAAACGTTAATACAAGAATTTCTCATTTAGATAGCAGCTTAACTCAAACTCGAGTCACCAATTCTAACCTGACTGATCAATTAAGCAGGGTGGCGTCGAAGAGTGAGGAGCGGCGTATGTGGATTGAGTTAAAAGAGTCGGAATTAATTAAAGTCAAAGACGAAAACATTTATTTGCAGAGAGACAATTTGAAATTGTTAAAACAACGAAATGTTTTTTGTTTAATAGCTAAACGTTTATATTCCAATATTACTCAACTTCACTTGGACTGTGAGATAGGCAAAAAGATCCATCGTATGATTTTGCCCTTCCTAGAATTTAAGGAGGATGAAATCGATGCCGAAGCTTACAATTGTGAGAGTGTGATTTCGTCTGATGATGTCAACCCAACTTATCAAATTGGACTGGACAAAATTGAGTCCTTCATTAAATCCAAAGACCATAAGGACATGCTCAAAAATCTTTTGGACGAAAATGACAGACTTAAACTGAGAACCGAAACCATACAAAAGTTTGACTCTCTAAACGCCAAAGTAAGCTCAGAAAATAAAATCGATGTTGAAAATGCATCTGAGCTTAACGAGAACGAAAATATGAGTGAAATTTCTGTAGAGGATACGGTTGACTGCTCAGAATTTGTTAAAAGCGAAACTGAAAACCACAAAAATCTTATTTCTGAAAATTCTGTGGAATTCGCTAGATTGTCCCAACAAAAGTCCCTGAAATTAGTAGAAAAAGCTGTTGTGTATCAAAAGGTCAGGACCACTCCGAATCAGGTATACAAAGTGACTGGAGTAACCGAACATCAAACAGCTGAACTCACGGCTATTGTTAACGAAGACAATGCTGATGGCTGTGATGAGTTCTTCTGGGAAGCTCCGATTGGTAATGGAAACGAAACCGTTGGCCTATCTGAAAGAACCTCCTGGATGAAGAAAGGGAGATACATACCTGCACCCTTGAACAAGCCTGATAATTTCAGTGAACCAAGCACAAGTGGTACAAAAGATACTCCTCAAGAGGTTGATCGTTCAGCAAAAGAAGACATTCCTTCAACGCCAACAGCTCGAAGTGAAACTTCATCAGATACTCCTTCCACTTCCTCAGGGAAAACTGAATCTTCTTCAGATATTCCCTCTGCTCCCTCGGCTCAAAGAAAAACTCCTGAAGTTCAAAAGGAACCAGCCAAGGTGACATCAAAAGCAAAAGCGAACGTTCATCATCAACCTAAACAGATGAGAGATAAAAAGATAGAAAGGAACCTAAGATACAGGAAAAACCTTTCTGAAAGGAAACAATTCTGGCACTCCCAGAATGCATACTATTCACACAAAGACAAGAATCTGAAGTATGAAAACAATCCCGTAAGAAAGCCTGATAATTCCAACAACCGAAAGTCAAGGTTCGGTTCGCAAGAAATCAACAACCGAAAGTCAAGGTTCGGTTCGCAAGAAAACAACAACCGAAAGTCAAGGTTCGGTTCGCAAGAAGACAACAACCGAAAGTCAAGGTTCGGTTCACAAGAGGATTTCAACCGAAACCAAAGGTTCGGTTCCAAGAACAACTCCAACCGAACGCAGAGGTTCGGCTCTGAAGTCAAAAGAGAACAAGACTCGAAGGTCAGCCCCTCTAATGATCAAAAGCAAAAGGGTCACCTTGAGTCATCAGCCAGGAAGTCCTCCCCATCCAAATTCTATCGTTCTAATTCTTCTCGTTCTTCTACTTCTACTCATTCATCTCCATCTTGCTCTAAAGCTAATCCCGCTTTTCCTCAAAAACCTCATTCATCAGCTGAACAGAAGGGAAAGCAAAAGGTCGATGAATCCAAACCTGAGCCCAAAGCAAACAAACCCAATCTTAACAAAATAAAAGTATTCACCATTAAAAAGAAAGATGAAACAACTCTAATTAAAAGAACATATCTTGTTGACATCTCTCTAACTATTCCCGTTCCCATGAAAACCTCACATGGACCCAAGAAACTTTGGGTTCCTAAATCTGCTTAATTTTTGCAGGTTATAAGTGACGAGCAGTTTGACGAAGAATGGTACATCGACAGTGGCTACTCGCGTCACATGACAGGGAGAAAAGAGGAGCTCAGGGAATACAGGTCTCTTGCAAATGGTGGCAACGTTAAGTTTGGAAATAACTCTTTCGGCACCATAAAGGGATATGGGATGATAACGAATGGTGATTTTACCATAAGGAAGGTGGCCTATGTGGAAGGACTTCAACACAACCTCATCAGTGTATCTCAGCTTGTTGGAGGTACAGGTCTCAAAGTTTCATTCGATGATGAAGGTTCTGAAATCATAGAGAAAAAGACAAAGAAAGTGATTTTGAAGTCAGAGCGAAAGGGTGAAATGTTTCCCCTGAACATGAAACCCATCAAAGGAAACCCAGCAATATGTCTACTATCAAAAGCTCAATCCGACGAAAGCTGGTTGTGGCACAGAAGACTCTCTCATCTAAATTTCAAAGATATCAACCGACTTGTCACTGGAGGTCATGTTAGGGGTCTTCCATTGCTCAAGTTTGACAGAGAGCATTTATGTGCTGCATGCGAAATGGGAAAGCAGAGTCGTCAAAGTCACCCATCCATAATTAACATAAACGTTGTTGAACCACTCGAATTGCTTCATATCGATTTGTGTGGTCCTTCATCTATTGAAAGCATCGGTGGTAGCAAGTACATTCTTGTTATCATTGATGACTTCTCAAGATTTACATGGGTGTTCTTTCTAAAGCTCAAATCTGAAGCGACTCAAAAGCTGAAGGTGTTCATCAAGCAAATTGAAGTTCAGCTCAAGAAGGTCGTTCGAAACATCAGGAGCGACAATGGTCTCGAATTCAAGAACAGAGAGTTTGAAGAGTTTCTTGCAGAAAAGGGAATTAGCCATAATTTCTCAGCTCCCTACACACCACAGCAGAACAGGATAGTCGAAAGACGAAACCGATCTCTATGTGAAGCTGCCCGAACTATGTTAAGTTTCGCTTCTTTACCTCTTTATTTTTGGGCTGACGCTATTTCTGCTGCTTGTTATACACAAAACAGGTCCTATCTCAACAAGCGATTCACGCTCACACCATATGAGATATTAAACAACAGGAAGCCCAATGTGAAATTTTTCCACGTTTTTGGCTCAAGGTGTTTCATCTTTAACTCTAAAGAACACCGCAACAAGTTTGATGTCAAAGCCGACGAGGGAATTTTTCTGGGGTACTCACTCACATCCAAGGCGTACAGGGTCCTAAACAAACGATCAAGAAGGATTGAAGAGACATACTATGTGACCTTCGACGATAACTATGTAAAGAAGCTACAGGCCATAGATGACACTGCCAGTGAAATCTTTCCTCAAACTGGCCAAGTCACAGTCTCAATCGCCAATTTGTACGAAAATTTTATGGAACTATTTGACGAACCGGAAAAAGCTTCTCTCTCCGAAGCAGGTGCAGCTGACAACAAAATAGATCATATGAAGCAGATTGTCGAAGATGCTGCAAGAAGAATGCATGAAGGAGAATCGCCCACTGATGACTCTCCAACCAACAATGCTTCAGTCGAGGGGGAGCCAAGTTCTCATGTCGAGGGAGAGCCTAGCTCACAAGTCCAGGGGGAGCCAAGCTCTACTACTTCAACCGAAGGTCCTTCATCAACCGAAGGTAACTCTCCAACCGAAGATGCCCCTCCAAACGAAGGTGCTTCAATGCCTGAAAGTCCAGCACCGCAAGAAACCCCTGAACCTCATGTTTCTCAAGACTCATCAATTGAGGGGGAGCATGATGATATGATGCTTGATTTCGATAGCCAATCTAAGCCTGAAGAGATGATCAACGCTGAACTAGATCCAACCTTCGATCCGAATTACCCTCCTCTTACAAAATGGACCAGAGATCATCCTATCTCTCAAGTAGTTGGTGATGTATCTGAAAAGGTTCTGACCCGATCTCAACTGAAGGCAAAACAGACATCCTTATTCTCAAAGGTTGAGTTTTGTATGTTTAACTCATTTGTATCAAAAGTTGAACCGAAGACAGTGAACACTGCCCTCGATCACTCTGATTGGGTTCAAGCAATGCAAGACGAACTGAACGAGTTCGAAAGGAACAAAGTCTGGCGCCTCATTCCAACTCCTCCGGATGCTTCAGTTGTTGGTCTTAAATGGGTTTTTAGAAACAAAATGGACAAGGAAGGTAATGTCATAAGGAACAAGGCTCGTCTGGTTGTTAAGGGATACTGTCAGGAGGAAGGGATAGATTACGAAGAGACGTTCGCTCCAGTAGCTAGGCTAGAATCGGTTAGAATATTTCTGGCTTATGCTGCTCACAAAAACTTTGAGGTCTTCCAAATGGACGTCAAGTGTGCATTTCTCAATGGAGAACTTGAAGAAACTGTGTATGTGGAGCAACCTCCTGGGTTCGTGAATGAAAAGTATCCAAATCATTGCTACATTCTGGATAAAGCTGTGTACGGCCTTAAACAAGCTCCGAGAGCCTGGTATGAAACGCTTACAAAATTTTTAAAGATGTCCAAATTCAAACAAGGTTCGGTTGACCCAACCTTCTTTCGCAAAAAGGAAGGTAACCACCTTATGATAGTTCAAATTTATGTCGATGACATCATCTTTGGCTCTACGAATCCCAGCTTAACAGCTGAATTCAGAAAGTTGATGGAGACTAAGTTTGAAATGAGCTCAATGGGTCCTATTAATTTTTTCCTTGGTTTAAATATAAGACAGGGACCCGAAGGCATCTTTATCAATCAGGAAGCTTACACGAAGACTCTCCTAGCAAAGTTTGGCATGATGGGAGACTCAAAAGTCAAAGTCCCAATGGCATTCGGCACCAAACTTACCCCTTCACTGGATAAACCGGCTGTCGACATCACGCTCTATCGTCAAATGATAGGCTCACTGATGTATCTAACTGCTAGCAGGCCTGATATCATGTTTTCTGTATGTTATTGTGCTCGATTTCAGGCTAACCCACGCGAACCTCACATGCTGGCAGTGAAGAACATCCTACGCTATCTCAAGCGAACCGCCTCCTTAGGTCTATGGTATCCATCCAATTCAGGCTTCTTCATTCAAGCCTATTCTGATGCTGACCTTGGAGGATGTGGACTCGACCGCAAAAGCACAACTGGTGGCTGTCAATTTCTTGATGGGAAATTGGTCAGCTGGCAATCCAAGAAACAAACATGTGTGTCGCTGTCTAATGCTGAAGCGGAATACATTGCCGCTGCATCCTGCACATCACAAGTGATTTGGATCCAGAGTCAACTTCGAGACTATGGACTCAATATGAAGAAGATCCCTCTATATTGTGACTCTGAAAGTGCAATTAGGATCTGTCATAACCCGGTGCAACACTCTAAAACCAAACACATAGCACTGAGGTATCACTTCATAAAAGATCATGTGGAAGATGGAAATGTCGAAGTTCACTTTGTAAGAACCAGTGATCAACTGGCTGACGTCTTTACCAAAGCTCTTCCAGAAGCATCGTTCAATAAAATATTGAAAGGGCTAGGAATGATGGAATCAGAGTCAGTACCTCACACTACCTCTCAATCTCAAACGTAAAAAGTGAATCCAACCGAACGTTCGGGTTCGGTTCAACCATTTCACTCGCTCATTACTTCAAAGGTAGTTTTTCTGAGTTGTATATTTCTTGTGCAAAATTTGTTTTTCTTTATGCAAAAAGTTTTTTTATTTGCATATCTAAACTCCTTGGTTTCTTAAAAATTTTCCAAAACCGAAACCAACCGAAGGTTCGGGTTCGGTTTTTCAAAATTTTCCTGAACCGAAACCAACCGAAGGTTCGGGTTCGGTTTTTCAAAATTTTCCTGAACCGAAACCAACCGAAGGTTCGGGTTCGGTTTTTCAAAATTTTCCTGAACCGAAACCAACCGAAGGTTCGGGTTCGGTTTTTCAATTTTTTTCTTTCCAAAGTTTTTTTTAAAATCGTATTTTTTTTTCTTTTAACTCTTTTATAATTTTTTTTAAGTCTTATTTTTTAATTTTAATTTTTATTTTTATTTTCAATTTCAAAAACTCCAAAAATATTTTATTTCCTTTTGTGTGCTCATTCGTTTATGGAGATATATTTGATGACTTACTCAAGTGTCCCTAGAAGCATGCTGCTGTATGTGTCCCAAGCCTCATAAGATTTTGAATAATAGCTTTCATGACCTGGTATACACAAACCTTGTCTTCCCAATAAGGCTAACTCATTTATTCTAATCGTGAGCTACCTCACTCTTTTCTCACATGAGTTCAGAGTCTCCTGCTTGGTCCTTATGTTCGCAGCAGAGGTACTATGTCTTCTTTCACCATCCCCATTACACTTCTCCATCACATTCGTTTCATCACTGTAACCCTTGAGACTCTCAGCAACTACCACTGAGGTTTATGGTTACACAACATCTGTGTTTATGATCTTAGCTTCGTGTCACTACGAGCTAAGTGAAACCCAAAATTCAACACCAACGAATTGACGGTGACCAATTAACTTGATCAAGTTTTCACCAATGAATTAACGAATGTACCTTCATGGAATCTCAATTTCTTTTCTTTTTGCGTGGTTCCAATGAAATTGTTACACACCATGACATTTCTTCCCAAGGGATCCAGTTTTAAATTTTTATCTGAGATTTCATATTAATCCAAGCCGCTACAAAATCAACTCAAACCTACTTGTTCAACAGACTACACTGGTCTCACAAGTACTTTGTTCACATTCGTTCTTATATCAAGAATTGAATTGCTGAATCAAAGCGAAGCCACCCTTATTTAGCCTAATTAAAAGAAGCCTTTCAACATTTATTAATAAATGTCTGATCGTAATTCAACGGGATTCCACACTAACACTTCGGGGTCTCTCTTGACCTTGAAGGAAGAGATTCGTGCCCGGGATCATCAGTTTCGTGTCATTATTGACATCACAGATTATCCTAAAAAGAGTTGCTTTATTTCTTTATTTTTTTACACTCTTTGCACGAAAATCCTAGATTTTCAAAAATTCCGTTACTAATTATTTTACAGGCTGGATATTTACTGGATGGTTACAAATGAAGTTGTGGTCGACAATTAGCCACGTGGATCATAAAGTGGAAACAGCCATTTAAAAGAGGATAAGACAAAAAGTTGCTGACTCGGCGGGAGTTAAATGGATAGAAATTCAAACGACGGTAAAAAGGAGGGCGCGTGAATTTGAAGAGGCCGTGCTTTTTCTGACACTTATTGGACGCGTGTGCAGTATTGAAGCGTCACCCATCTGGCATTAATGGCACGTGTGGAAATGGAAACGATTTCTTTCTCTGAACCGGCGGTTATTGGGCGGCGTGATCCTAGGAATCTGACACTCTCTCTCCTATGTGATCATCGCACGTCCCAACTGCCACCAATCAGTCATTCCAAAAACCCGTTTTGTATTTCCATAAGAGATTTGAAACGATTTTTCTCTCTCTTATCACCTACTATAAAAACCCATCAACACCACCTTTTACCTCTTTACTGCCCCCATAATTCCCAAAGCAAAATTACTCCCAAAACACTCTCCCGGTTATCTTCTTCCCCACACCTGCAACAATGGCTGAATCTTCATCCGTCCATGCTACTTCTCAGATTCTTCCAATCCGTCCTCAGCAATGCCTCGTGATTGATCTCAACCCACTGGCCTATGATCCCTACATGTCGCTGGTTATCGAATGCCTCAAGTACTCCCCGCTTGCTCCGGCATTGTCCAGAATTGAAACGGTGCCACTGGTGGCTCTATCTCAGGTCTATGCGACGGCCTACTACGACAAGGGCGTCGACCGAGTATTCTTTGAAGTGGGAGATCACAAGACTTCCATTTCTCGCTCCCGTTTCTGCACGCTGTTAGGGTTTGCCACTGACTCATCGCGAGTTCACCCGGAGACGATTCCGGTTGGTATGCTCTACAACATGTTCTATAACATGGGCTACACGGAAGTTCTCACCTCCGTCGCCAGGTTCAAGAAATCCTGCCTACCACCCCTGTGGAATGGGCTATTTACAGTTCTCTTCAAGGGACTGTCAGAAAGGAGCTCAGGATCGGACGGGGCCAGTTGTCTTTTCCTGTCAATTATGTATGGGGTGTACAACGGGATCAATCTGGACTATGGATTTGTCCTTTGGCAACAACTGATTCAGAGCCTTTCTTCCACTTCTCGACACTCCGAAGTGTCGCTGGCCCGGTTCTGGATCTTGATCACCAGATGGGCTATGGACAAGTTTAACGTTCCCACAGCCGACGGTGCACCGATGTCTTCTATTGGTACCTTTCATACCAAGAAGATCATCGTATCCGATGCATCGAAATTCTCCTTCATTGGCTCTATCCCTGAGTCGATGTATGCTGATGTGCCAGCAGATAGCCAATTGATCAAAACGATCAAGGAGTTTCAACAAACTAGTCCGAGGGAACTGACACCGGACATGCTGCGATCAATTCATGATACCGACAAACCGGTGGCCAGGGGCAAAAAGGGTGAGAAAGGGAAGCAAGTGTCCAAAGCTCCAAAGGGACCTTCTCCAAAGAAGCGTAAACAACAGAAACCTGCTTCATCCCCACAACCGAAACGGAGGAAGACTCAACCGAAGCGAAAGCTCATCATACCCTCCTCTTCAAGCGAATCCGAAGGTGGGAGTTCGGACTCTGAGGGATCACAAGGAGACGAATCTCCACAACGAGGCAACACACCCCCTCGGTCCCCAACCCCGGAGATGGAACTTCACCAATCACCAGTTCCTTCGCCTCCACCCACAATCCCTATTTCCATTCCCACCATAAACCCTACTATACCACCAACCTCATTCCCTATACCACCACCCATATTCACCACATCAACCGAAACACCACCTGTAACCGAAACCCCTCCCGTAACCGAACCTCCACAAACCGAAACCCATACACGACCACCACCCGAAACTAACCCCCCACCCACTCAACCTGAACCAACCAAACCCACAACACCCCCAGCTTCACCACCACCTCAATCTCCAGAAGACGCCTCCGATGGCGATGATCAATACCTTGGTGGTGATCACATGAACTTTGATTCGGTCTACTATAGTCCGTTTCAAGTTCAAAGTGATGAGGAGGATGATGCTCCAGTGACAAAGAAGCATCTTCGCGAGCTTAACGAGAAGGTTGATCAACTTCTCGCCTCCTCTTCCAACCAGCAGTCATCCTTGTCTGAAGCTGCCCTTCAGAAGATAGTTGATGCCTTCTCCAAGGCTCAACATGATTCAATGGCCTCAGCAACTGCTGCGATAGACGCCTCCACCCGAGCCTGTGAGGCTGCGACCGAAAAAGTCGATAAACTATTCAATGACGCTACAATCCTGCTGCAGTCTATGCAGAAAAGCGCCGAAGCCACGAAAACAACTCTGGAACCAGTTGTTCATCAATTGGCCCAGTTTGTAAAGACGGAGTTATCCTCGTTCGCTACCCTCAGACAGAACCTTAGCGACGACAACTCGGCACTTCGTGCCTCCATCGATGCCCGCTTGGCAAAGCTACAAGAGGATCTTGCGGCTGAAAATTCACTGATGGACGTCCTGGCGAGTAAGACTACCGCCCTTAAGGTCAAGAGCACCCAACTTTCCAACTCCGAACAAGAATTGGAAACTCTTCGATCCGAGAGGGAAGTCATAAAGACGTGTGTTTCGGATGTCCACGCCGCTCTCTCAAACATCCTGGAAACACACGACCCCATCCTTAATCACTCGGTGAGGCGCACCCTCGCTGAAAAGCTCTCCCCGGCCATGGACCTCTTAAGCAAGATTGAAGGCCTGCCGAGTTTCGTGTCCATTCCGAAACAAGGGGGAGATGAGAAGAAAGGATCGAAACCACCTCCTTCCTCCAAAGCTACTCACACAACCGAACCACCCCCAACTGGTCATGCCTCGGGTTCGGGTGTGAAGAACAAGGGTAAAATCATAGCAGAGGGAGGAGATGACGATGAAGATGAAGATGAAGACAAGGAGACCATTGCCGACATGTTGAAACGGAAAAACAGTCGCAATGCTGAAGATGATGCCAGTCGTGTGGCGCGTGAGGCTGAAGAAGCCGAACGAAAGCAAAAAGAAGCCCACGATCTCCTTGAGAGCCGAAAGCTGCTCTTCCCTGCCTGGACCAGGGATCGTTTGATAAAAGAGGCCATAGAAACTCCAAGCATACTATGGCTCGAGCCGGTGATATCGTTCGACTGCAACAACACCATCGATTCGCAGTTCGATATGCCACTAACTCGAAAGGCGTTCGTCTTCCACGCCTTCTCCAACATCTTTGAAGTCCCGCATCCGAACGATGAGCTTGACAGGGAGCTCATTGACTTCTACCTGGAGGCCGCTCGCCCTCAATACCTTACATGGAGCGCCCAGAAGATTGTCAATGTTCGGGTGATGAAGCCTTTTGCCGTGGGGAGATTCACAAACGTCAAGTTCAAGCTTATCCGAGGATCTGCAAGAACTGCTCACATGATCTCTCTGGCGGATCTGCCCAATCTGAACCCTCATGATTGGATAGTCTTGTACAATATCCTGCTGACAAACGAAGCCGAATATGGTCCCATCTTAGACCATGTCAAAAGGATGCTGGCATGCTATATCATGGAGGTGGCCCTAATGGATCAGGAGGTTGCCACAGTTTTTAAGAAGAAACCGAAAGTCAAGCCTGTGGGATCGGCCAGTGATCTAAACACAATGCAAATGGGCAAGATAGATCCAAGGCGAAACTCTGTGATGTTCACCAGAGCCGAAGGACAGAAATGTCTGTTCGCTTTAGCTGACAAGCACCTCTACACCACTACCTGCTTGGAACACGTCCTATCAATCGTCAAGCGGTGTAAGGACAATTCGGCTGATGACATCAAGTACTTCAATGATATGATCAATTTGTACATCCGGTTTAGACAGACCATCCTTTCCATAACCAAGTGTCTGTTTAGTACCGTGAAGAAGAAGGTACCAGCTTCAGCCGCCGGCCCAAGTAAGAAGTGAAGGTCTCGCTCCAAATTGACGCAAAGGGGGAGATTGTTGGGCTGAAGTTCTATTAGATGTTGCGTCTTTTGGGCTCGTTAGATTAGCCTTGTATTCTCCGGTTTGGGCCTGTCCAACCGAGAGCCTTTTATGTATTGTATATAAGTTAATGCTTGCATGCATATTAGGTTAAGATTCTAGAGATTATCGATATAGCGATTTATCAAGAGTACAATATTTTCCAGTAATCCTTCTTGTAATCTTCCAATCCTTTACAGTTGATGTTCTTAATCGAGCTCTTCTAAGGATTTTATTTAATCATTCGACACGATTGATTCAAGCTGTTTTGTTCTTAATATTACGTTCTGCTTTGTTTTTAATATTGTGTTCTTGCTGTTTCATACTCATATACTTGTTCAAGATCTAATCGATCTTCATAGATTAAAAGTTGTTTTAATCCCATCAGTCACCTTCTGGCAAAGACTCATTAACGTGAATGAGTTAGCAACAGCATTGTTTGCGTTTGAAATCTACAAATAGAAAGGACAAAGTTTGATTAGAATTGGATCCCTAATTAAACACCCAAAATGAAAAATTAGGGCTAGGACCCAACAACATTATTTACATATCAAAAAAGGGATGTCGTAATCCAACATGCAAATAATTTGGAGGTAAGTGAATGACGATTCACTAATTCTTCACCTTGAAAACATAACCTTAAGTTTTATTGAGAATTCCTAGATTTTCTTTGAGATTCATTGAACCTTTCAATGGCATGTTTAAATCTCGATATGCCCCTCTAGTTTGTGACTGGGATACCGAGGATCACAAACTGGGTGTGAATTACCATGCAAATCTACATGGTGCCTTCATTGTTACAATCATCTATTAGATGTGCCGGTAAACCACACACGCTCCATCGAACTATGATAAACAATGAATCACCCTTTGCCACCTTTGCTTAGAACCAATCGTGTGCCGGTAAACCACACACGCTCCACTAACTTCTTAGCAAGGGTGCAAAGTGCAATTTCATGGGATTGCATAAATTCACTTTTCCTAAAGTAACTAAGATTGGGAATTTTATAAAATAGTTTAGTTACTTTATAGATTCATTATACTTATTAATGAGGAGAGAGAATTGCCCTATCCTACCCGTTTGGCTAACGACCCTCCACCGGTCAAGCAAGCGGTGGGTGTGAGTGTACACCCATTAAACGCCATTTGATAGGAAGCAACCTTATACCAACCTTATAGACCGGCTTCGTGAATGAGGCCTACTAATGGTAAGACTAGCATTTTAATTTTACTTATATATATATATATATATATATATATATATATATATATATATATATATATTAAGCTTTTAATAATATAATAGTATAGGGTTGAATTTTAAACTTGTAAAACTCTAGGGGTTGAAATTTAAATTCTTCTAAATTAAACTATTAATCACAATATTAAAATTTCAAAACTTCGGGATAGATATTGAACCTTTTCAAAACAATAGGGATCAATTAACAAATAATTCAAATTAAACCATTAATTTCATAATTATCTATATTTGACCTAATCCAATTTTAGTCATTAGATAATTACCAAATAATCTTAAATAGTCCATATTTATCACATAAATAATCAATATTTAAAAGATTTGAAATTATCTATATTTATGTCAAGGATAATCATTAAATTAGGTTAAAATTCGGATTTTTACATAATAAAACGATTTAGGTATCAATCCAAGACAAAAAAGCAATAAAATCCCGAATTATCCTCTGTTTGATGCTCGGACTCGCCGAGTCAAGCTTTGGACTCGCCGTGTAGGGCCAACTCGCCGAGTCCAAACACTGACTCGCCGAGTTGGGTCGGACAGAGGTGAAGAAAAACAATTTCCAGCAAGCAAAACAGTTAAGCATCACATTCAATTGAAACCAATCTTGGCTCTGATACCACTGATGGGTTTTCGACATAAGAACTTTCCCTATGTGCAGATACAACCCTATAGCTTGGATCTAGGTTTCTCTAATTGAACATGCAATATATCCAAGACTTTCATGGCTAGATCTAATGTAAACTAACAATAAGACATATGAAAAACAGATCTAGAATAATACCTTGAGTTACTTTCTTGAAACCTTCCTCTTCTTGGAGCTTAGAGTCACAAATGTCACTCCTCTAATGGCTTACAAACACCAACTAGCAAGAAGATGATTTGAGAGAGGTGAGGAAGAGGGAAATCGGATCTAGGGTTACTCCAATAACAAGGGTCCGATTTCCACAACCCCAAGGGTCTATTTATACTTGTGGGCTCCTAGGGTTTCACCCTAAAACCCTAATTGGATAACTAGCCTCAAAGCAATCCAATATCCCTTCTAGATAAGGCCTTGGATGATTTCTAGGTGATCCACATCCCTAAAATCGTCCAACCCATATCCATAAGGGTTATTAGCTCAAAATACAACTTTCACACATTTGACAGTTTATGCCCCTTTATTCAATTAATCTCTTTAAGTCACCAAATTAATTCCTAATTAATTTATGACTTATATTAATCAAATAATATTATTATTCCTTTAACATATTATCCTTATAATACATTAATAATAATATCTCTTCTCTCTAAATCACCCTGTCAAGTTGCTATGGTGAAGGCAACCCAAAAGGACCATGCACAATCGGGTCAAGTACTTACCAAATATAGTTACAGCCTTAGACACTAATCCAACAACTAGTACATTGTATTCCGAACCAAGAACTAACCACGACTTTTAGGAAAATAAGGGTTTTTCCTGGGATAACATAACTGCTCTTAACCAAACTATGTAACAAATGGATAACTAAACTTTACTTATAAGAAAATATGGGATTTTCTTCGATAACGACTTTTTCAGAAAACCAAAGGAAACTTGTTCTTTTACGAAAACAAACCGCTTATGAACTCACTAGCTTTATGCTGATTTTCAAACTGCTTGTATTCTCAGGTTTGCATTAGACAGGTACCCTGCGATCTTTAGAGAAGACGGAGCGTATAGAAGACTCGTCTTAGCTTTTGTTCATATGATATATATGTATAACACTTGTAACACTTTGTTTTCAGACAATGTAAATATTTCTATGTAATGTAATGTTTGTGTTTACTACTCTTACTATGTACATTCGTTGCGATACTACATGACGTCCTCCGCCCCGGAACGTTTCCGCCATTGGTTTCGGGGTGTGACAAACACCCCGGTATGTCTGACATGGGTAGGTTGAGCACCCATGTATTCTCAGTAGGGTAGGTCGGGCACCCAGATATGCCTGGAAATATGTTTATGATTTATATGTGGTAGGGAAACTCAGTCAGCTTCGTGCCTATGGTTTTCAGTTTTGGTTTCAGGTACTTCCAGCTCGAAAGGGAAAGGGCCGGCTTGATTGCATCGCATAACACCATGATTTTCCGCATTAGTGATTTTGGGATTATGAATCTGATGATGATTTTTTTTTGGTTCTAAAATTTGGGGTGTTACATCTTCAAAGCGAGAGAAACATATATTATCTTCCAAATACGAACCCCCCCCCCCCCCCTTGAATAATCATCACTCCCTCTTGAATCTTCAACGAATACCATGGAGAGAATTTGTAAAGTTAAGAAGAATCACCAACAATCATCGCTATCTCATAGAGTAAGTCGTATAATCTTCTCTGTCATAATGAGCGAGTTTGCCAAAATAGATCTTCAAAAACCCATCAGGTTTGATGAAATAAATCCATTTTGAATATTCATGATTCTAAAAAAACAAAACGGAAAAATAACAAAAATTGATTTTGAATTTTTTGATTTTTAAATATTGGAAAAAAAAAAAAAGAATAGAATAAGAGGCAATTTATTTAGAAGGGATTAAAAAGAATAAGACAAAAGAAAGGGATAATAAGTGAAAATATTTTGGTAAGAAGTGGTTAATGTGGTAAAATTGAAGAATTTATGAACAGTTTGGAAAAATGGGTTGGAACTGCCAAGCTAATAGAACTCCAAGGACTGAAATTATAAATTGAAGCGTCTTCTTCATTTAACCGAATGTAAACTCGTTGTTTGACTTTAAGTCAAAATCGAAATACGTCTTCATTCAGGTTCCAATTTCCAATTAAATTACGAACGAGATTATAAGATACAAACTCCTCCGATTTCGAATTTGATAATGAGATACAATACCGAAACCGACAGGAGATTTATGAACATGTTAACTCCGATTGCGATTTCTGATTTGCAACCTCCGAACACATAAACTCCGAAAGTGTTGTAGTGCGAAGCCGATTCCTTCCGAGCCTAGAACTCCGAATGACAGAACTCCGAACGACAGAACTCCGACTCCGATTCGTTCCTAGAACTCCGAACGCTCGGAGTGATTCGGAGATGAATGGTAAATTCCTAACTTAAATACGAGTCCGATTGTGAATTGCGTGTTCCGATTGATTTCCGTTAGAAGATCCGAAGAGCAAGTGTCGATTACGAGTTTCAATTTCTGCAAAGCCATTTGTTCGTTCCTTACCCGATGCAAAATGAGGATTTCCTTACAGTTACACTTTTGGCCCCTAAAGAACCAGCTAAGAATCAAATTCAGCCCAATATATCAATCAAACTTCATTTTTTATTGTAATTCCAAATTTGACCCTTAATGTTTTAATCAATTCACACTTTTTACCCAAATTCCGAAAGTGACAACATTTTGGGAATAATTCCGAATCTGACCCTTTGTTTGTAGTACACTGACAGTTTCAACCCACTTTTTGTTGTAATGTCAAATTGCAACCCTCATTTTGCAGAAAATGTCATTTTTCACCCACTTTTTCAACCTTTTTAGCTTTTGTCATTTCCAACCATTAAAAATCAATAAAAAAATGATTTCTTCAACAAACTTTCTCCTTTTTAACTCAATTTTCATCACCTTTTGGTTTCTTGGATACCCATTTACTTGAAGAAAATCGTTCATATTAAGAAAATAATATCCTACCAGGTACAGTATAGTGAGAAGACTCACCTCAGTGAAGTCGGATAAACTCTCGTGCTCGATGTCCCGACTTAGCCTCCTCCTATTATTCAAATAACATCCTGATCATAATTCTCTCATGATATCATCTCTACAAACTGGGTAGAAGGCCATTCTACCCTACCTTGAACTCTCCTAAATCAGTCTTGACCAAAACCCTAAAGTCAACGAAAGTCAATGGTCAAACTTTGACCCGACTCGTCGAGTGCACATGGGCGACTCGGCAAGTCCATACGGGTTCTCTGAATCCTTTTAGCCCCTCTTGACTCGTTGATTCATCATTCCACTCGACGGGTTACACCTGTCACGAATCGCGGGGCAACCCCGACTCGACTCGTCGAGTTCGCTCATGGACTCGGCGAGTTCTTTCCATGCTGACACTCAAATGAGCTTCTGAGGTCAGATCTGTTCCTCTAATCCGTAGATCTAACCTCCCCAAGCTCAATAAACACGTAAAGGTTCGAACCTGATACTCATGCAACATCCAAATGACACTACTTGATGATTTGGCCCCAAATACAACATTCTAAGTCCATTTCTTCCATAACTCAACATAAAGCAAGATGGATAACATTCTCTGGACCACTGTGGGTCCAGATCTGAAGTCTAAACATGATAAGGGACCATATTCCTAACAAATCATCCCAATAAAGGGTATAAGAAACCCTAGATCCATGGATTCTTTAACAAAACAGAAAGAGGGTCGATATGCTACCTCAAAGATGATGCCCTCTGCTTGAAATCCATAAATATGCAACCTCCTTGGCCTCCTCTAAGCTAGAATCAAATTCTTCTTGCAAAACAAACCCAAAAGGTCCAATAATGGTTTCTTCTCTCTCACAAACGCTCAAGCACTATTAGGGTTTCTCTCAAGGGTCTGGTAGCCGCAAATGGTAGCTATAAGGGTCCTTAAATAGGTCCCAAACCCGAGAAATTAGGGTTTCATTAAACAGCATGGACTCGCTGAGTCCACTCATGGACTCGCCGAGTCCTTCATTAAATCAGACCAAAAGATGCGCGATCCCACTCGGCGAGTCTGAGCGCCTACTCGCCAAGTCCCTCTCATATATTCAATATAAATACTTAACATAGGATACCTAGGAATCCGGATGTTACAATTCTCCCCCACTAGAATCAGACTTCGCCCTCGAAGTCCTGCTCGACAAACAACTCTGGATGCTGCTCTCACATCTCCAACTCTAGCTCCCAGGTCAGCTCGAACCCTTTTCGATGTTGCCACTGGACTTGCACCAGTGACACCTCCTTGTTCCTTAGAACTTTGATCTTCCGATCCCGGATCGCGATTAGCCTTTTCGCATAATTCAGACTCGCATCCACTTGAATATCCTCCAAAGGTACCACCACCGACTCGTCAGCTATACATTTCCTCAACTGCGACATGTGGAAGGTATTGTGAATCTGGCTCAAATCCACAGGTAGCTCTAACCTATATGCTACCTTGCCCACCCTTGCGGTCACCCTGAATGGATTGATGTACCGGGGCCCCAACTTGCCCCTCTTCCTGAATCAGATCACTCCTTTCCAAGGAGATACTTTCAGGAGTACAAAGTCCCCTACTTGGAACTCCATCTCGGATCATCGCCGTTCCGCATAACTCTTCTGACGACTCTGAGCCGTCAGTAACCTCTGTCTAACCCGCTGTATCTGCTCTGCCATCTGAAGTACTATCTCAGTGCTACCCATCACACGCTGCCCCACCTCTCCCCAGCAAATGGGAGTCCGACACCTCCTCCCATACAACAACTCGAAGGGAGGCAAATTGTCACACCCCGAAACCCAGGGCAGAAACGTTCCGGGGTGGAGGTGACTTCATGTTGAATATTATAACCAATGTACATAGTAAGCTCAATAAACACAAAACATTACATTACATAAAATCATTTACATTTGTTTGAAAGTAAAGTTATACAAGTGTTATACATATATAGCATATGAATAAAAGCAAAGACGAGTCTTCTAACGCTCCGTCTTCTCCAAAAGATCGCGGGTACCTGTCTAATGCTGACCTGAGAATACAAGCAGTTTGAAAATCAGCATAAAGTTGGTGAGTTCATAAGCGGTTTAGTTTTGAAAAGATCGAGTTTCCTTTGGTTTTTCTGAAAAAGCCGTTATCCAAGAAAATCCCATAGATTCTTATGAAAATAGTGTAGTTATCTTTCGATACACAATTTCATTTATGAGTAGATATGTTGTTCCAGGAAAATCCCATATTTTCCTATTAGTTTAGTTTTCCATTCGTTACACCATTTGTTTACGAGTTGTTATGTTATCCCAGGAAAATCCCATATTTTCCTAAATGTTGCAGTTAGTTCTTAGTTTGGGTTTCGATGTGCTAATATCTACCATACTTATAGTATTAATTAGGTGTTTTGATAACTTAGTTACCCTACATTCAAATAACGATTATCTACTATACTTAGTTGTATTTTCGAATATTTGGATACACTCAGAAACGTACATTAACTGTATATTCGAAGTTCTGGTGATTTCCAAAAGAATACATTAGACGTATCTTCGAAACTCTGTCGACATCCAAAGGCGTATGTTTTCGAAACTCAGTCGATGTCCAGAGGCTTACTTTCAAATTATTTTCGAAACTCTGGTGACACTCAAGGCGTACATTAGCTGTATATTCGAAGTCTTGGCATCATCCAAAGGCGTGCTTTCGTATTCGTATTCGTATTCCTATTCCTATTCGCATTCGTATTCGTATTCGCATTCGTATTCGTATTCGTATTCGTATTCGTTATTTGTATTCATATTCGTATACCTATTCCTATTCGTATTTGTATTCGCATTCGTATTCATGTTCACATTTGTATTCGTATTCGTTAATCGTGTTCGTTTTCGTATTCTTGTTCACATTTGTATTCGTATTCGTTATTTGTATTCATATTCGTTATTTGTATTCGTATTCGTATTCGTATTCGTATACCTATTTCTATTCATATTCGTTATTCGTATTCATATTCATTATTTGTATACGTAGGCATATTTTATTAGTATTAATCTTAGTTTATGATTAGTATGATTTCTTTTGCAAAATGTAACAAAGTTTATAACACTTTTTAAAGAAATCAACATTTGGTCTAACAGTTTACTCTGCAATTCGAAACATTGGTTAACATGATTTTTGATATTAAAAGCTTACATAAAATGAAACATTTGAGCTGAAAATAAGTTTAAGTACAAGATTACCTTCTACTTTTGCTTGTATTCCCCCCTGAAAACATTTGTAAAACACGGAAAAAAGGGTAGGGGTATGAACTCACCGGTTGAGGAACGCGACGGTTTGGATCCTAAACGTCGGTTCTGGGTTTACAAATGCACAAGATTCCTATGTAATATGAAAAGATACACATTTGTATCTAATTAGGATTTGAACTACTAATTATTTGAAGATATACACTTCTAGTCGCGACAACACTTCAATACAAGTGTTTGGAGGGACCCGGGTGACATCTATGGACACATATAGCTTGGATATGGAGTTTACTCTTCAAGAGTAAACTCACACAAGATTTTTCGGCCCTAAAGACCCACTCCCCATGAGTTTACAGCCGTAAACTCATGGTGGTGTGTTCTAGAGTGCTAAATGGCCTTGAATCATTTGAGGGGTAATTCTAGGTTTGGTTTCAAGGCATGGGAAAGTAGTTTGAGCATCTTACAGACCATTTGCAGAGTTTACGACAATAAAATATATGTTTATGGCCGTAAGCTCTTGTATATATATATATATATATATATATATATTCAAAATGTGTTTTGGTGGTCCATAGTCAATCACATGTGATTTCAAGTCATATTACAAGCATTGGATGGAATTTAAGGCATCCTTTGACCATGTTTTAGGAGTTTACGGCCCAAGAATCCATCTTTGAAGGGTTTACGGCCATGAACTCCTTAGGGAGTTGTTTTCATCAAGTTTTAGGCTTCTAATTCGTTTGTGGTTGCTTCTAGATTTTAGTCCAAGGCTATTGGCGTGTTTAAGTGGCATTTAAACACTTGGAAATGAGTTTACTCTCCATGATAATGAGTTTACGGCCCAAGAAAGATCTTGGGAATTAAATTCATGTTTAATCCTCTAATGTTGAGTTTAAGGTGTTCTAAGTCCAATCCCATAAGTCTATAAGCCATGTCTAAGCTCCAATGGTGTTTTCGAAGGGTTTTTAAGGCTCAAAAACCCCAATAATATGTGTTCACGGCCCAAGAATCTTCCAGGGCCGTAAACACATGTTTATGGTCCTAAATCATGATTTGAACTCGAAATTGAAGGCTAAAGATGTTATACTAGGAGTTAGGGTAGTTACCTTGATGATTTGAAGCCTTAATTTGGTGATTTTGGACCTTGAGTTTGGATTGAGGAGAGAGGTTAGTGAGAGAGAGTAGTGAGAGAGTGAAAAAGCTTCAAAATGAAGCTTAATCAACTTTATATATGGTTCGGGTTTGGGGCACAGTGGAATTGAAAAGATATATGGATGAATCTTGTCCCGAAATTCAAAGATTAAGATACAGTTCATGAATTGAAAAGAGATATGGATGAATCTACTGCTTCGGGTCTTCACGCTCCCAAGTGGAATCTGGTCTCCGCTTGACATTCCAGCGAACCCTCACTATTGGGATGCGGCTTTGTTTCGTACGTTTGATCTCTCAATCCATGATCTCAATTTGTTCTTCCATGGAGGTTTCAGTCTTTCGTTGATTTTGGAATTACTAGGGTTTCGTTGGGCAAACACTTCTAAAGATTCGAGATGAGGAAGACAGGATGGATACTACTAAGTCCTTGAGATAGTCGAAGTTTGTAGTTCACAGTTCCTATTCCGGCCGGGATTTCGAAAAGTCCGATGTACCACGGGTGAAGTATTTCGCACTTCCCAAAGTATATCATGCCTTTCTGGGATAAGGCCTTCAACAGGACACAAGCTCCAACAAGAAGGTACATCTTCATGTGGTAGAATAGCTAAGGGTCTGATGGTTCTAAAAGAAATTTCTGGGTGATTCTGCGATAATAGTCGACGGGACCCAAGAATTGACAGGTTTCTCTGGATATCTCCGGTACCGACTAATTTCTTATCGCCTTAGTTTTTAGAAAGGTCCGCGGGTATGACTGCTTTGTTTACTACATGACCAGGGAAAGTGGTTTGACCGAAGGGCATCACTACTAACTCGTAGTGACCATATCAAGCCCTGGTCGCTGTCTTGAACACATCATTCACACGGAGGTTTGGCTACGAGGTAGTTCCAGGGATTAGGTCGATACGAGACTTGACTAGACGTTCGGAAGGAATTCTTGGGAAATCTTTGGGATATGCGTTAAAGAAAGAGTTGCAAACTTCCCGTTTCCTGATGATCATACGGACGAGGAATGCATGGCACTCCTTTCAGGAAAACTTTTTAAGTTTTCATGTACAAAGTGATGCAAAGGTTGGATTTAGGTTTGTTGCCGAAGATCATGAGAATTGGGTCAGAGGAAAGATTTAGACGGGCGACCATTTCGAAACCAAGAGTAACAGCATGAATGAGACCCGGTCATTACATGCCAATGATAGCATCAAGGCATTTCATGAAAAGTTTGCCATTTGGTCGAATGGAAAAGAATAATCGTCCGGATTAAGGATACAACCTTTGGGTATGACGTTAGCGTTCTCTTTCTCATTTTTTAATCATCTTGAAAGTACACTTTTCCGTTACTAACGAAGGATTAAGTTTAGAAAGGTGTTTGAATGGATAGTTAGCAAATTTCTTTTAGCATTAGAATCGAAAAAGGATCACTGGCATAAAATTCGTTGAAGGGAAATATACCTGTGGCAACGGTGGGGTTGGTGGCTGCCCTTTCTTGTCCCATAGTTAGGACTCTCCCAGTGTTGCCCGATGTTACTACCTCAGGGCAGTTTCGCTTGTAATGTCCGACTTCCCCACAACTGTAACAGGTCTGACCGATACTCGATCCGGAAGCTTGAGTAGTTAATTGGGTTGGTGCTCTGCAGCTTCGCGCGAGGTGACCTTCTTGGCCACAGTTCTTACAAAACTTTGCATGACAAGGGCTAGGGATACGATGGTGGTAACTACACCGGTTACACCACGGGAGAATACCGGCATATCCGGTGATAGGTGCTTGAGCTGAGGAACCGACAACAGAAACAACAGCAGGGGTAGTGGCAGCATGGACTGCCACTATCTGTTGTTTCTTTGAGGACTCCAGGGAAGACCGACTCTTCTTCTTCTTCTTCTTCCAAAACTTTCTTTTCTCATCACTCTTCTTTTTTGACTCAGGAGTGGTGGCCGCTTCCTCTGGGTCATCGCTATGGTTGATCAAGGTTTGCGCTAGGCATTTGGCGCTGTCATAGGTATCCGGCTTCCCAGCCAAAACGTTCCCTTTGGTCGGCTGGGTCAATCCCCAGATGAACCTCTCAATCTTTTTACTCTCCGGGGTAACCAATCCGAGACAGAGAAGCGCCAATTCATCAAACCTGGATGTGTAGGCGGCGATATCGGAACCTTTCATCTTCAGGTTCCAGAGTTCATTCTCTAGCTTCTTTATTTCACCCCGAGGGCAGTATTCTGCGAACTGAAGTTCCTTCATCACTTCAGAACCCATAGCATTTGCTAAAGGTAAAGTTAAGGATTTGACTCGGCCGTTCCACCAAGTCAGTGCTTTATCGGTGAATGTGCAGGCGGCGAATTTCACCTTGTCGGATTCTGAACAGGCACAAATCTCGAAAATAGATTCGATTTTCTCTAACCACCGAGTTAGAGCAATGACACCCCCTGTGCCATCGAAGAATGTGGGTTTTGCGTTCATAAAGTCCTTATAGGAACACTCCTTCTGGTGTCCTTTATTACCTTCCTGGTTTTGGTTTTGGGGACCACCTCCTGAACCATCGGGGTTCATGTGAGACATGGCGGCTGCTACTGCGGCAGCAACAGTCGCTTCAAATACGACAGGATCAAATTGAGGAGGAGGTGGTGGTGGCGGAGGGTTGTTATTCTTTGAGCTGGGTCTTTTTCTTGGAGGCATCTTGATATAATAAGATCAGGAAAGAGAGGATGGTAAGTCCTCTGAATTGAATCAAGAGATATCACATGTATATATTCCGAATAAGCGATAAAGTAGGAAAAGGGTAATCAAAGCAGATAAATTATCGCTAAAGGAATGATCAAGGAACAACGCGTGAATGAAGATTTCCACAAAGGATTAGCTCGAGAAATACTCCCATAGTATTTCATGGTCCGCTACGACACTGGCTCGATGTTTGTGGTATTGGGTAAGTTTTAGGCATGCTGCATACCACAGTCACTCCCAAGCACATGTTGGCCGTGTCTCGAATGAATATAGTTGGCCAGGCTATATTGATCCTAGACACGACTACATAACTGCCCAGGTTTAATCGCAACGTACAACACCCATTTACTTATGTTTTGTTCTACTTGTAGTTACGGATTTCGACGGTTGGATATACTTGTATACTTTTGAAAATACTTGTATTTTAAAGTATACTTTGAGTTCAGAGCACTTAGGCCCCTTAGTGTTTATAGTCTTATACCATGTAAGCTTTGGTATACTAGTTCACTATAAACAAGGGCTCTGATACCAATCTATCACATCCCGAAACCCAGGGCGGAAACGTTCCGGGGCAGAGGTGACTTCATATTGAATATCATAACCAATGTACATAGTAAGCTCAGTAAACACAAAACATTACATTACATAAAATCATTTACTTTGTTTGAAAGTAAAGTTATACAAGTGTTATACATATATAGCATATGAACAAAAGCAAAGACGAGTCTTCTAACACTCCGTCTTCTCCAAAAGATCGCGAGTACCTGTCTAAAGCTGAACTGAGAATACAAGCAGTTTGAAAATCAGCATAAAGCTGGTGAGTTCATAAGCGGTTTAGTTTTGAAAAGATCGAGTTTCCTTTGGTTTTTCTGAAAAAGCCGTTATCCAAGAAAATCTCATAGTTTCTTATGAAAACAGTGTAGTTATCTTTCGATACACAATTTCATTTATGAGTAGATAAGTTGTTCCAAGAAAATCCCATATTTTCCTATTAGTTTAGTTTTCCATTCGTTACACCATTTTTTTACGAGTTGTTATGTTATCCTAGGAATATCCCATATTTTCCTAAATGTTGTGGTTAGTTCTTAGTTCGGGTTTCGATGTACTAATATCTACCATACTTATAGTATTAATTAGGTGTTCTGATAACTTAGTTACCCTACATTCGAATAACGATTATCTACTATACTTAGTTGTATTTTCGAATATTTGAATACACTCAGAAACGTACATTAACTATATATTCGAAGTTTTGGTGATTTCCAAAAGAGTACATTAGACGTATCTTCGAAACTCTGTCGACATCCAAAGGCGTATGTTTTCGAAACTCAGTCGATGTCCAGAGGCGTGCTTTCGAATTATTTTCGAAACTCTGGTGACACTCAGGGAGACATTAGCTGTATATTCGAAGTCTTGGCGTCATCCAAAGGCGTGCTTTCGTATTCGTATTCGTATTCCTATTCCTATTTGCATTCGCATTTGTATTCGCATTCGTATTCGTATTCGTTATTTGTATTCGTATTCGTATTTGTATACCTATTCCTATTCGTATTCGTATTTGCATTCGTATTCGTTTTCATATTCATGTTCACATTTCTATTCGTATTCGTTATTCGTATTTGTTTTTGTATTCGTGTTCACATTTGTATTCGTATTCGTATTCGTTATTTGTGTTTGTATTCGTATACCTATTTCTATTCATATTCGTATTCGTATTCGTATTCATATTCGTATTCGTATTCGTATTCGTGTTCGCATTTGTATTCGTATTCGTTATTCGTATTCGTATTCATTATTTGTATTCGTAGGTGTATTTTATTAGGATTAATCTTAGTTTATGATTAGTATGATTTCTTTTGAAAAATGTAACATAGTTTATAACACTTTTTAAAGAAATCAGCATTTGGTCTAATAGTTTACTCTGCAATTCGAAATATTGGTTAACACGATTTTTGATATTAAAAGCTTACATAAAATGAAACATTTGAGCTGAAAATAAGTTTAAGTACAAGATTTCCATGTACTTTTGCTTTTATTCCCCCTAAAAACATTTGAAAAACACGGAAAAAGGGTAGGGGTATGAACTCACCGGTTGAGGAACGCGTCGGTTTGGATCCTAAACGTCGGTTCTGGGTTTGCAAATGCACAAGATTCCTATGTAATATGGAAATATACACATTTGTATCTAATTAGGATTTGAACTACTAATTAGTTGAGGATATACACTTCTAGTCGCGACAACACTTCAATACAAGTGTTTGGAGGGACCCGGGTGACATCTATGGACACATATAGCTTGGATATGGAGTTTACTCTTCAAGAGTAAACTTACACAAGAGATTTTGGCCGTAAAGACCCACTCCCCATGAGTTTACAGCCGTAAACTCATGGTGGGGTGTGCTAGAGTGCTAAATGGCCTTGAATCATTTGAGGGGTAATTCTAGGTTTGGTTTCAAGGCATGGGAAAGTAGTTTGAGCATCTTAGGGACCATTTGAGGATTTTACGACAGTAAACTATGTGTTTACGGCCGTAAGCTCTTGTATATATATATTAAAAATGTGTTTTGGTGGTCCATAGTCAATCACATGTGATTTCAAGTCGTATTACAAGCATTGGATGGAATTTAAGGCATCCTTTGACCATGTTTTAGGAGTTTACGGCCCAAGAACCCATCTTTGAAGGGTTTACAGCCGTGAACTCCTTAGGGAGTTATTTTCATCAAGTTTTAGGCTTCTAATTCGTTTGTGGTTGCTTCTAGATTTTAGTCCAAGGCTATTGGCGTGTTTAAGTGGCATTTAAGAAATGAGTTTACTCTCCATGATAATGAGTTTACGGCCCAAGCATGATCTTGGGCAGTAAATTCATGTTTACTCCTCTAATGTTGAGTTTAAGGTGTTCTAAGTCCAATCCCATAAGTCTATAAGCCATATCTAAGCTCCAATGGTGTTTTGGAAGGGTTTTTAAGGCTCAAAAACCCTAATAATATGTGTTCACGACCCAAGAATGTTCTAGGGCCATAAACACGTGTTTATGGTCCTAAATCATGATTTGAACTCAAAATTGAAGGCTAAAGATGTTATAATAGGAGTTAGGGTAGTTACCTTGATGATTTGAAGCCTTAATTTGGTGATTTTGGACCTTAAGTTTGGATTGAGGAGAGAGGTTAGAGAGAGAGAGTATTGAGAGAGTGCAAAAGCTTCAAAATGAAGCTTAATCAACTTTATATATGGTTCGGGTTTGGGGCACGGTGGAATTCTACCCGATACCGACGTTAAACGGGTCTTTTGGTCGCACCCGATTAAGTTGTCGTAACCCGGCAGGACCGATTCAAAAAAATTTCAAATAAGTAATTTGGGCCATTTACATGAGTTTAAAAAGGGTTTAGACACTCATGAGATTATAACGAACATATAAATTTAAATAACTTAGCCCAAAAACGAAATCGGAACGAATTGCAAAAGATGGGCTTTACGGACGAATTGGGTTACGACGATGGATAAACTTTAGGTTGTCACACATACCAATACTAGAATGATGGCTGTTGTTGTACGAAAACTCAGCCAATGGCAAATATGTGTCCCAACTTCCTCTGAAGTCCAACACACATGCTTGGAGCATGTCCTCGAGCATTTGAATTGTCCGTTCACTCTGTCCGTCTGTCTGGGGTGGTAGGCGGTACTGAAATGCAATCTCGTACCCAACTCCTCGTGGAACTTCCTACAGAACCTGGAAGTGAAACGTACATCTCGATCTGACACAATCGAGATCGGAACTCCATGACGCGATACCACCTCCCTCACATACAACTCTCCCAACCTCTCGGCAGAATATCCCTCACTGATAGCAAGAAAATGCGCGCTCTTCGTCAGCCAGTCGACGATCACCCAAATTGCATCGACACCCCTTGCAGTTCTTGGCAATTTGGTGATGAAGTCCATGGAAATCTGTAACGCCCGCAGATCCGGGCTAGTCAAATTAGAGGCAATAAGTGTCGAAAATGACTTTTCGACAGAAGCTTATAAATAATTTGAACCAAGTTGTAGTATATGTCACTAGGTTTCTATAAATATAAAGAACGCCGAAATCCGAGTTATAACGAAGAAGTTATGACCCATCGAAGTTTCGCGACGGAACCGGCTCGATACCGGTAGGCGTAAATAGTGAATTTACGATAGAGCGAGACTTAGCCTTGACGCTCTAAACGAAAGTCGTAGAATATGTTAAAATAAGAACTTCGATAAAAAGAACGCCCAAATCTGACTTCGTATGAAGAAGTTATGATTTTTCGAAGTTTCGGATTAGCTGTGTACAGCCCGAAATTCGAATATTAGATCGAGCGATTTTTAACCGACATGACCTGAACATGTGACATCCCCAAAATCACGGCCAGAAAAGACCGATTTTGTTTATGCTTTATGAAAATCAGAGTACTTCGTTTTATAAAAAGGTTGCGGAATGTGTTCCCAGAAAAACATGGTAAATACGTTATTAAAACATTTTCGAGGAAACGTATTTATTTTATTTTAAAACATTTGGGATGTCATCGTTAATACCGAAACATAAGCATAAACAGAACTTACAATGATTTACACTAGTGATCTACATCTCTTTAAATCTCTCAGTGTAATGTCACTTCACTTCGTCACCTGTGATATACATAAACTGAGTGGGTCAGGTTGGGAAACCTGGTGAGTACATAGGGTTTTCAACCCACAATAATATAATTGTTATGTTTAATCATCAAACAATTAACCCCATTACCCATCCCCGTTATCTTCTTTACTCTTAAGGATTTAACCTAAGAGTCGTCTATCCTACATTCGTTTATTCCGAAGTCCCTTACTTCCAGGGTTATAGGACTGGCACTAAATCCATAGCTGCCAATGTTCGTTCATAAAGCACTAATTCCATAGCTGCTATAGTCTATTCATCGGGTACTAAATCCATAGCTACCAGTCTTTATCTAATAGGTACTAAGTCTATAGCTACCAATGTTCAACAGGTACTAAGTCCATAGCTACCAATTCCTACAGGTACTAAATCCTTAGCTACCAGCGTCTAACTAATAGATACTAAGTCCATAGCTACCAATTCCCAACAGGTACTAAATCCATAGCTACCAACGTCTAAAAGGTACTAAGTCCATAGCTACCGGTGTTTGTCCCATAGGCACTAAGTCTATAGCTGCCAATGTATACTCACGTCATCTTCTATCTCTCATCATTCATCTACCCATCTCATACCCAACATTTTCGTATATATAAAATACGTATACAGTTTAAGTCCTTTAAAACATGTATAAAACGTTCAACCAGCATAGACAACAAGTATTCAGATAATGTGCACACGTAGCACGTAGTTTATATAAAATACTTCATATCTATGTGTAAGATGAAAGGGACCATGCACTCACTTGAAAGGTGGTGAGTCGGCACTCGGACAGCACTTCGTTACTCTTAAAACAATTATCCCTTGACGAAACCTAGTATCATTACCACTAGAGTTTAGTCTAACGCTTGACGAGACTAATTTAATAGTCTAGCTATTATTACTATTATATAAGCGTTAAATAACACTCAATATAACTCATAATAATAGCCTAAATAATTATTTTAAGGTCCTAACAATGTTACTATAATTAAATAAAATCTATATTAAATATACTATAGGCGTAGCTCACTTACAGCGGGTTTTTATTAAAAACCGGGCTTCGCTGGAGCAGCGTTTCCGAGCCGAAAGCTTTTCTTCTCGGAGCCGTCGGGCGCTCCGGGGCTCTCTTCTCGTGCTAGGGAGGTTCCGTAGACTTGGGAGGGGTTTAGGGAGGCTAGAGAGAAGTTAGAGAGAGAAAGAAAGGCTTATGGTGTGAAGAAAATATGAGGAGTTCACCCTTGTATTTATAGGAAGTGTATAGTAAAGTAGTCTCCAAGCTTCGTCCGTAACTTTTGCATACGAGCTCCGTTTTTGTCTGTCTTTTTACTGTTGAGTTCCTATTAATGAGATCTTCAACTTTCATTTAGACCTCGTTGGCTAATTCTCATTCTATCTCGGATTTACAAAACTGTATCAAATTCGCCGCGCTCGAAAAGTAGGGACTAAGCTTTGTCCATAACTTTTGCATACGAGCTCCATTTTTGTCTGTCTTTTTACCGTTGAGTTCCTATTAATGAGATCTTCAACTCTCATTTAGACCTCGTTGGCTAATTCTCATTCTATCTCGTATTTACAAAACTGTATCGAATTCGCCGCGCTCGAAAAGTAGGGACTAAGCTTCGTCCATAACTTTTGCATACGAGCTCTATTATCGACGTTCTTTATATCCACGCGTTGGTATTTACGAGTACTACAACTTTCATTTAGATCCTGTCGGCTAAAAATCGACCGATCTAAAATTCAGATTTCGGGCTGTGCACTGCTATGCTAAATCTTAGAAAAAATCATAACTTCCTCATACGAAGTCAGATTTGGGCGTTCTTTTTATCGATGTTCTTAGTTTAACATATTCTACGACTTTTGTTTAGATCACTAAGGCTAAATCTCGCTCTATCGTAAATTCACTATTTACGCTTCTCGGTATCGTGCCGGTTCCGTCGCGAAACTTCAACGGGCCATAACTCCTTCGTTATAACTCGGTTTTCGGCGTTCTTTATATGTACGAAAACCTTGTAAAATACTCTACAACTTGGTTAAGAAATCTTTTGTCGAAAAGTCGTTTTCAACCCCTATTGCCTCTAATTTGACTAGCCCGGATTTGCGGGCGTTACAGAACAAGAATCAAAGATCTAGTTAAGAGTAGCATAACGAGAAAAAGATGGGCGAAAACGGACGTCGGATGAAGAAGTTATGAGGATTTAACGGACCAATCCTGTCCCGGCCTGTTAAAAATATAACTTTAAAAATAAAGTCAAAATTAGCCGACAGGGTCTAAACGAAAGTTGTAGAGTACGTCTCCACCTACGTGTGGATATAAAGAACGTCAAAAACAGAGTTCGTATGAACGAGTTACAAATTATAATAGCATATTTACGTATTAAAATAAAGTATAAATCATATATACGTACACATATATATACATATGTATATATCATTAGAAAGGTATCGACAATGCGGTCATTATAAGACTAATGTTGAGTTCTTTCGACATTAGTTTAGTGCAAATATTGTTAAATCTATTTAAAATAGTATTATAAAGGGGTGTTTAGTTGTTTATATAACTATAAGGTCATTAAGTAATTATGGAGGGTAGTTTTTGTAAATTCAATTACTATAAATAAGAGGCTTGGGCTCTCATATTTCTTGCACCATTCTCTTGATTCAAGAGTCTTTCTCTCCTTATCCCCCGAGCATTTCGGTCCCTCGTGATTCGACTTCTCTTTCTGTAGTTTTAGTATAGTAAGGTGAGCGCTGAAGCGCTGCACGAATCTTTCTTAGAAAGATTCAACGACGAAGTTCTGCCCCTACAGAGCCCGACTCCTAGCTAAAATCCTCTTGTTTCGTCGAAGGAAACTATTTTAAAGTAAACGAAGCGTTGTCCGAGTACCGAGTCACCACCTTCTCAAGTGAGTGCATAGTCTCTTTCATCTTACACATAGATATGAAGTATTTTAGTATAAATTACATGCTGTGTGTGCATATTGTCTAAATACTTGTTGTCTATGCTGGGTGAAAGATTTTTATACATGTTTTAAATGATTTAAACTGTATATGTATTTTATATCTACAAAATGTGTTGGGTAAAACATGGGTAGATGAAATAGTTTTTTTTTGTGATAACACGATGGGAGACATCAATGTTGTTAGTGATCTAGTCATCTAGTGGAGTATAGATGATGACCATAGGCGATACTAGAGGGTCCGGTGGAACGCTAGTAAGCTCGTAACCTGTAGGTGTTTTTGAACTAGGTGCTCATTAGGTATTTTGAACTAAGTGTGTTCACTACGTATCTTTAAACTGAGTGTGTTCACTAGGTATTTTGAACTAAGTGTGTTCACTAGTTACTTTTGAACTAAGTGTTTACCAGATGTTTTTGACTACGTGTTCACCAGTTGTAATCTATAAGCTTTGGTAACGATGGACTTCGTTCCGATTCCTTAGGATAATCCTTAGGAATGAATGAACGAGAAATAGCTGATTCTTAGGGTAGATCCTTAAGAGTAAAGAAGATAATGGGGATGGGTAATTGGGTTTAATTGCTTGATTGTTTAAACATAATAATTATATTATTGTGGGTTGAAAACCCTATGTACTCACCAGGTTTCCCAACCTGACCCACTCAGTTTATTTATATCACAGGTGTTGATATGAAGTCACATTACACCGAGAGATTAAAGAGATGTAGATCACTAGTGTAAATAAATGTAAGTTCTGTTTACGCTTATGTTTCTGTATTGACAATGACATCCCAAATGTTTTAAAATGAATAAAATACGTTTCTTTGAAAATGTTTTAATAACGTATTTATCGTGTTTTTCTGGGAACAAATTCCGCAACATTTTTATGAAAAGAAGTACTCTGACTTTTATAAAGCATAAACAAAATTGGTCTTTTCTGGCCGTGAAAATGGGGATCTCACAAAATCTGTTCCCACTTCCACTGTGGAACCTCAAGCGGCTGCAACTTGCCATGCGGACGCTGGTGCTCGGCCTTAACCTTGCGACAGGTCAAGCACCTCTCGACAAACCACACGACATCCCTCTTCATACAGGGCCACCAATAATCTTTCTTCAGGTCCAAATACATCTTTGTAGCCCCGGGATGGATCGAGAATCTCGATCTATGTGCCTCCTCCATCAGAACGGTACGTGCCCCTCCTGTATACGGCACCCAAATCCAACCTCGAAAGGTCATCAATCCTCGACTATCGGTAACAAACTCAGCTACCTGCCCAATCACTCGCTCCCTCTTGTGGTTCTCCGGCCTCAGCCTGGGCCTCCCGAATGGTATCCAACACCGGAGACATCACTGTCAATCTCATACAAGTGCCTCGAATCGGGGCACTTTCCGCCCTTCGGCTCAGCGCATCAGCTACAACATTAGCTTTGCCCGGGTGGTACAGGATCTCGCAATCGTAATCCTTTACCACGTCCAACCATCTCCTCTGACGCGTATTCAGATTGGGCTGATCCAGCAAATACTTCAGGCTCTTGTGGTCCATGTATATGGTACACCGAACCCCATATAGATAATGACGCCAAATCTTGAAGGCAAACACCACTGCCCCCAATTCTAGATCGTGGGTGGGATACCTCGTCTCATGAGGCTACAGCTGCCTCGATGCATACACTATCACATGCTCCCTATGCATAAGCACCGCACCCAACCCCGATATCGATGCGTCACCATACACCACAAAATCCTCCATCCCTTCCGGGAGAGCTAACACTGGGGCTTCGCATAATCTCTGGCGAAGTGCCTCAAACGAGGTATGCTGCTCCGGACCCCATGAAAAAGCAACACCCTACCGGGTCAACCTGGTGAGTGGCACGGTGTGACAACCCAAAATTTCCATTCTGTACAAATTATATCACTTCAATAGAAGTTATAGCAGTCACAGTTAATTTTCAGACTTTTTGTGTAAGTTTGAGTAATTCAGGGTTTACACTTCAGGAGATATCAGGAGAGTGGATGCACTAGGGTTTAGTGCAACTCTATTATTCCATCACTCTATTATATTAGAGATCATTTTGGGAATAAAAATATTTTCTGCCAAAAATATCTCAGGACTATAAATAGAATTCTGAACCAAATTCATTCATTATTCGCATTTCCAACTAGAGAAAAGCCATTTTCTCTCTCACGGATCTTCGGTTTTTTATACCAAAACGTGAGTAACTTTTTCTAGTAGTGTTAGAAAGCTTATTATGTGTTTATAACATGATTTAGATGGCTAAATCACTAGATTTAGGAGTTTACTCCCCAAGGTGTTCTTGGGCGGTAAACTCTCGAAACAATGCCTAGACCTTCCCTTGTGATATGATACTACCTTGGACTCATATATATGTGTGTTAGGGACATGAAAACAACCAAGAATCATCAAGTTTTGGGTGTTCACGGCCCAAGAAGATCTTGGACCGTGAACTCATAAATTGTGGACAAAAGGGTGCTTTTAAGGCACCTAAAGCCTTGGACATTTACTAGGAATTGTTCCTACTTAAATCAAGGACCAAAACACATCAAAAACACCCCTCAAAGTGAGTTCACAGCCCTAATAAGGTTCTTGGGCCGTGAACATCAAAGAAGGGCACCAAAGTGTGCCTAAGGCCTTCATATGCTTGGAATAAAAGTCTAAGACCTATACCACATGTGCAAGGGACTTGAAAGTAACAAAAACACCATTCCAAAAGAGTTTACGGCAGTAAACTCCCAAGGAAATGGCCTTAGGGTCGTAAACTCCTTAAAGGATTGTTTCTAGTCCTTAAACCCTTCCAAGAGTTTAACCACCAAGTTGGAATAATTCTAGGGATCATTTAGAACTTCAAAACACAAAATACCACCAAGTTTGGGAGTTTACGGTCGTAAACTCAAGAGTTTACAACCGTAAACTCCATGTGTGAGGATATATGGAGAGTAAACTCATGTATAGGGTCCTTTGGAACCCTAAACACAAGTGCCTTGTCCCACAATAGCTTAGATGCAATCCTTAGGGCTTAAAACACTTATATAAAGTGTTTATTATGTCTAGGATGTCTTAACATTATCAATTAGTAATTTAAGACTAATTGAGTTCATATATGTGTGATTATGTGTTCATTGGGATCGTAGTGTGTGTACAAGTCCTCACTTCACACCTAACAATCCTACACCGTCCAGTTCATCCAAACCACCATCTACAGGTGAGTTCATACCCCTAATCAATGTTTTAAATGATTTTAAATGCTTTAATGGGGGGGGGGGGGGGATACAAGTAGAAAACAACATGTTATTAAATCTTTTATATGTATTTTATAACTGTGTTTTCATTCAAACAGATTTCACATACTACAAAATGTGATGCATGAAATGGTTTTCTCTCTTTAAAATACTTTGTTATCAAATGTATTACTTTTGAAATGTTTATCAAAATGACATCAAGTCACTTTTATATTTGTTCAAAACCCTTAGATGTCTTACAAAACCATTTTACATTCTTGAACTAAACTATGCATATACACTTATATTCTTATATATGTATTGATGTTATAGTTTTCATCTTTCATTTAGTTTCCCACACCCTTGAGTAGTAAGAGTGTATAAACCTACTTGAACAACCAATTACCTTTCAGTAAATTATCATAGGGATAATTTGATGATATCAAACATTATTCCTATTACAAGGAATCACACAAGAGTCAGTTCATTCATGAGTCTACACCAGTACATTACCTGATACACCAGTACATATACATATGCTTAACTGATACATGAATATGTTTACATATACTTACTTGATACATGAACACACTTACATGAATACCATACATGAACACTGTTACATAGGTGCATTATCCTGTATTCACTTACCTGGATACTTGTACTTAGAACTACGAGGATGATTTATTAGTACTTTCTGTGTAAATTATCTTTCCTATCCCGGTTCAAGGGATATCTCGGCGGCACTAACCATTCCGAACCCCACTGACTAGCACCAGTGGTCGATGACCATCTACGGAGGTCTAAGGTTACTATCTATATTAGGTAGATCGATAACGGGGGCTAACCCCTCCACCCACCTGCTGCTGCTACAAAGGACAAGTGGAAAATCTTCGGATGTTCATTAGGTTATACCTTTCACTTATTGCGATGTTGTGTTACTCCTAGTACCCAGTGATAACAATTACATTAATACTTTTTCTGGACAATCTTTGGATGTTCATTAGGTTATCTATTTCGCTTATTGCGATGTTGTGTTACTCCTAGTACCCAGTGACAACACTTACACGAGTATATTTTCATGTTTACTTATTTTGTGATATGTTCACATAAACGATGAGTTAGACTAACTACTTTAGTACTAGTCAATAGAAGGAAAAACTATCATTTTACTTACAAAACATTCGGGTCTTGTTTGAAGACTACATTTCATAATAATAGAAAATAAGGGATTTTCTAGGGCTTTTCATACTTACGTCAACATTTTCATTTAAAGGTTTACATGACTTTTAAAACAGCTTTTCAAAGCAAGACAATGACACTTAAATACTTATGAATTCACCAGCTTTAAAGCTGATACTCTCTTTCAAAATAACTTGTATTCTCAGGTCATCAGTAGACAGGTAAAGTGGCCAGTTGTTGAGAAGACGGAGCAGACAAGCCTCGTCTTTTATTTTGATTGTATATTTTTGGTGTCTTATTACAATGAAAGAACACACATGTATTAAAACTTTACTTATAATGCAATGGATGATGTTGTTGCTTGTTTACTATTTTACACTGTTGTGATACTGTACATGACGTCCTCCACCCCTGAACGTTTCCGCCGTTCGTGGTTTTGGGGTGTGACAGATTGGTATCAGAGCATTGTTTATAGTGAATAAAGTATATCAACCCATAAAAGATATACTAACTATAAATACATAGGGATTAAAACGCTATGTCTAAGAGTTATACTTTTAAATAATAAAATATTTAACAAAGTATACGTGCCTGCATTCATACTAAAACCAGTGTCACAATGACAAGAACAAAAGTATTACGATTGTTGAATATCACAAGTAAGCCTGGGGATATATGGTCAGTCTTGGGAATGGCATAGCCTGCTCAACTATGCTGGTCCGAGGAGTGATTAGCATATGCCCAAGAATGGTTATGATATGGCAACAAGTCTAAAAACTTACCAACACAACCATAAAGAAATACCATAGGGGTATTTGGTCTTACTGTAATTATCTTAGTCAGTTCGTCTATTTAGCTATTTCTTATATCCCTTTTCTCGCGTAGATTAAAATGGTTGGATTTCACCATGGCGATCCGTACTTCCCAAACCAAGGCAATGCTGGTTGGCTAGAGGCAGAACCAGAAGATGATCACCCAATCCCTTTGGATGATCACCATGCTGAGGGTTTCTCCGATGGTTCTGACTCGGAGCCTGAAGTCAACAACCTACCCCCAGATGCTCAAAACCCAAACCTGAACCCCCGTCCTGTGTTTCAACGACCCACACCTCTGTGGGCCACGAACTTGAATACATGGAGCCAAGAACAAGGTCAGCCCATTCCCTACAATGGAGACGGAAGTTTCTACAACCTCACTGAAGGAGGTTCTGCTGACAGGGTCCTACCCATCATGGTTCGTAGAATTTCCAGAAACACGATACTGGGTCAAGCAACTATTAACCGGGTCATGGAGATTGAAGCCAACTCTGGCGTTAACACTGTCCACATTCGCCAACTAGAGTCTGCTCATGAAAGGACTCTGGTCCGCAATGCAAATCTACAGAGGGAACTTGCTGAAACTCAAGCTGAAGTTAGGGAACTTCGAGCTCAGCAAGTGAGAGCTGACAGGCGTATGAGGGACATGGAACGTCTACTATCGGGATCAAGAACTCATGCTAGCAGTTCTCGTCGCCGATAGAATCTTGTCGACTCATCTTTTGGATATAACCTAGTTTATGTAAAAAACTTTGGTCTAATTTCCTATCTTTATAAATCTTAGACCTGTTAGGTCTTGATCTAGTCTTAATTCTGTCAAAATTTCCCATCTTGGTTGATGTAAGGCCTACTTCTAGGCCATTTTACCGAACTTGTTACATCTGTAATTCCAGTATTATTGACAGATATCTAATCTTATGGAAATCATTATCCAAATGTTGTCATCTTCATTTAGTCATTCTATTCATTCTGTTGTTGGACTATGGGGAGTTAGTCCATGAGACACATTCATTAATCATTTTTTCTTATCCATGTCGTCATCTTTTAAATGTATAGTTAAAGATGCCGCCACGCAGATATACCAGGCGTAACCCAAACAACGAAGCACCGATACCACCACCTGAACCTCTTCAACCACCTACTCCTTTCGATGCCAACATGTTTCAGGCAGCTTTCACAGCGGCAGTTGCAGCTGTTGTGTCAGCAATCAACGCTCATGTCCCTTGTGGATCGGGATCAGGTGCACCTCTCTTGAACCACGGCGAAAGCCATGGGCACCCTTGGGAGTGCACCTATAAGGACTTCACGAACGCCAAACCCCGCAGCTTCAATGGTACTGGTGGGGTTATGGTGTTAAGGCAATGGATTGAAAAGATGGAATCTGTCTTTGAAATCTGCGGATGCCAAGAAGGCAACAAGGTCAAGTTCGCAGCTTGTACCTTCTCTGGCAGAGCACTAACATGGTGGAACGGCCATGTTAAGTATCTGACTCTTGTGGTGGCGTATTCCATAGGCTAGGAAAAATTGAAGGACATGCTGATGAAAGAATATTGTCCTCGAGGTGAAGTACAAAAACTCGAGTAGGAATTCTAGGGTCTACAAATGGTTGGATCCGACATCACAACCTACACAAATAAGTTTTGTGATCTGGCAAACCTATGCCCTGATATGGTTACTCTCGAGAGCAAGAAGATAGAGAGATATATCTGGGGACTGTCGCCCCAGATCCAATCAAGTGTGTTAGCTTCTAGGCCTATTACCTTCGATAGCGCCAAGGAACTGGCACAATCTCTCATAGATCACAGGAAACCTCAGAACCCAACAATACCTGCACCTGTACCACCAAAGGCCAACAACAACAAGAAAGGGTGGTCTAAGAGGAAAGAGGGGCTTCGCAAGAATCCTCCAAGAAACAACAACTTGTGGCAATCAATGCTGCCACAGTTACTCCTGTTGTCCTTGCGAACCCCTTACCAGCAAAAACTTATGTTGGGTCTCTCCTGAAGTGCAACAAATGCAGCTTCCACCACCATGGACCTTGCAGGGAGATGCAATGCACCAACTGCAACAGGAAGGGGCACACAACCCGTTTCTGCCAGACACCAACAGCTCAGGCCGCCCAGGTTCCTAACGCCGGTATGGACCAAACTTGCTACGGTAGTGGCGAAGTGGGCCACTACAAGAGGAACTGCCCTAAAGCGGGGATGGATGGAGGGGTAGGTAGAGTTATGGACATAGGCCACGAGGAAGCAGTAGCTGATCCTATGATATTTACTGGTACGTTCCTCCTCGATAACTCATATGCTTGCATACTTTTCGATAGTGGAGCAGAGAAAAGTTTTGTAAGTCGTAAATTTACACACCTGCTTAAACAAAAACCCTGTGCATTAGATAATTCATTCATGGTAGAAATGGCTAACGGGAAAACAGAGAGTACTAACTGCATATACATAGGTTGTACTTTCACTTTAGATGGCCATACTTTCAACATAGATCTCATGCCAGTCCCAATTAAATGTTTCGACGTTATCATCGACATGGATTGGTTGAGTCTTCTTCGCGCCGACATCATGTGCTTTGAAAAAGCAGTTCGTCTTAACCTTCCTAACAACGAAACCTTAGTTATCTATGGTGACAAACCTTGTACGAGCCTTCGCATCATTTTGTGCATTCAAGCCCAGAAGTGCTTGCGAAAGGAATACCACGCATTCCTCGCACACATCGTTGATACAAGTCAAGAAACGAAAGACATTCATAACATCCCCGAAGTACACGACTTTCCCGACATCTTCCTAGAGGAACTTCCCGGTTTACCACCGCAACGCCAAGTCGAGTTCAGAATCGACTTAGTGCCAGGAGCTACCCTCGTAGCCAAATCTCCTTATCGTCTGGCACCGGCTGAAATGCAGGAACTTTCCAGTCAACTTAACGAACTTCTCAAGAAGGGATTCATTCGACCAAGCTTCTCACCATGGGGAGCACCGGTCTTGTTCGTCAAGAAGAAGGATGGATCGTTTCGCATGTGCATCGACTATAGAGAACTCAACAAGCTTACCATTAAAAATCGTTATCCTTTGCCCCGCATTGACGATTTATTTGATCAACTTCAAGGAGCCAACTACTTCTCGAAGATAGATCTACGGTTTAGATATCACCAACTACGAGTGTTAGAGGATGATGTTCCCAAGACAGCCTTCCGAACTCGTTATGGGCACTACGAGTTTGTAGTGATGCTGTTCGGATTAACTAACGCGCCCGTAGTATTCATGGATCTGATGAATAGGGTGTGTTGTCCTTACTTGGATCAGTTCGTCATCGTCTTCATTGATGATATACTCATCTACTCTCGAAGTAAGGAGGAACATAGCCAACATCTCCGTAAAATCCTAGAAACATTGTGGTTGGAGAAGCTCTATGCGAAGTTCTCCAAGTGCGAATTTTGGATTCGGCGAGTCAAATTTTTGGGCCATGTTGTTAGCGAAGTAGGAATACACGTGGACCCTTCCAAAATTAAGGCCATCGAGAACTGGTCAGCACCGAAGACACCTAAAGAAATTTGACAATTTCTAGGTCTGGCTGGCTACTATCGCAGGTTCATTCAGAACTTCTCCTGTATAGCAAAACCTCTTACAACACTGACCCAAAAGGGCATAGCCTTTGACTGGGAAGAGAAACAAGAAAGAGCGTTCCAAACGCTCAAACGAGCCTTGTGCACCGCACCAATATTGTCCCTCCCTGAAGGGATAGAAGACTTCGTAGTCTATTGCAACGCATCAAATCAAGGGCTCGGATGTGTTCTGATGCAGCGAGGTAAAGTCATAGCCTATGCCTCTAGACAGCTGAAGACACATGAGGTTAACTACACCACCCACGATCTTGAGCTAGGAGCAGTTGTGTTTGCTCTAAAGATCTGGCGACATTACCTATATGGTACAAAAAGCATGATCTTTACAGACCATAAGAGTCTACAACACATTTTCGACCAGAAAGAGCTCAACATGAGACAACGACGGTGGGTCGAGCTAATCATTGGTTACGAGTGCTATATTCGTTATCATCCGGGTAAAGCCAATGTAGTTGCCGACGCCCTAAGTCGGAAAGAATATTCTGATCGTAGGGTCAAATCTTTGACTTTAACTATCCATTCACACTTGTCCACGCAAATAAAGGAGGCTCAGCTCGACGCTTTGAAACCTGAAAACGTGGCTAGTGAATCCCTTAGAGGGATGGATAGGAACTTGGAAGTCAAGGGTGGCGGAGCCTTGTACCTCATGGATCGGACCTGGACATCGAAACACGGTGGCTTCAGAGACTTGGTCATGACGGAAGCTCACAACACTCGTTATTCCATCCACCTGGGTTCAGATAAGATGTATCTGGATCTTAAAAAGTTATACTGGTGGCCTAACATGAAAGCAGATATTGCTACCTTCGTGAGTAAATGCCTTACTTACGCAAAGGTCAAGGTCGAATACCAGAAACCCTCCGGTCTCCTACAACAACCGGAGATACCAGAATGGAAGTTGGAGCGGATCACTATGGACTTCATAACCAAGTTGCCCAAGACGACGGGTGGACTTGATTCCATATGGGTCATCATCGATAGACTGACCAAGTCTACACACTTCCTGCCGATCAAAGAAACAGACAAGATGGAGAAACTTACCAGAACTTACATTGGGGAGACTGTAAGGTTGCACGGTGTTCCTTTATCTATCATCTCGGACAGAGATAGTAGATTCACTTCGAGGTTCTGGTAGTCATTACAAAGTTCCTTAGGAACTAGGCTGGACATGAGTACAACCTACCATCCACAGACCGACTGTGACAACCCAAAAATTTCCACTTCAATAGAAGACAAGTCTGTTTCTGATAACTTTCAAACTTTTTGGACAAGTTTGACCAACTCAGGATTTACACTTAAGGAGATATCAGGAGAGAGGTTGCACTTGGGTCTTGTGCAACTATCTTATTCCAAAACTCTATGATTTTAGAGTTCTTTCCGGGAATAAAATATTTTCTGCCAAAAATCCCAAGACTATATATAGAATTCTGAACCAAATTATTCATTAGTTACAATTCCAACTAGAGAAAAGCCAAATTCTCTCTCAAGGATCTTCAGACTTTTGTTCCAGGAAGTGAGTACTTCTATCTAGTGTTGTTTTAAAGCTTTATATATGCTTAATACACTAGAAGTCATAGGAAAACACCAAGATCTGTGAGTTTACCGCCCAAGAACACCTTGGGGAGTAAACTCCATTTCAAGGGCCAAAGTGTGCCCAATGACCCCTAGACCTTGGAAACCAAACATGGGACAAACCTTGACATGTTTAAGCATCAAAATCAATTAAAATCAAGGACCAAAAGTGAGTTCACGGCCAAGGAAGTTCTTGGGCCGTGAACTCCATTTTAGTGTGCCAAAATGCCTTCCATAACCCAAGAGACAAGTATAGAACTTTACCTAGATGTGTTTAGGACCCAAAACAACCAAAATATCATCACCCATAAGTGTTTACGGACGCAAACACATGACCAAATTATCCATGGGCCGTAAACTCAAAATAGAGGTGTTTTGATGCCACAAACACTTCCAAGGGCTTGGGCATGAATTTAGAATGCTTCTTTATGACCTTTAGGACCCTCATAAACATATTTGGCCATGAGTTTATGGTAGTAAACTCAGTTGGGCCGTGAAAACCTCAAAAACTCCAAAGAAGGTGGTATTTCTCACCCTAGGCTAGAGCTAATGTCCCTAAATAATTCCCTAGACTTCAAACTTGCACTAACCCATGAGTAACCATGAGTTTACGGCCGTAAACTCCCTTGGGCTGTGAACTCATGGTAGTAAACTCATATAAGTTCCTTTATACCCTCCTAGGTTGAATCACATGTGATTCCAACACTTGGTTAAGGTGTTTCCTAGTCCCGGATGGTGTTTCCTAGTCACGGAAGGTGTTTCCTTTCATATAGTTGTTTATAAACACTATATTCATGTCATTATGTGTCCTTAAATATCATTTAGGAATTATTGTGTCTCGGAACTTCATTCGTGGAACTTCTCATCCGTACGCGCATACCCGTTTGAATCACCCACATCAGGTGAGTTCATACCCCGTAATGAATCTTTTAACTATTTTAATTGTTTTAAGGGGGGAATACAAGTTGAATACAATGATAATTGTGTAATTATTTGTTGTTAAACATTCTTTCAAAATGTTACTTATGTTATTTATAAGTTGTTAAAACATTTCAAAACTCTTCTAAAGGTTATGTTACTTTATAGTTATACAAAACTCCATTTTAAATTATAAGCATAACTTTGTAGATAAATGAGTCTTTTCAGTAACAGTCCAGTTAGAGCATTAGTAAACTATTATAGGTATAGTTTAGGAGAATGCTATTCATTACTTCTAGTACAATGAAGCACACAAAGAGTCAATATCAGAACAGAACAGAACAGAACAGAACATAACAGAACATAACATAACATAACATAACTAAAAAGTTAATTTGCTATAGCATGACAACACGCAGACAGGATCAAACTTTAATGTGAATTACACGGCTTGCATGGATTTGCTCGGGTCGCGTTTGGTTCCCTTAATCTCCATACATGAGAGCGGGTTAGTAGGGGTTCTAGCTTTCACATTATGACCGTAATAAAACACACATATGTTTTTAGGTTGATAGTACCTCCGTATGTCATTATAAACGACATCAGGGTACTCATTTCTCCCATTACTTTCATAAAGTGTCAGTAACACTTGAAGGTTAATCTATTCTCTATTCGAGATAGGTTATAAACTAGGGAGAATGTAGTTTACAGTTGACAAAGGAACAGTAGAGTCTTGGTAGAAGACTGCTTTCATAGCAGTAGAGTCTTGGTAGAAGACTGCTTTCAAAACAGTAGGGTCTTGGTAGAAGACTGCTTTCAAAACAGTAGGGTCTTGGTAGAAGACTGCTTTCAAAACAATCGAGTCTTGGTAGAAGGCTACTTTTAAAAGTTAGGACCATGATGCTACCCTTATGATTCCGTAATGTATACACTATAGGATACATATATGTTAAGTAGATGCCGACAGCTAATAGGATGTGTGTTCTTCGCTGTATGTCTTGTTCCCGTTGGATGTAGGCTTACACCGAGGTCACCCAATATATTATCTACCCGAATCTATATATATTTATGCTTAGTATACATTAAGTCATCATAAGGGTACCAGGTATGGATCAGGTCATAGGACACAGAGTCAATGCACAGTTTTTCTAGTACAAAACTTTCGTTTCAAAGTTAGTACTTTTGATATACAAAACTAGCGATTTCCCAGTTAAGGGCTTAATCCATTTTATTAAGCCAGTACAGTTTTAAAGTCTTTAAGTGAGTTAACTCTATAATACCTTAGTTTATACACCATCTTTATATATAAGACTAATATCCGACAGCTAATAGGATGTGTGTTCTTCGCTATACGTCATGTTCCCGTTGGATGTGGGTTTACACCGAGGTCACCCAATCTATTATCTACCCGATACCAAATTATATATAGTAGTATAAACAAAGCTATTATAAAAGTAATCACCATAGTCAATGTTTTATTATAAGAAATATAGGTTTTCTTAAAAGGAACTCTCCATTAGACATAAAGGAACCATTACAAATAACTCCATGAGTAACAACTGAATACCCCAAGGTTATATATGACAACGATCTAATAACCAATGGAATATGTGCTATCCGCCTTACTTACTGTACCCCGTCGGGTTGTAGGTTGAGGGCAGATGCGCATAATCGATTGTTTGTTTACTCCAAGTATATATAACTTGTACCCACTTATTACGCATAGAAAGGCTTGTAGTGTCATTTTACCCAACTCCCATTTTAAGTAGGAAATATATGATTTTATAGAGGAACAGGAAAACTTTACAAAACAACACCTTACAGCTTACAGTACTTTACATATACATTTTAAACCACATTTTTACAGCTTACTCACAACACTAAAATCTTATGAACTCACCAGCTTAATTGCTGATCAACTCTTTCAAATAACTTGTATTCTCAGGCGACTATTAGACAGGTGCTCGTGCAGGGACTTCAGAAGATGGAGTAGCTTCAAGTCTTGTTTTGTTATTTGTTTATGACTTCTATGTTTTGTGAACACATACATTGTAAACACTTTCTTTCTAAATGAAATGGTTGTTCATTACTTGCTTACCATATACATATCTCGTGATACTTGACATGACGTCCTCCACCCCCGAACGTTTCCGCCGTTCCGGTTTTGGGGTGTGACAGATTGGTATCAGAGCATTGTTTATAGTGAACTAAGTATATCAACCGATAAAAGATATACGTCTATAAATACAATGGGGCTTAAGTGCTCTGGATAATGATATATTTTAGAGTATAATTTCAAGTTATAAAAATATACCTAATTGCTCATACATGTACATAATAGAACTAGGATCATGAGGAGAACATAACTAAAAGTATTTAGAGGTTGGACGCTTTCGTCAACCTGAACAGTTATGTAATCATAGCTAGGATCAATAGCCTGATCAACTATATTCATTCGAGATGTGACCAACATGTGTTTGGGAATGATGTGGTGTTGCAACAGGGTTAAAACTTACCAGAACACCAGTCAAGAGAACGCCAGAACAAGTACAGTTAGAGTTAGAGTACTATGGGAGTATTCTATGATACTATAACACAATAACGATTTTAGATCATACCAAGTACATTACGTTAGGATACTATAGGAGTATTTTAGTCCAGATACATAACTTATGTGATAACTTAAAAGACCCTTGCGGATAGGCCTATAATCTTACAAGGTATATTCATAAAGTTTTATATATAATCAAGATCTTATAGACATAGAATATGTGACCGATGCTTCGCTATCCATTCCTTTTAAGGAAGTAGTGTTGAGGTCGGATCAATTGTTCGAAGGTCTATTTTATCTTCAATTATATACAATACCAACTGGTATACCTAGTATAATTATAGGAAGATTCCATAAGGATCACCCCATAAAGTTACCTTAAAGCTCATAGGTTCTTTAGTCACTTTCATTCTCGCACGACAAGCCCAGATAAACGTAACCACTTCCACATAGTAGTCAACAGAAGAGTTCAGGAGGAACAAGGACAAACCAATAAGAAGATTTCAAGGAAAGATCAGCCGAAGTAACCAAAAACGTCTTACGCGTCACACTAATAAATATTAATTAGGATAATTTATCGAGCGAGTGGAAACACTGCTCACATTACATGTGTTAGAATTATTTTTCTTACATGCAGCTGGTAATAGTTATTTAGGAAACAGATATTCATTCGAGGATAGTTATTTCAAATTCATAGAGTTTATTAGGTATAGACTCATTTATGAATTGTTCCTAGAACCCTGTGGAAGTCAGGACCCGATACATCCAGAACTAGGATAACCTTGTCTTTTCAGCTTTCGGCTTGTGTCCGTTGCTATAGACTTATTCCGTCTCATCTTTGTTTTCTATTAGCAAAGATGCCTCCTCACAGATCACCCAGACATGCTACTCCGATAACTCCCATACCTTCTCCACAAATCGATGCAGCAACTTTGAGCGTTGTAGTGGCCGAGGCTGTGGCAATAGCCATGGCACAATATCATTCCACCAGTACAGGTGGAGGCGAAGCGCCTACCGATTCTACTCAAGGTGAGATCCCTGTGCGCCAGGGAGAGTTCTCCTACAAGGACTTCACCAGATGCCAACCACTGTCCTTTAAAGGGACTGAAGGAGTCATTGCCCTCCTGTAATGGTTCGAGAAAACAGAGTCAGTCTTCGAAATCTGTTCATGCCCCGAAGGAAGCAAAGTGAAGTTTGCTACCTGCAACTTCGATGGCAAGGCCCTAACATGGTGGAACATCCATGTTAAGTCACTGACCCTATCAGTGGCAAACTCCATAAGTTGGGAAAACCTAAAAGAGTTAATGCGGGAAGAATATTGCCCGTTAAGCGAGATTCAAAAGCTGGAACAAGAGCTGTGGGATCTCACTATGGTCGGCTCAGACATAGTGACCTACACGGACCGGTTCAGCGAACTAGCAGCTTTATGTCCCGAGATGATTACCTCGGAAAAGAAGAAGATAGAGAGATACATTTGGGGTCTGACTGCTTCGACCCAATGAAATGTGTTATCTTCTAACCCAGCCACGTTCGATAGCACTAAACGCTTGGCTCAGCGACTCATTGATCATGGAGTCTGCCACAGCGTAAAAGTCCCTATTCCCGAGTCATCAAGGGAAGAGGACTATAATCAAGAGTCGGAGAACAAGAGAGAGAAGAAGCGAACAACACAAGACATCCCACAAGAGCAACAAGCGAGTACTATGTACGCCGCTACGACACCTACTGCTTCAGCATCTGCCAGTCGTTATGCTGGAAACCTTCCAAAGTGTGGAAAGTGCAACTTTCACCACACTGGAGTGTACTAAGAAATGCAGTGTCTGAACTGCCACAAAAAGGGACACACAGTCTGTTACTGCAGGGCACCGGCTCAACCGATCTCCCAAGTCCTCGGAGCTGAAGAAAACCGAGCCTGTTATGGTTGTGGTGAGAATGGACACATTAAGAGGGACTGCCCAATAATCAAGAACTCAGGCGTGGATGGACATATTCTGATGATCACCGCAGGAGAATCTACCTCGGAGTCGTCGTCGAGTAGTGGTACGTGTTCAAAATAGTACTTACTTTAAAAAAAATTAATTAATTTATATTCATATAAGATTAAATTTGGGGATGACACTTAAAAGTAACTATAAAAACTCACATGTTGAAATACGTCGTAATATTCAAGAGAATTAAAAGATCCCTTAGAGAAGCTATTATGACTCACCATATACATCAGGGTTGTGTGTAACTGAGATGTTGCAAATCTAGAGTGAGCGACTCCGCTTAGGTCCCCTTTCCTTAATTGGTTGAGGATTTGAGGCAGAGATGCTCAGTCGACTGCCTGAATCATCTTAAGTATTCACAACTTATATATGACAGGCGATGGTAGTGGTACCACGGGGGATCATAGTATAAAAGTATCCTTTCAGTTAGTAAAGCACTTTTATTTGTATGTATGCGCACATAACGGTACGATACATAGGAGTGTTAATTTCAAAATAAAAAACAGGAAACTCGAGATCAATTACAAGGAGTACATTGTTGAACATACTAGGAGTACAGTACCAAGCATACCAGGGATACATCGTTGTTTATCAGACGTTTCTTTCATTTGACCAAAACTTTGTTCGGTATAGAGTCCGTTGTTATTCTTTGGTCATGAGTTGGCGTGGTCCTCACCATACTGAAGCCATATGTTTCTATTGCCTCGATCGAGAGGTTCTCGAAACTTTCGTCATTCGTATCGAGGGTCCGACCTAAACCTAAAATTTATCTTTCGCATCCTAAACCCCCGAAGTACTCGTGCGAAGAGTACTTGTCCTTCGAAGCCTTATCGACAGACGTCTGCAGACCGTAACGACATACCACTCGTCCAGCAGACCAAGTTCTAGCACAGAGGCTAAGGACGAATACATCCCGCCTATTATTATTTAGTGTATACGTGAGGGTGGTATATGAGTATGATTACGCAGATCTAGTATGTGTGTTTCCGCCCTATCTGGACCTAGAACGGAGTCGCACATCCGACAGTCCTACTAATCCTAATTATATACGGCTTGTATACACGAGGTAATGATAGATGGACCAAGTATGAATCCTATCAAGAACACTAGGGCAAGTTGCCAGGTCTACGATTGAGTATTCTACAAAGCAGAAGAGCTCAACCCCCAGTAGTAATGCTAAGAGAGCTAATTTCGGGACGAAATTCATTCTAACGGGCGGATGATGTGACAACCCAAAAATTTCCACTTCAATAGAAGACAAGTCTGTTTCTGCTAACTTTCAAACTTTTGGGACAAGTTTGAGCAACTCAGGATTTACACTTAAGGAGATATCAGGAGAGAGGTTGCACTTGGGTCTTGTGCAACTATTTATTCCAAAACTCTATGATATTAGAGTTCTTTCCGGGAATAAAATATTTTCTGCCAAAAATCCCAGGACTATATATAGAATTCTGAACCAAATTATTCATTAGTTACAATTCCAACTAGAGAAAAGCCAAATTCTCTCTCAAGGATCTTCGGACTTTTGTTCTGGGAAGTGAGTACTTCTATCTAGTGTTGTTTTAAAGCTTTATATACGCTTAATACACTAGAAATCATAGGAAAACACCAAGATCTGTGAGTTTACCGCCCAAGAACACCTTGGGGAGTAAACTCCATTTCAAGGGCCAAAGTGTGCCCAATGACCCCTAGACCTTTGAAACCAAACATGGGAAAAACCTTGACATGTTTAAGCATCAAAATCAATTAAAATCAAGGACCAAAAGTGAGTTCACGTCCAAGGAAGTTCTTGGGCCGTGAACTCCATTTTAGTGTGCCAAAATGCCTTCCATAACCCAAGAGACAAGCATAGAACTTTACCTAGATGTGTTTAGGACCCAAAACAACCAAAATATCATCACTCATAAGTGTTTACGGCCGCAAACACATGACCAAATGGTCCATGGGCCGTAAACTCAAAATAGAGGTGTTTTGATGCCACAAACACTTCCAAGGGCTTAGGCATGAATTTAGAATGCTTCTTTATGACCTTTAGGACCCTCATAAACATATTTGGCCATGAGTTTATGGTAGTAAACTCAGTTGGGCCGTGAACACCTCAAAAAATCCAAAGAAGGTGGTACTTCTCACCCTAGGCTAGAGCTAATGTCCCTAAATAATTCCCTAGACTTCAAACTTGCACTAACCCATGAGTAACCATGAGTTTACGGACGTAAACTCCCTTGGGCCGTGAACTCATGGTAGTAAACTCATATAAGTGCCTGTATACCCTCCTAGGTTGAATCACATGTGATTCCAACACTTGGTTAAGGTGTTTCCTAGTCCCGGATGGTGTTTCCTAGTCACGGAAGGTGTTTCCTTTCATATAGTTGTTTATAAACACTATATTGTATATGTAAAATTGTAAAAGTCGAATATAGTGTTTTGTATAGTTTCGCATTTTATGTTATTTTACTAAGTCATCTTTATGCGAAGTGAAATGTCTAGACTTAGTATATTTTTTGTACACTCATGTTCCCTATAAATAGGGACTGAGGTTAGAAGTAGAGTGAGACTTTTCGTAACAAATATCTCTTTTCTGTTTATGTTGTAATCAGTCTTTATCAATATGAGATATGATTAATATTTACTCTTCGTGTTCTAAATATTCAATTACTCAAATCAAACTTTGCTTTCTCAAATCTCGGTAACAATTCTCATCAATTGGTATCAGAGCAGGATTCAAACTGCTTCGATCTGATTTTCGTGTTAGAATCATTTGCTTTTTGAGTTGCAACTTTACTCAAAATTTTCCGTGCATTTTGGTTTTGAAAATCACATTTGATCTTCATATTTGAATTGATTCTGTCTTTGAATTGTTAATTCGAGTAATCGATTAGTGATTTGTGATCAATTCAATTGATCAAATTTATTTCATCAAGTTTTTCAAGCTTTCTGAAAATTTATGTGTTCATCAATGGCGAACTTCAACATGAATACAATGACTTCCTTCTCTCACTTGCTTGGTTCTTCAACCAAAATTCCGATGTTAATTCCAGAATACTATGATCAGTGGGCTGATAGAATGGAAGATTACTTAAATGGAATTGATGAAGAACTTTGGAATTGTATCGATGGAACAGTGCAAGCTCCTGTTAATGTTCAACCAATTGGTCCATCTACTACTTCTACTGAAGTTGCTGATCAAGAAAAACGGTTGAAGAATAATGAAAAAAGGTGCATGAGGGAACTAAGAGGTGCTCTACCTCCTGTGGTTTACAATTACATCTGTAGTTGTAAAACAGCCAAGGAGATCTGGAACACTCTAAAAGAGAAGTATCAAGGTAGCGAAAAGATGAAGATCAACTCTGTGAAGCAATGTCTAGTTGAACTGAAGGAATTTAGACAAAAAGATGCAGAAACTCTTGAAAATTACTATGATCGTCTGAATGAGCTTATGTTTCGCTGCAATAGGTATGGAATCACTAGGTCTCTCATGGAGTTCAATTTAACCTTCATTGTGGGTCTTCGCAAGGAATGGAGAAGTGTGAGCATGATGATTAAGAATCAACAGAGTTTTGATACAACTAAATTGAATGATCTCTACAATCAATTGAAAACACATGAATGTGAAGTTCCAGAAATGTATGAAGAATCAAAACAAAGTATTGGAGGTCCTTTGGCTCTTGTTTCAAAGGTATCAGAAACTGATGTTAATGAAAAAGATGGTTCAGATGAAGAAGGATTTTTGATGAACTCTGATGATGAAGCTGTGGCATTCTATTCAAACAACAGAGTTAAGAAGTTTTTCAAAAAGCCTTTTAATCCAAAAGGAAAGGCTAGTGATGTGAAAAATGCAGTCACAAGAACTGGAGGGGAGGAGAGGAAGAAATTGGAGAAAGCTGATGAGAAACAAAAAGATACGAAAGAAGAGAAGAAGCTGAAAGGTGATTCAGGAATTTACTGTCACTACTGTAACGGTGCGAATCATTTTGCAGCTGATTGCATGTTGCGAAAGAAAGAAGAGAAGAAGGAAAAAGTTAAAGATGAAGCATACTACTCTGAAAAGATTGAAGAGATACGTGCTAAGACCAAAGGAGTGTCTTTGGTTGCGAAAGGTGAAACTGACAATGAAGAAAGTGGTACATATCAGATCTGGTCTTTAGGATCTGATGATGAGGAAATGAGGCATCCCACACATGGAGCAATGTTCGCAAGTTTTGAAGATTGCGAAGAGGAAATTTTAGGAAGGTGCTTCATATCCAAATCCACAGACAAATCACCCATGACAACCAAGGTACGTGCAATACTTGAATCTTTTAATATTCCTTTATCAGCTTATGATGCTGAAATTGTTTCATTTGATGAAACTGTGGCTTATTTTGATTCTGTTATTGTGTCTGCTAGTACTGAAGCTCAAAAATTAAGTATGCAACTAAGTGAGACAAGGAGAGAACTAGAAATAAAGAGGAGCAAAGTAGAAAAACTTGAAATGCAGATCAAAAATATAGATTGTGATAGGAATAATCTTACAAATGATGTTAGGTTGTTGCTAGCACAAAGGAACATATATTGTAATTCTGCCAAACGGCTATATGCAAAATTAACTGCTTTACATCATTCTTCTGACATTAGCAAAGAACAACATAGAAAACTGTTACCTTTTCTTGAATATGAACGTGAAAAAGTTGATGTTGTTTCTTATGATTGTGAAAGTACAATTGCTCAATTTGACAAAATACCTGATGATAGATATACATATGGTATTGTCAAAATTGATGAATTTCTGAATGCTGATGAGTTAGTTAACATTGTCAATGAAAGTTTGACAAAGAGTGAACAAGTGAAAATCTTAAAGAAAACAGAAAATTCAACTCTTGCCTCTCAATTCAATTATGCTGATATTGATGAAAATTCAGATAATATGAGTGAAATCAGTGAGATAGAAGAGGAAGAAGAGGTAGATTGTTCTCAATTGTCAATTGTTAATATCACATCTAAGATTAAAGGTAAATAAATTATTGTTGATTCGATAGTAGAGGATGAAATTGATAAACCTTTAACTTCACAACATTGTAAGTTTGATAATCCAAAAGTTGAAAGCTGGAAATCTAATGATAATGAAGAAAATAGAGAAGAAAAGAAAGATTCAAATGAAACACCTCAACGAATTGTCGTTGATCAAGTGTTTGAAAATACAAAAGAATTTGACAAAATTTTAAATGACAAAGGAACACATTATTTGGAAACCAACACAGTGGTATATCCAAATTTTGTATGTACTAATAAAACCATTTTTCCAAATCAAGTTTTTGTCACTACTGGAAATGCTGAGAAAGTTCATCTTGAATTCAACAAAATGATTGAAAAAGATAATCTAAAGTCAACCACAGAAGGTTTTTTCGCAAATCAAAACACAGAAGAAAACAATTTAACTCAAAATTCTTATGTGTTTGAAAAACAAAAATCATTCCAAAAATGGGTAGTTAAAGGTGAAAAACCAAACAAAATTTTTGAAAAAGTTGAAAAATCAAAGACTGAAGTGAAATTAAATTCTCATGAATTCAAATTGATGGTTGAAAATTATTCAACAGAAAATAATGTTTCAAAAAGAAAAGCAACAAAAGCAGTTTTCTAGCAAGTTGTGTCAAATGACAAACCAAGAGATGAAAAAGAACAAATTTCAAAAACAAAATCATCTAAATTTCAGAGCAATAATAAACAAACAAATTTTGTTGATAAAAGTCCATATGTTCGCAAATATGACAACAATCGAAAATTTAAGAATTCACAAAAATTTGCAAATAATCAAAAGTTTCAAAATGTTGGCAAATTCACGAAAACTTCATCAAGTTTGATAGATTCAACTCAAACAAAAATAAAAATTTTCACCAAAACAACCAAATTTTCCAAATCCATCAGTTTCAAAACAGACCAAAGTTTCATATACAAAAGGAAAATCTGATGTAAGTACAATCAATCGATGGTTTGAAGGGAAAGGAAGAAAATATCAAAGTGGGAAGTTTTCAGAGCAACAAATCAAGAATGCATTTGACAAGTTCGCAAATAACTCTTCCACTGCTAGTTCATCATCTCATCATTCGTAAGTTCCAGTTCAAAAATGGAAACCAGTTATCAAAAATGTGAATGTTGTGAAGGATAAGATTACAATCAATGGAAATCCAAAACTATTGAATGAATATATCTCAATATCTAGATCTGATGATGTTGATATAATGGATTCTGTCACTAACAAAGTGAAAACATGGTTTTTAAATTCCAAGAATTTGTTTCATTCTACTAATGATGGACCCAACAAGTCTTGGGTTCCTAAATTCTTTCAATGAATGCAGGTGATGTGTGACAAGCAATATGATTCTAAATGGTATATTGATAGTGGTTGCTCTCGTCATATGAATGGAAGAAAGGAAAACTTGCGAGATTATAGAAGTTTGGAAAATGCTGGAGTAGTCAAATTTGGGAATAATCACAAGTGTCAAGTGAAAGGGTATGGGAAAGTCACAAATGGAAAATTCACTGTGAACAGAGTTGCTTATGTTGAAGGACTTCAACATAATTTGATAAGCGTGTCACAACTTGTTGTTGGTACTGGAAATCAAGTTGTATTTAATGAAGAAGGAAGTATCATTTCAAATGCGAAGTCAAATGAAATACTTCTCAAATCCAAAAGATATGGTGATATGTTTACACTGGACATCAAACCAATTGTGGGAAAACCTGCTGTGTGTTTACTATCAAAAGCATCTAATGATCTCAGCTGGCTTTGGCATAGAAGATTGTCACACTTGAACTTTCGAAATATTAATAAACTTGTCACTGAAGATTTAGTTCGAGGGTTACTAGTACTAAAATTTGACAATGATTCTTTGTTTGCAGCTTGCGAACAAGGAAAACAACATCGAAAAGGTCATCCGATTGTGATAGATTCAAAAATCGTAGAACCATTGGAACTTCTTCACATTGACTTATGTGGACCGTCGACTGTTGCTACAATCAATAAAAAGCGGTATATTTTAGTTGTTGTAGATGATTTCTCTCGATTCACATGGGTGTTTTTTCTCAGGTTGAAATCTGAAGTTGCTCAGAAGATGATTGATTTTATCAAAAAGATTGAACTTATTCTGAAGAAAAATGTACGAAAAATTAAATGTGATAATGGTTCTGTGTTTAAAAATCAAACTCTTGATATTTTTCTCACAAGCAAAGGCATTTCGCATAATTTCTCATCACCATATACTCCACAACAAAATGGTGTTGTTGAAAGAAGAAATCGATCTCTATGCGAAGCAGCCAGGACCATGTTAACATATGCGAATCTACCTCAATATATTTGGGCAGAAGCAGTGTCCACTGCATGTTTTAATCAGAATCGATCATTCATTCATCGAAGATTCAATGTTACTCCATATGAAATAATCAATAATCAGAAACCTAATGTAAAATTCTTTCATGTTTTTGGTTGCAGGTGCTTTATCATGAATCTCAAAGATAATTTGTCCAAGTTCCAAGCTAAAGTTGATGAAGGCATATTCTTAGGATATTCACAGAATTCAGTTGCATACAGAGTGCTTAATAAAAGAACAAGAAAAGTTGAAGAAACTTTCAATTTAATGTTTGATGATTACTATCTTAAACAAATGGATAGTAAATTTGAAAATAAATCAATACTTGTGGATTCAAATACTCAAATTGATAATTCTGAAATCAATGATTTTGATTATGACTTAATTTTCGGAATTCCTGACAGGGCAATTGACGCAGAAAATAATGCTCCTGATAATCAAACATCAGAATCCTCAAAACATACTGATGATTCAACAATAAATACAACATCGATATCTTGTGAAAGTACGACTGATATTCGTATGGAGGAGGAACATACGAGTATTCATGAAGATAATCAGCCAACTTTCGAGGGGGAGAATGAAATTATGAATCATCAAGTTGAGGGGGAGCATTCACAGAATCAACAGGAACATCATTTTGAGGGGGAGCATCAAGATGAAGATCATGTTGAGGGGAAGCATGATGAAACAGAGACAATTAATCTTGATGAAAATGATGAATTTCATGAACTAAATGATAATTTTTCTGTTGCATGATCTAAAAATGAAGATATGTATGAAGATGCACCATTAGAATTTGATCCTAATTTTCCACCACTTGAGAAATGGACAATAAATCATCCAAAAGAACAGATAATTGGTAATCCACAAGATGGTGTGTTGACTAGAGCTCAAATTCGTGCGAAAAATGAGGTACTGAATGCGAACCAAGAACTATGTATGTTTAATGTTTTTATTTTGAAAATAGAGCCAAAAACAGTAAAGGATGCTAAGGAACACTCAGATTGGGTTGTTGCTATGCAATCTGAACTGGCTGAATTTGAACGAAACAAGGTTTGGAGATTAGTATCTAAACCTTCTGATGTTTCAATTGTCGGATTAAAATGGATTTTTAAAAACAAAACCGACAAAGATGGCAATATTATTCGAAATAAAGCTATACTAGTGGTTAAAGGTTATTCACAACAAGAAGGGATAGACTATGAAGAAACATTTGCACCTGTTGCAAGACTTGAAGCAGTTCGCATATTTTTAGCTTATGCAGCTCACAAAGACTTTGATGTTTATCAAATGGATGTTAAATGTGCATTCTTAAATGGAGAACTAGAAGAAACAGTGTATGTTGAACAACCACCAGTGTAATATAATAAACAAGCAACAACATCATCCATTGCATTAAAAGTAAAGTTTTAATACATGTGTGTTCTTTCATTGTAATAAGACACCAAAAATATACAATCAAAATGAAAGACGAGACTTGTCTGCTCCGTCTTCTCAAAACCTGGCCTCCGTACCTGTCTACTGATGACCTGAGAATACAAGTTATTTTGAAAGCGAGTATCAGCTTTAAAGCTGGTGAATTCATAAATATATAAGTGTCATTGCCTTGTTTGTGAAAATCTGTTATGAAGGCCATGTAAAACGTTAAATGAAAATGTTGAAGTACATATGAAAAACCCTAGAAAATCCCTTATTTTCTATCAGTTTGAGATGTAGTCTTCTACCAAGACCCGAATGTTTTATGAGTATGAAGTGTAGTCTTCTACCAAGACCCGAATGTTCTGTTTGTAAAATGATAGTTTTTCCTTTGTATTGACTAGTACTAAAAGTGCTTAGTCTAACTCATCGTTTATGTGAATGTATCACAAAATAAAATAAACAGGAAAATGTACTACTGTAAGTGTTGTCACTGGGTACTAGGACCAACACAGCATCGCATTAAGCGAAATGTATAACCTAATGAACATCCGAAGATTGTCCAATTGTCCTCTGTAGCAGCAGCAGGTGGGTGGAAGGGTTAGTCCCAAATCGATCTTCCTAATATAAGTAGTAACCTTAGACCTCCGAAGATGGTCATCGACCACTGGTGCTAATCAGTTGGGTTCGGAATGGTAAGTCCCGTCTAGCTATCCCATGAACCGGGATAGGAAAGACAATTTACACAGTAAGTACTACTAAATCATCCTCATAGTCCTAAGTACAAGTATCCAGGTAAGCGAATACAGGATAATGCACCTATGTAAAAGTGTTCTTGTATGGTATTCATGTATGTGTGTCCATGTAACAGGTAAGTATATGTAAACATATTCATGTATCAAGTAAACATCTGTAAGTACTCATGTATCAGGTAATATACTAGTATAGACTCATGAATGAACTGACTCTTGTGTGACTCCTTATAATAGAAGTAATGTTTGATATCTTCCCATTATCCCTATGATAATATACTATAATATAACTAGTTGATCATGTAAGTTTACACACTCTTACTACTCAAGGGTGTGGGAAACCAAATGAAAGATGTAAACTATAACATCAATACATATATAAGAATATAAGTGTATATGCATAGTTTAGTTCAAGAATGAAAAATAGTTTTTGTACGACATCTTATGGGTTTTGAAATAATTAACAATGACTTGATGTCATTTTAATAAACATTTCAAAGGTAAAACATTTGGTAACAATGTGCTTTTAAGATGTAAAACCATTTCATGCATCACATTTTGTAGCATGTGAAATCTGTTAAATGACAAACACAGTTATAAAATACATATCAAGGATTTAATAACATGTTTGTTTCTACTTGTATTTCCCCCCCCCCCCCCCCCATTAAAGCATTTAAAATCATTTGAAATATTGATTAGGGGTATGAACTCACCTGTAGTTGGTGATTGGGATGAACTGAATGGTATAGGATGGCTAGGTGTCAAGCGAGGACTTGTACACGCACTACGATCCTAATGAACATATAATCACACATATATGCATTCAATTAGTCTTAAATCACTAATTGATAAAGTTAAGACATCCTAGACATAATAAACACTTTATATAAGTGTTTTAAGCCCTAAGGATTGCATCTAAGCTATTGTGGGACAGGGTATTTGTGTTTAGGGTTTCCAAAGGACCCTATAAGTGAATTTACTCCCCGTAAACCATCACACATGGAGTTTACGGTTGTAAACTCTTGAGTTTACGGCCGTAAACTCCCAAACATGTGTGTTTGGTGTGTTTTGAAGTCCCAAATGCTTTCTAGATTTATTCTAACTTGGTGGTTCCATTCTTGAAGGGGTTTAATGTCTAGAAATACTCCAAATAGGAGTTTACGGCCCTGAGGCCAATCCCCTTAGAGTTTACGACTCTAAGTATGGGGTGTTTTTGTTGTTTTCAAGCCTCTTGTTTTTGAAGGATATGCTCTATACAATTGTTTAAGGCAATTGAGGACCCTAGGCACAATTTGGTGCCATTCTTTCATGTTTACGGCCCAAGAGCATCCTCTTGGACGTAAACTCACTTTGGTAAGTGATTTGGATGAGTTTTGGTCCTTCAATTAAGTGGAAACATATCATTGTAAAGGTCTAGGGCTTTAGGTGTCATGAAAACACCCCTTTTGTCCATTTCAATGGATTTTACGGCCTAAGATACACTTGGGCCGTAAACTCTCATTTGTTTGTGTTCTTTGATGTGTTTAATGCCTTACACTAAATGGGATCTAGTCTAGATAAAAGCCTTAAAGTGTTAGAGTCCTTAAAACACCATTTTGAGTGTGAAAAGGGAGTTTACGGCCTATGAATCTCTTGGGCCGTGAACTCCCAAACTTGGGTGGATTTTTGGTTGTTTTCTTGTCCCTAACATGCATACATATGAGTCTAAGGCTTTAGCATAACACAAGGGTCGGTTTTGGCTTCGTTTCGGGAGTTTACCGCCCAAGAACACCTTGGGGAGTAAACTCCTAGATCTAATGATTTAGCCATCTAAATCATGTTATAAGCATCTAATAAGCATTCTAATCACTACTAGAAAGAGTTACTCACGTTTTGGTATAAAAACCTGAAGATTCGTGAGAGAGAAAATGGCTTTTCTCTAGTATGAAATGTGAATAATGAATGAATTTGGTTCAGAAATCTATTTATAGTCCCGAAATATTTTTGGCAGAAAATATTTTTATTCCTGAAATGATCTCTAATATAATAGAGTGTTGGAATAACAGTGTTGCACAAAACCCTAGTGCACCCACTCTCCTGATATTTCCTGAAGTGTAAGCCCTGAATTACTCAAACTTGTGTGAAAAAGTCTGAAAATTAACAGTGACCACTATAACTTCTATTGAAGTGACATAGATTGTACAGAATGGAAATTTCGGGTTGTCACAATTCTGAACCCCACTGATTAGCACCAGTGGTCAATGACCTTCTACGGAGGTCTAAGGTTACTATTTATATTAGGTAGATCGATAACGGGGGCTAACCCCTCCACCCACCTGCTGCTGCTACAGAGGACAAGTGGACAATCTTCGGATGTTCATTAGGTTATACCTTTCGCTTATTGCGATGTTGTGTTACTCCTAGTACCCAGTGATAACAATTACATTAATACTTTTTCTGGACAATCTTCGGATGTTCATTAGGTTATCTATTTCGCTTATTGCGATGTTGTGTTACTCCTAGTACCCAGTGATAACAATTACATTAATACTTTTTCTGGACAATCTTCGGATGTTCATTAGGTTATCTATTTCGCTTATTGTGATGCTGTGTTAGTCCTAGTACCCAGTGACAACACTTACACGAGTATATTTTCCTGTTTACTTATTTTGTGATATGTTCACATAAACGATGAGTTAGACTAAGTACTTTAGTACTAGTCTCGTCTTGTTTGAAGACTACATTTCATAATAATAGAAAATAAGGGATTTTCTAGGGCTTTTCATACTTACATCAACATTTTCATTTAAAGGTGTACATGACTTTTAAAACAGCTTTTCAAAGCAAGACAATGACACTTAAATACTTATGAATTCACCAGCTTTAAAGCTGATACTCTCTTTCAAAATAACTTGTATTCTCAGGTCATCAATAGACAGGTACGGTGGCTAGTTTTTGAGAAGACGGAGCAGACAAGTCTCGTCTTTTATTTTGATTGTATATTTTTGGTGTCTTATTACAATGAAAGAACACACATGTATTAAAACTTTACTTATAATGCAATGGATGATGTTGTTGCTTATTTACTATTTTACACTGTTGTGATACTGTACATGACGTCCTCCACCCCTGAACGTTTCCGTCGTTCGTGGTTTTGGGGTGTGACACACGGCGATCTTGGAGAAATCCCTGATAAATCTTTGATAATAGCCGGCCAATCCTAAAAAGCTTCTCATCTCGGTGGGCGATCTCGGCACCTCCCACCTCATGACTGCCTCAATCTTGGCCGGATCGACCAAAATCCAATTCTGGTTAACGAGATGCCCCAAGAACTGGACCTCCCGTAACCAGAACTCGCACTTGGAGAATTTGGCATAAAGCCTCTCCGATCTTAAAACTCCGAGTATCTCCCTCAAATGATCCTCATGCTGCTCTCTAGATCTCAAATACACCATTATATCGTCGATGAACATGATCACCGAACGATCTAGCATCGTTCTGCACACCCTGTTCATGAGATCCATAAACGCTGCTGGTGCATTGGTGAGCCCGAAAGGCATCTCCACGAACTCGTAATGCCCATAACGAGTCCTGAACGCCGTCTACTAGATATCCTCATCACGCACTCTCATCTGGTGATATCCAGAACTCAGATCAATCTTGGAAAACCAAGACGCTCCCTTCAACTGATCGAACAAATCGTCTATCCTCAGTAATGGATAACGTTTCTTGACCGTCAACTTGTTCAACTCCCGGTAGTCAATACACATCCGGTGTGAACCATCCTTTTTCTTGACAAAAACGATCGGCGCTCCCCATAGCGAGCTACTCGGTCGAATAAACCCCCTCCCCAGCAACTCCTGAAGCTACGAGGATAACTCCTGCATCTCTGAAGGCACAAGGTGATAAGGCGCCTTGGCGATAGGCGCTGCCCCCGGAACCAAATCAATGTGGAACTCTACCTGCCTCTCGGGAGGCACACCCGGCAACTCCTCGGGAAAAACATCCGGGAACTCACGCACTATTGGAACGTCATCAATCGAACTTGGCCTCCCAGTGGCCTCTCGTGTGTCCATCACATAGGCTACGAACCCACTACAGCCCTGTTGTAAGCTCTTTCTTGATCTGGCAGCCGAACAGAACGCTGACCCACCTCAGGTACCCTCGTCGTACACCGTAAGTACTCCCCCACTAGGGTCTCGTATTGTCACCAACTGCCGCTCGCAGTCTATCACAGCCCCAAATCGGCTCAACCAATCCATGCCCACTATGACACACACATCCCCCATTGCTATCGGGACCAGATCTATCGGGAACTCAACACCAAAGATCTTCAGTACACATCCTCGTATTACCTCTGCAACATACACCGCTCGCTCATCAGCTATGGAAACTCGCAGAGGTCGACTCAACGCCTCTCGTCTGCTACTGATGTGCTGACTAAACGCTATCGACACAAATGATCGACTCGCACCTGAGTCAAATAACACTAAGGCAGGTACAGAACTCACAAGAAAAGTACCTACACATATCATCATATAAGCACAAAATCTCAACTCAGCATAAAAATAAATAAGAATACATACCAGCCACTACATCTGGCGCTGCGCGGACCTCCTCCGCTATTAACTGGAAAGCTCTCCTGCGAGCCTTCGGTGCCTCGGCCTTCCGATGGCCAGTCTGGTTGCAATGAAAGCAAACCATAAATCCCATGGGACAATCCTTGGCGATATGCCCCTTCTTGTCACATTTGTAGCAAGCACCCAATCGACAGACCCCATCATGTCCCTTTCTGCACTTCCCACAAGTGCGGCCCTTCTGGCCTCCAGATCTCGTATCAGCGGACTTGGCCCACTTGGCTGCCGGCTGAGACTGTGTCAGCCGCCGATCCATCCTATGAGACTCGGCCTCCTCCCTGGCCTGAGTCTCCAACTCAATCTCCCTCTTCCGGTCATTTGCCTGGAGCTCAGCAAATGTCCGGTAAGTCGAGTTTGACACGAACTCCTGACTGTCTCTCCTCAAAACGCCTAAATACCGACTCATATGTGCTTGCTCAAAAGACACATGCTCAGGGTAGAACATCGCCCTATCATGAAACTTCCTGCTAACCACAATAACAGAATCAGTACCCTGCTTGAGGGTCAAGAACTCCTGAATCAACCGTTCCCTCTCCACCAGAGAACATACTCATCTCTGAACATGGTGGTGAACCTCTCCTAGGTCACCTCTGAAATCTCTGCAATAGTGAAGCTTGCCGTCACGAACTTCCACCAGTCCTTCGCTCCCAAGCGAAGCTGGTTCAACGCAAACTGTACCCTCAGATGCTCCGGACATGAACACGTGTAGAAGCATACCTCAATATTAGCAATCCATCTCATCGCAGCAATAGGATCCTACGTCCCATCAAACTCGGGTGGCTTCGTGTTGCTGAACTCCCGAAACAACAACGAATCACCTCCCTGAGGCCTGGCAGCAGCCGCAGCCTCAGTCACCACTGCATAACGCTCGTCAAAGGTCTCAATCAATGTGGTCTTGATAGACCCAAACATCTCCGGAATCTCAGCCCGGATCGCCGTTGCCACCTCATCGTGGATCATCTGATGAAGCTCCTCGTCACTCACACCGCTCGCCTCAGGTCTGTGGCGTGTCCCAACCATGATGTCTCTGAAATACAACATAATAATATCAGAGACTCGCTCGAGCAGGCTCCCACTCGATATCTCGACCCTACCTGTTCCCTAGTACCCAAAGCATTCTTACTTAGAGTGCACACTACTCCGGTGTCTTCAGTAGTACAGGCCCTTATACTACCGTCTACACCGCATCAGTATTCACCCTAAGTCCTCCTCCTTGGATCCCAGATCACAAGTACTCTATATCTCACTGGCATAGGCTACCCGTCGGTAGGCCTCTTATCAGCCCCTCACTGCTACCTACTCGCTCTCAAGCAACACATAGTAGCAAAATCCTTCCTAGGCTAAGGCATCACAAAATTAGGCCGCTCTAGTCCTAATATGAATACCGAGCCAACTCTAGCATGCATATCATATCATCACATATCTCATAACATATAATGTAAGAGTATTTTGGGAAGTCACCGTTCGGGCGTTGGCTGATCATACACACTGCTTCCTTCTGTCTTTCTCAAAATCTTTTTCTCCCTTAGAAAAATTGTTTATTTTATGAAAAACTTTCTCAAATCCTCAGTTTGAGTTCAGATTCCTCCAAAGATGCACCCGAATCCTTAAAACCAAGGCTCTGATACGAACTTGTAACGACGTAAATTTTCAAAACAATTTTTCATTTTTAAATCATACTTTTAATCATCAAAAAAATATCAAAACATAATGTATCCAATGTTATCATAACAAAACAATTCCCAGAATCTCAAACATAATCTCCATGAGTGTGTAGGGATCATGTCGGTGCCTTCCCGCGATCCTCGCTAGTACCTGAAACACATAACACAACAACTGTAAGCATAAATGCTTAGTGAGTTCCCCAAAATACCACATACTACACATACGCCTTTCCAGGCCATGACTATGTAGGATCTTCCGATCCATATGTCTCAGGGGACTTCTGTCCCGAATCTCGGTAGACCTTCTGGTCATACCCATATCGACCTTCCGGTCGGTAACCTCTTGACCTTCCGGTCCATAACCTCTTGACCTTCCGGTCCATAACATACATAACATTCATAACACATACATATCACATAACTGTTGGAATAGTGTCTAAGGCTGTAACTATATTCGGTTGTGCATGGTCCTTTTGGGTTGCCTTCACCATAGCAACTTGATAGGATGATTTATTAAGAGAGAATAAATATTATTAATATATTATGGGAATAATATAATGAATAATATATTTGTTATTTGATTAATATAAGTCATAGAATTAATTAGAATTAATTTGGTGACTTAAAGAGATTAATTAAATAAAGGGGTATAAACTGTCAATTGTTTGATAGTTAAGCTTTAAACTGTAAATCCATTTGGATATACTATGGACGAATTCTAAGAGGATTAGGATAGCTAAAATCGTCCATTAGAGTTATCTAGGAATGGATTTGGATAGCCTTAAGAGAAGATTATCTGATAGGGACTTATCTGTAATCCTTAAGGAATCTACAAGTATAAATAGACCCCATGGCATAGGGAATTCGACACTTCTGAAAAAGCAAGAGAACTCTGGTCGAATTCCTCCCCTCTCCTCTCTCCTAAATCATTCTTATTGCTATTGGTGTTTGTAAGCCATTAGAGGAGTGACACTTGTGACTCTAGAAGCTCCAAGACCTCAAGATCAACAAGGAACTCAAAGGTATGATTCTAGATCTGTTTTAATGTTCTTGTTTAACCTAATTAGTAAATTAGAAGTCTTGGATTCAAAGCATGTTTATTAGAAAGCCTAGATCCAAGCATTAGGGTTTTGCATGCGCACATAGGAAAGTTCTTATGGCTAAAACCCATCAGTGGTATCAGAGCCTTGCTTGGTTTTCTGTAAATTGTTGCTTAATTAACTGAAACAAACCTGCAAAATTCGAATTTTTGGTTTCTGAGTCATGGACTCGGCGAGTCTCAAAGTGGACTCGGCGAGTAGGCCTGACTCGGCGAGTCCATTTGTGCACTCGGCGAGTCCAGGCGTCAGGAATGGCCAGATTCGGGATTTCTTTGTGTTTATCTTATCTTAACTTACCATAAACTAATTAGATCAACATTAATTCGTTTTTCTGATAAATATAACTATTATCTTGATCTAGTTAAAGGTAATTATCAACTAATTAAATATTTAATTTCCTTATATGACAATTAATTAATTATTTTAATTATTTTGGTAATTATCTTAAAAGAAATCTTGAATAAATCAAATATAGATAATTAGATATTAATTGTTAATTGGAATTATTTGTTATTTGATCCTCCATGTTTTAAATGTTTAAAACCTACCCTCATGTTTTGAAATTTACTTTTGTGATTAAAAGTTTTAATTTAGACAACTTAAATTTCAAACCCTAGATTTTAAAAGTTTTAAAATACAACCCTATACTAATATGATATTACTAGAATAATATATATGTATAACTAAATGCTAGTCTTACCGTTAGTAGGCCTCATTCACGAAGCCGATCTATAAGGTGGGTATAAGGTTGCGGCCTATAAAATGGCGCTTAATGGGTGTACACTCACACCCACCGCTTGCTTGATTGGTGGAGGGTCGTTAGCCGAACGGGTAGGATAGGGCAACCTCATTCTCTCATTAAAAGTATAATAAGAAATATAAAGTAACTACATATATTTTTTAAAATTTCCCAATCCTAGTTACTTTAGGAAAAAGTGAATTGATGCAATCCCATGAAATTACACTTTGCACCTTGCTAAGATGTTAGTGGAGCGTGTGTGGTTTACCGGCACACTAATTGGTTCTAAGCGAAGGTAGCAAAGGGTGATTCATTGTTTATCATAGTTCGATGGAGCGTGTGTGGTTTACCGGCACATCGAATAGGTGATTGTTACAATGAAGGCACCATGTGAATTTGCATGGTAGTTCACACCCGCTTTGTGATCCTCGGCATCCCAGTCACAAACGAGAGGGGCATATCGAGATTTAAACATGCCATTGAATAGTTTCAATGAATCTCATCCGAACCTAGGAATTCTCAAAAACACTTAGGACTAATAGTGTAAGTTTTATGATGGAGAATTAGTGAATCGTCATTCACTTACCTTCAATTTATTTGCATGTTAGATTACGGCATCCCTTTTCTAGTATGTAAATGTTATTGTTGGATCCTAGCCCTAATTTTCTTATTGGGTGATAATTGGGGATTCTTATTCTAATCTATCTTTGTCCTTTTCTAATTGTAGATGTCAAACGCAAACAACGCTGCTGCTAGTTCTTTCACGTTGATGAAAGGTCACCTTCGATGGAACGAACTTTAGCGAATGGATAAGATACATTCGCACCATTGCTCGCTATGAGGATAAGGAGTATGTCCTCGACGAGAAGCTCGAGAAAATCAACCCCGAAATTGCTACTCCCGCCGAAATCACCGCCTTTGAAACTCATGAGCGAGATGCAACGAAGGTACATTGCATCATGATCGCCACCATGAACTCCGAATTCCAAAAGTCCTACGAGGACATGTACCCGTACGAGATGCACCAAGACTTATTGGAAAGGTACCACCAAAATGCGAGACAAGAGAGGTACGAGATTTTCACTAACATGATTTCCGCGAAGATGGGTCATGGAGAATCTCTTACCGTGCACTTGCAAAAGATGCAAAGGTATGTCGACCGCCTTCGCAAGTTAAATGTTGACTTCGGTGAGGATTTGGCGATCGACATGGTGCTTCACTCTTTGCCTCCGATGTACAATCAATTTAGGATGACCTACCACATGAACAAAGAAGAGGTCACCCTAAGCAAGCTCCAAGGTCTCTTGAGGGTTGCTGAGAGCAACTTTAAAGACAAGTCTGTTGCACCTACTCCCAATCCGCCCGCTGCTCCTGTCTTGGCTATTGGACAAGGGAAGGGAAAGAAGAGGAAAGCTTCATCAAAGAACTATCGCAAGGTGAAAGCCCGAGATGGTGCCTCTTCTAGTGGGACCAAAGTTGATCCCGCCAAGCCCTGCTCTAACCCAAAGGAGGCAGAGTGTCACCACTGCCACAAGATAGGACATTGGAAGAGAAGCTGCCCGGATTACCTGCAAGCAATCAAAGAAGGAAAGATCAAGCCATCTTTCGCAGGTATATATACAATCAAATCTAACGATTCTAATCATGCTATTTCTTGGGTTCTTGATACCGGTTGTGGTTATCACATTTGTTCTAATGTGCAGGGACTAAGAAGAAGTAGGGATGTGGAGCAAGGAAGGATCAATCTAATCATGGGGAACAGAAGATCGTCGCCTGTAACCAAGATTGGAGTGTATTCCTTAGTGCTTAGGAATAGTTTAGTTTTAGATTTGAACAATTGTTGCTATTCGCCAGAAATGGCAAGAAACATCATTTCATTTCATGGTTTGTTTAGACAAGGATTTAGATTTTCCTTTAATAATGAGAATGGTTCTATTTTGGCTTATCTAAATGGTGTCTTTTACTTTGAAGCTATACCATGTAATGGAATATATGAAACTGTTATGATTGTTGATGACTTTGGAAATGATGTTTTGAATATTGATTCTTCCACTAGTATGGATAAAGCTTCCTTGTGGCATTGTCGTCTTGGACATGTCAACAAGAAACGCATAGCCCAACTCCAAAAGGATGGAGTGTTGGAGTCATTCGACCTTAGGGAAGATGACACATGCGAGTCTTGTTTGCTTGGAAAGATGACTAAGTCGCCCTTCACAAGTACTTGTGAAAGGGGCGAGGGTCTATTGGACCTAATACATACCGATGTATGTGGACCATTTAGATCAACCACGAAGGATGGGAACCGCTTCTATGTGACTTTTACCGATGACTATAGTAGATATGGGTATATCTACTTAATCAAGCAAAAGTCAGACACCTTTGAAAAGTTCAAAGAGTTCAAGAATGAAGTGGAGAATCAATTGGGCAGGAAAATCAAGATGCTTCGATCCGATCGAGGAGGAGAGTACCTAAGTCTTGAATTCCACGATTATCTCAAGGAGTGTGGAATAGTTTCGCAATTGACGCCTCCTAGGACACCGCAGTTGAATGGTGTGGCAGAAAGGCGTAATCGAACCTTATTGGATATGGTTCGCTCTATGATGAGTCGTGCTTCACTACCAATCTCTTTTTGGGGGTATGCCTTAGAGACTGCCGCCCATATCCTTAACCGAGTCCCTACTAAGAAGGTTGCCAAAACACCTCACGAGATGTGGACAGGGAAAGCTCCCTCGTTGACACATATCAAGGTTTGGGGTTGCGAGGCTTTCGTAAGACGAGATACTCACGACAAGCTTGAACCTCGAAGTGAGCGATGTATTTTCATCGGCTACCCACAGACATCCTTTGGATATCTCTTCTATAGACCGAAGGACAATGTTGTCTTCGTTGCGAGGAGAGGAGTTTTCGGGGAGCGAGAACTCATAAGCCAAGGAGACAGTGGGAGGCAAATCGAACTTGAAGAGATTCAAGAGTCGATGGATGAAGGAACCTCTACCGCTGGCACTCAACCCGAGGAGGAAACTCCGGTTGAACCAATTGACGAATCCTTACCTCTTAGACGTTCCGATAGAGTTAGAGTTCATCCCCAGTTCTATGGTTTTCATATAACTACCGAAGGGGACACGTATATTAGTGATGGTACACTAGTAAATCTTGATGAACCTAATAGCTACAAGGAAGCCATGGCAGGCCCGGAGTCTGTAAAGTGGAAAGAGGCAATGGATAGCGAGATCCAATCCATGTATGATAACCAAGTTTGGAATTTGGTTGATTACGTGCCCGGACGTAAGACCGTTGGGTGCAAATGGATCTTCAAGAAGAAGACCGACGTGGATGGGAACGTACACACATATAAAGCGCGATTGGTCGCGAAGGGCTTTACTCAAACTCCCGGAGTTGACTATGATGAGACCTTCTCACCAGTTGCGAAGATTAAATCTATCAGAGTGATGCTAGCTATTGCCGCATTTCATGATTATGAGATTTGGCAAATGGATGTCAAGACCGCTTTCCTTAATGGGAAGCTGGCTGAGGATGTGTACATGGCTCAGCCCGAAGGGTTTGTGGATCCGAAGCATCCGAATAGAGTGTGTAAGCTTGAGAAGTCCATTTATGGACTTAAACAAGCGTCTCGCAGATGGAATCTTTGCTTTGATGAGAAAGTCAAAGAGTTTGGATTTGTACGAAGCGAAGACGAGTCTTGTGTATATGTCAAAGCCAGTGGGAGTATAGTAAGCTTTCTCGTCCTATATATTGATGACATATTGCTCATAGGAAACGACATCCCGACTCTGCAGGAAGTTAAGTCCTGGCTCGGGAAGTGCTTCGCTATGAAGGACCTCGGAGAAGCTTCTTACATTTTGGGAATAAGGATAGTGAGAGAAAGGAGTAAGAGACTAATTGGACTTAGTCAGAATACTTACTTAGAGAAGGTACTAAAACGTTTTAGTATGGAAAACTCAAAGAAGGGAGAATTACCAATACAAAGTAATGCCAAATTGAGTAAGACTCAAAGTCCGAGTACCGAAGCTGAGATAGCGGAAATGAGCCGAGTACCATACGCTTCCGCAGTTGGCTCAATCATGTACGCTATGACTTGTACTCGCCCTGATGTAGCCTTCGCTTTGAGCATGGTTAGCAGATATCAAGGGAATCCTGGCAAAGCTCATTGGATAGCGGTGAAGAATATCCTTAAGTACCTTCGGAGGACGAAGGAATGGTTCTTAGTCCTCGGAGGAAGTGATGACTTGAAGGTGCGAGGGTATAGTGACGCCAGTTTTCAAACCGACAGGGACAACTACCGTTCGCAGTCGGGCTGGGTCTTTACCCTAAATGGAGGAGCAGTGACCTGGAAGAGTTCCAAGCAAGAGACCGTAGCTGATTCAACGTGCGAATCAGAGTACATTGCAGCGAGCGAAGCGTCGAAGGAGGCAATATGGCTAAAGAACTTCATCGGTGATCTTGGAGTCGTACCTGCCATAAAGGAGCCCATGGAGATTTTCTGTGATAACGAAGGTGCGGTTGCCTTAACCAAGGAACCGAGGGATCATGGTAGATCAAGACATATCGACAGAAAATATCACTTCATCAGACATCGTGTAGAAGAAGGACAACTCGTAGTAAAGAGGATATCATCAGAAGATAACCCAGCAGATCCGCTTACGAAGGGACTGAGTAGGGTTAAGCACTTGCAGCATGCTAGGAGTATTGGGCTGAAGGATGATATTAGCATAGATTAGATAGTATTAGAAACGTGTAATAGATAAATGTAATTGACATTTGATGATTAAATAAAGGAGTTTTATTTATGAGTAATGTTGCTATCTTATGTTAATTGTTTAAGCTATTGTTTCACTTTGCATGTTTTGACTTCCAGAATAATTGAGGTTATTAGGAATAATCGAATTATTCAAATGGTCCACAATCGTTCATATGTTGGAAGTAGATATGAAAGAAGATTGTCGTGAATTGGTGTGTAGAATGTCTAAATGATGTTAGACATAGCAAAGGATTGCTGCAACGTTCATGAGTGCTTATGAACTAGTTTTGAGCATTGGAATAAACCCGCGCTTGCTGGAATCACCTTATGGAATAAGATAAAAAAAAAGGTGATCGCAAGACGATAATATCATATAGTCTTAAAACCTAGATATATGGTTTATTATTTGTTAATTGATTGTACATTGATAATACGAAAACGCATCAGTAACTTGGTGTTATAAAACGTATTGTTGTGTATAGTTGGTAAATGAATAAGTAAATGCATATAAGTCGAAGTTTATCTGTAACTTTTATCTAATAAGGTAAAAGTGATATCTCGGCCGCTTGATGATTTGATTTGACTTATGTGCCGGGCCCGGTCAGAACTAAATTGATGTGTTCGATTAAGTTCTATGTCAAATAAATCAGAGATCGAGAAACCTAAATGCTTGACTAACCATTCCATAGGATTGTCAGCATGATATCTAACAGAGGACTGTACGTTCCCTTATCTAAAGGACAAGATTGATTAGATCAGAGTTGACAGCGTCTTTGAGAGCTACGATTGCAAACCGAATTGTACTTGTATAGTTACTAGACTTATCCAAGTGGGAGACTGTTGGAATAGTGTCTAAGGCTGTAACTATATTCGGTTGTGCATGGTCCTTTTGGGTTGCCTTCACCATAGCAACTTGATAGGATGATTTATTAAGAGAGAATAAATATTATTAATATATTATGGGAATAATATAATGAATAATATATTTGTTATTTGATTAATATAAGTCATAGAATTAATTAGAATTAATTTGGTGACTTAAAGAGATTAATTAAATAAAGGGGTATAAACTGTCAATTGTTTGATAGTTAAGCTTTAAACTGTAAATCCATTTGGATATACTATGGACGAATTCTAAGAGGATTAGGATAGCTAAAATCGTCCATTAGAGTTATCTAGGAATGGATTTGGATAGCCTTAAGAGAAGATTATCTGATAGGGACTTATCTGTAATCCTTAAGGAATCTACAAGTATAAATAGACCCCATGGCATAGGGAATTCGACACTTCTGAAAAAGCAAGAGAACTCTGGTCGAATTCCTCCCCTCTCCTCTCTCCTAAATCATTCTTATTGCTATTGGTGTTTGTAAGCCATTAGAGGAGTGACACTTGTGACTCTAGAAGCTCCAAGACCTCAAGATCAACAAGGAACTCAAAGGTATGATTCTAGATCTGTTTTAATGTTCTTGTTTAACCTAATTAGTAAATTAGAAGTCTTGGATTCAAAGCATGTTTATTAGAAAGCCTAGATCCAAGCATTAGGGTTTTGCATGCGCACATAGGAAAGTTCTTATGGCTAAAACCCATCAATAACAACATACAACTCATACATCTCATAGCATATAAGACCTTCCAGGCACACACAGGTATCCTTCCATGTACAGTATAGTGAGAAGACTCACCTCAGTGAAGTCGGATAAACTCTCGTGCTCGATGTCCCGACTTAGCCTCCTCCTATTATTCAAATAACATCCTGATCAGAATTCTCTCATGATATCATCTCTACAGACTGGGTAGAAGGCCATTCTACCCTACCTTGAACTCTCCTGAATCAGTCTTGAGCAAAACCCTAAAGTCAACGAAAGTCAATGGTCAAACTTTGACCCGACTCGTCGAGTGCACATGGGCGACTCGGCGAGTCCATACGGGTTCTCTGAATCCTTTCAGCCCCTCTTGACTCGTCGATTCATCATTCCACTCGACGGGTTACACCTATCATGAATCGCGGGGCAACCCCGACTCGACTCTTCGAGTTCGCTCATGGACTCGGCGAGTTCATTCCATGCTCACACTCAAATGACCTTCTGAGGTCAGATATGTTCCTCTAATCCATAGATCTAACCTCCCCAAGCTCAATAAACACGTAAAGGTTCGAACTTGATACTCATGCAACGTCCAAATGACACTACTTGATGATTTATCCCCAAATACAACATTCTAAGTCCATTTCTTCCATAACTTAGCATAAAGCAAGATGGATAACATTCTCTGGACCACTGTGGGTCCAGATCTGAAGTCTAAACATGATAACGGACCATATTCCCAACAAATCATCCCAATAAAGGGTATAGGAAACCCTAGATCCATGGATTCTTTAACAAAACAGAAATAGGGTCGATATGCTACCTCAAAGATGATGCCCCCTGCTTGAAATCCACAAATATGCAACCTCCTTGGCCTCCTCTAAGCTGTAATCAACTTGTTCTTGCAAAACAAACCCACAAAAGTCCAATAATGGCTTATTCTCTCTCACAAACGCTCAAGCACTATTAGGGTTTCTCTCAAGGGTCTGGTAGCCGCAAATGGTAGCTATAAGCGTCCTTAAATAGGTCCCAAACCCGAGAAATTAGGGTTTCATTAAACAGCATGGACTCACCGAGTCCTTCATTAAATCACACCAGAAGATGCGCGATCCCACTCGGCGAGTCTGAGCACCTACTCGCCGAGTCCCTCTCATATATTCAATATAAATACTTAACATAGGATACTTAGGAATCCGGATGTTACAATTCTCCCCCATTAGAATCAGACTTCGCCCTCGAAGTCCTGCTCGACAAACAACTCTGGATGCTGCTCTCGTGTCTCCAACTTCGGCTCCCAAGTCAGCTCGGACCCTTTCCGATGTTGCCACTGGACCTGCACCAGTGACACCTCCTTGTTCTTCAGAACTTTGATCTTCCGATCCCGGATCGTGATTGGCCTTTCCGCATAATTCAGACTCGCATCCACCTGAATATCCTCCAAGGGTAGCACCGCCGACTCTTCGACTATACATTTCCTCAACTACGACATGTGGAAGGTATCGTGAATCTGGCTCAACTCCACAGGTAGCTCTAATCGATATGCTATCTTGCCCACCCTTGCGGTCACCTTGAATGGACCGATGTACTTGGGCCCTAGCTTGCCCCTCTTCCTGAATTAGATCACTCCTTTCCAAGGAGATACTTTCAGGAGTACGAGTCAGTAGATGAACTCCACGAGTTGGGTCAACATGGACTGTTGACCTTAGCCGTTGACTTTGACTTTGACTTTGACCATGTTTGACCAAGTTTGACTTTTGAGGGTATTTTGGTAATTTGGGATTCTAATGGAATCAGTCGTATGGTGGTTTCATGTAGTTGAGTTTGGAGCTGAGAGTTGGGGTTTGATCTTCTTGATTCAACACTACTTGAGAGGTGAGTTTTCCTCACTATACTAACAAGGTTGAAGGCACCAATGCTAACCCTTTTGGATTGTTATCCTGGTTATCGCAAGATGATATGTTTAGTGATCTGCTAGATCTGTATCCTGGTATATAGGATGATGCTATTCTTAGTGACCTGTTAGTTCGGTATCCTGGTATACAGGTTGATGCTATGATTAGTGATCTGTTAGATCGGTCTGACTATTTATACATGCTAGAATTTGTTATCTATGTGTTGATTGTATTCTTGGGGTGGGTTGAGGCGGTCCTGCTTTGTGCTGTAGGCCAACATACTTCGGGCGGACCGAATAGACTAAAGGCCCAATGGGGCATACCAGTTAGGTCGAAGGCCCAAAGAACGGTCCAGAGAGGATGAATGACTGGTAGGGCGGACCAGACATGTTGCATGTTCTGAGAGTGGGCCATACAAACTAAAGGCCCGGTGAGGGCAGTCCAGTCATACTGTAGACTCTATATGCATGCTGTTTGTTATGATATTGTTATGTTTTGTATGACGTTGGTATTTTGGGGGAACTCACTAAGCTTCGGGCTTACATTTTTGGCTTTTGTTTCAGGTACTTCGGATGATCGCAGGAAGGCGAAGGCTTGATCGTGTACCTCTTTACATTTTATGATTTTGATTTCTGGGATACTCTGATATGAAACTATTTTGAAAACATTTGGTAATAAGTAATGGGTTTTGGATGATTGAAATAGTTTTAAATTTTCATAAATTTTATGGATGTTACAAAGGGATCGTGACAAGGCGAAGGCGTGATCGTGCACCTCCTTATGTTTTTATTTTACGATTTTTGGATTTCTATGCTGCGAAACTTGTTTTGAAAACAATTTGTAAACAATGTTGGTTTTGAGTTGTTTTAAAAAGTTTAAAATTTTCAATAATTTTAGGAATGTTACAGATAAGTCCAAGATTGAGGTTATCCTTAATTGGACAACTCCGAAGACTTTGCATGACATTCAAAGCTTCCATGGTTTAGCATTGTTCTATCGTCACTTCATTCAAAAATTTTGTAGCATTATTGCCCATATCACTGAGTGTGTTAAGGGTGGACAATTTATGTGGAATCCCAAAGCTGAAATGGCATTTTCCGTTTTAAAGATCACGGTAACCTAAGTTCCTGTTTTAGAGTTACCGAATTTTACTAACATTTTTCAGGTTGAATGTGATGCATCTGGTGTTGGAATCGGTGGAGTTCTTAGTCAAAATCAAAGACCAATAGTTTTATTTGGTGTAATATTTAACGATTTAAGGAGGAAGTATTCTATGTATGAAAAAGAGTTTTATGCTATTGTTAGAAGTTTGGATACTTGGCAACATTATTTACTACCAAACAAGTTTGTATTATCTTTTGATCATGAAGTGTTGAAGTACATTAATGGGCAACACAAATTGAGCAATAGACATGCCCATTAAGAAATTTGATTGGTGATAGTCCCAAACAGTAGGATCTTAATCTTCCACAAGCATAATATGCTTATAATCGATCAATTAACCTTACTACGGGAAAGAGTCCATTTGAGATTATGTATGACACAAATCCAATCACTCCACTTGACTTGGCTCCTCTAGCTATTATTGATCAGTTTAGTGTTGAACGTAAAGAGCAGTTAGGTTAGATTAAAGAGTTTCACCAACATGTTTGTATGTAGATTGAGAAGCATAATAGACAGTCTTTTGATCAAGCCAATAAACATCGCAAGTGAGTTGTTTATCGTGAAGGTGATCTTGTGTGGATACATTTAAGGAAAGAGAGGTTTCTGAACAAGCATTTTAGCAAACTCCATCCAAGAGCTGATGGTCCTTTTTGTTTTTTGAAGAAAATCAATGATAACGCGTATAAGATTGAATTACCAGGTGATTACAATGTACCTACTTCAATCAATGTTGCAGATTTGTCAACTTTTGTTGGCGATTTTGATGATGAAGCAGACTCGAGGTTGAGTCCTTTTCAATATGGGAGGATGATGCACGTGGTAAAAGTGTTGATGCATGGCTTGATGATGCCATCACTAATAGGAATGGAAGTATCATGACATCAACACCAAATCTACCGAAGTGATCCAATAGCTCGAAATGGAACGAAATTAGCACCTGACATGTAAAACTGGCCGATTAAGAAAACTTATAGCTTCTCCATGAGGTGTGGGGTTTTTCGGCTATTCAGGATCATTTAGGGCCTCAAAATGCCTTTTTGCTATTTTTTATTTGTGGCAACTTTTTATTTTGAGTTCTAAAACCATAACTCGAACAAATTGTTGACCCTCTAAACAGAATATCCAGCTCTCCCCCACTTAGGGTTCGAACCACAACCAACTGACATTGCAAATAAACCAAAACTCAAACCGGCTCACACAGATGTATAACATCCTTGACCCTTGGGATATATATATATATATATATATATATATATATATATATATATATATGTATGTATGTATGTATATATATATATATATATATGTATGTATGTATGTATATATATATATATATACATATATATATATATATATGTATATATATATATATATATGTACATATATATATATATATATATATATATATATGTACATATATATATATATATATATATATATATATATATATATATAATTATATATCACAATGCAAGATGATCTTCTAGATAAAGACCAAGCAAACTCAAAGAGATTCTGAATCTCATATGGAGACCACATAAACTCCCCAATTATAATTGTCTCTAACATTAAGAATACCATGCAGATGCACAATCAATACTTCTGATAGTCCATTCATAACACCGATTCTCTATCTAGAAAAAAAAAAAGAACTACCACACACCTCACGTGCAAATCCTGACCGTCAATTCATCACAAGAACCATTCATAAATACAAGAGGCATCATTCTCATAGTCGAAATACATCAGAGACAACAATATTGTCGCTCCCAATTCACCTCCCTTATCACATGCAACCATCAGCTAGTACCTAACCTGTATATACCCCAAGAAAGCAGAACCTTGATCTCAAGTCAAGGTAACCATACCAAAAAAATCCTCTCGTGCATTCCCATACTGCCATTCTGCTACCAAATACCGCAACCATCTAGCCCCATGATGAGTTTACGTCTAGAATCCAAAAATCACATGTACGCCCTCTCTCTCCTCTAAACATGGAAACATGGAAGAACATAGTCTATGCCAAAGATAGTAACATTCCAATCCATCTACCAATCACTCAGCCTCCAACTACAATCCTCAAACCGACCATAACAATCGCTTCTTTCTTGACACCCTCAACTCAACTGGCACTATCATCGAGCAAGGCCCTCAAGATTTCAAAATCAACTAACTCACCTACATCTGCACCATTCAAACCCAAACTAACATGGCCACTAAAGCCCAAAAAATCACCAGACTCATCCTCAACCTAAGCAACCATAACCAGAAGATCGACAGATACAGAAACACTGTCACAAATCATGGTACCAACCATACAATCTACCCTTAACCAGCTCCTTAGAATCCTTATGACTTCCCTCGGTTCGAGTATGGATCTTGTTCTTCCATTAGTACAAGCCCAATACTACCTTCCATACCTATCCCTACTTTCCTCAAGAATCATCCTAAATCCTATAAGTTACCTCCTCATAATGATACTACCAAAATTCCCTTAACAGCATAGCTTGCGCACTAAAGCACTTCCTAGGCTCTCATAGGATGCCCACCTCACCCCACAATCAGCTGTTGAAAAATGCCTATTAATGTCAGCTAACTACTTCATGTATATAATTACATGCAATACAACTTAAATAATTTTTCGACTAAAAGACCCAACTCTACAACGGTTAGACTCAAATGAGAGCTGTGTAATAGGGCCGAATCAATTGTTCTAAAATTATTTAACACATTTAATAGCTAACTCACATTAATATGGGTCCTACAAAGCACAAAGCAAGAAAAATTCAAGCAGTGTAACCGAATGACAATAAGACACCATAAAAAAATCAGACAGATCCTTACACACAATTCCTAACCACTAGGCCCAAGCATCTAGGACATACATATATTCTATATCTACTCTTTTAAGAGTGACTAATCATTCCTCACGTTGGCCCTCTTATGAGCTGTATTCACTCATGAAACTTCCACCAACCCTACAACCACTCGTGCATGCTAATCATACATAACGTTGGATCCCATTAACAGTCAAATACGTGATTCTACTCTAAGCCCTTCATTAGAAAAGAATAGGAAATAAGACTAAATCAAACATTCTTAGGCAATAAAATCTTAGTTATATACAACTATGATGCCCAAACTAAGCAACTACAGTAATGATGTCAATTTCATCTAGTATACAAGAGATTCTCTTAGACTATAAGGCATCACACATTAGGAAATTCTATAATGTAATTCCTGAGGATCCCTAGCCTACAAACTATCATGAAATTCTATCATAATCATCATAAGCAAATAACAGTGTGGGTATCTTGAGGTACACTTTCTTGCTTCGGCTGATCGTACACATCTCATCCTTGTTTGGTTACTTTTGAAAACTTTTACAGATCCTTAGTTTGAGTCTGGATTCACACGAATGCTTATCCAATTCACTCAACCCACGGCTTTGATACTAAATTGTAACATCCCAAAAATCAAGGTAAAAGTTTTCATTTTTGAAACCAATCCATAACCATAAGCGTTTACAAATCGTAGTTTCCAAAAGTCATAAACATGAATCAGAGTATCCCAAAATCATAATCTCATAAAAATCCAGGATGATGTGCATAATCAAGCCTTCGCCTTTCCCCGATAATCTGAAGTACCTGAAACATAAAATTGAAACTGTAATCCAAAGCTTAATGATTTCTCCAAAGTACCACCACACAACATAACATGTACAAAACACGTATTAGGTCCACAACCTCCTGGTTGAATTACCCCTGGCCCACAACCTTCCGGTTGGATTGCCTTGGCCCACAACCTTTCAGTTGGATTGCCTAATATATACTGGTCCCTCAACCTCTTTGTTAGATTACCACTGGCCCACAACCTTCCGGTAAGATTGCCCTAACCCACAACCTTTTGGTTGGATTACCCGAGTTTGTTGACTGACAACACAAAGCATTACAGTCTCAATCCAACCACACTATGTCGACATATATAACAGATAAAACACATAACAACAACCAAATAATCATGTAGATGTTCATAGTTCACCACAGTATAACGACAATTCAAACCAGAATACACCCATCTACTGGGTCGACATTGGTGCCTTCGACCCCCAAGTACTGTAAGGAAAATTTACCTCACAGTATGAAAGATAGTATAAATGAATGTTGCTCCAAATGCCAACTCTACATGTCACATATATAACAAACGCTGACCTAACCTCAAACTACTGCTCAAAATACCCAAAATGCCCCTAAGTCAAACTTGGTCAAATTCATTGTCAAAGAGTCAAAAAGACAAAGGAAGTCAACACAGACTGAGTATGCCCAACGTACTCAGTCACTATGCTCAGCATAATAGATCCCTTATTGGTTATGGGGCTCCAACCTGGTATACTCAACGTACCATAAGGTACGCCCATCGTACTCGTCCAATTCTGTTTTCCTTCATTAAGTGCTTATTCCATTAAGATCTCACCTTCAAAGCTCAAATCTTGTCCCAAAAAATATTCTATGTCATAAAGTTTCCAACTTTATGACTTTCCATGGCTATAAGGAGTCCATATACCAAAACCCTAACTTAATACACGAACCAAAGCATCATAACTCTTGCATGGATGGAAGAAAGGGACCAAGATGACATTTTTATGGTTCCTCATAGCTCCATAATGGATAAACTTTCCAACTTTATCCATTAGGATGGTCCAAATAACCAAGATCTAGTATTTAAGTCTCAAGGGACTAAAATGCATCTTTCTCAACTTAATCCATTAAGTCCAATTCTCCAGCCTTTAGATCTGAATCACTATGATGTTTAGATGGATAAATTTTCCAAATTTATCCATAGCAAGGTCACAAATTTTCAAGATCTAAACTTTATGCACTAAAGTGACCAAAAAGTGACAAATATGAAAATTAGGAAGGTCTATGAAACTAATGAGCAAGTTTGAAGCTTTTTACTCACAAAGGTCCATAAATGATGTAATCTTGTTGGATTTATTCTTGAATCCTTCTTCTATACATTTTGCCACCACCTTGTTATTCAAGATCCCACCTTATAATGGACAAATAAGCTCATAAATGATGCCAATGCTCAAAAAGAGTGAGATAAGACTAGGGTTTTTATTTAGAGACTCAAGAGGGTGGAGGCTCATGATATGAAGGACCCCCAAGGGGTTAAAGACCTTAAATAGGGATCAAAACCATGAAAATAAGGTTTTTACTCTGCGATGTTATGCCCAGAGTACCTAAATTTATGCCCAACATAATTCCCTAAAAATGTGTTTCTTCAGCCTAGTATGCCCAACATACTAGCTAGTGTATGCCCAACGTAGTGCCAGACTCCTTTTTCCTAACTTCAAACAACCATAACTTCTTTGTTTTAACTATGTTTTCAATGTTCTTTATATGCACGAAAAGGTATTGAAGAGCCTCATAATCATATCTAATTACTTTTAGCTTAAAACATAATAAACTAAAATCCTTATTCCACGAAAGAAGTCTAAAACATCACTTTCCCGTTTTACACCTTGACTCCAAAAACATAAACCATGGGCTTGGATCGCATAAACAATATTATCAACATCCAATAGGATCCTAACCTTATTCCCTTGAAGCCCATGGCCTTTACTTGATCCACTTATTTCCCACAATCCCAAAATAAGAAACTTCTCGAAACAAGATGTTATAAGAATAAATAGCCCAAACCCAATACTGTAGCCTAATGCTATACATATGGGTGCTACACACAAAAATCCGAAATACACATTCTGGATTCTAAAGCTCCGAAGTTTGTTTTCCCCACATTACAGACCTAGTTTCTAGTATGGATTTGTCAAGCTAAGTGAGTTCTACTCTTTAAGTTACTTGCATTTTTGTTTTCAAACAAGTATACATATTCTAGAATGCGTTGAACACTCCAAAATATGATGAACAAGTTCGGAATGTCCATTTTTTGTATGTTTTGTTTTGTTGTACATATAAAAGGTGCATTTAAGTATCTTAGAGTGTGTTTAGAACCGTTTTTTAGTCCGGAACTATGTTTTCTAGACGATCCAAAATACAAAGAATGAGTCAGGAATGTCCATTTTTTGTATGTTTTCCTTCTTATACATATAAAAGGTGCATTTATGTAGCTTAGAGTGTGTTTAGGACTGTTTTTTAGTCTGGAACTATGTGTTCTAGAGAATCTAGAATGGTCATGTATGTCTGGAATACGAAGAACTTATTCCGGAATATGAATAACTTAATCTGGAACCCAAAGAACTTTATTAGGAATGATGTTCCGGGATGAAAAGTGATTATTATTTTTTGGTACATGACATTGTTTAACAACCCCTATTAATCCAAAGATGAATTTGCATGGATGTTACTAAAAAAGTGGCCTTTATGGATGAAGAATTTGTATTCCATTTACAAGAGCTTTCAAAATTGTGCCCAATAAAGGTAAAAGCGATTAAAATTTATTTAAAAATGTTGGTTTTATGGTAATGTCTTAAAATATTTTTGGAATTTTGTTTTTGCAGATAACAAACCGGGATTTAGAAATTAAAATAAAAAATAAACCAGCACGGACACCTATAAAATTAAGAAAGAAATCAAAAAGGTGTTAAAGCTTAAATGGAAAGCAGATAGAAATCCGAAAGATGGGACCGGAGCAAGTTCAAAAAAACCTGTTATTATAGCCTAGTTGCAATGTCATTATATTTTTTATAGATAGGTTTCAACAAGTTGGTTTTAGTATTGGATACATTTATGCAAGTTGTTTTTAATGCGTATGTTAAGATGCTTTCTTTTCAGTCTCCAACATCCAATGAATCGATCGATGAGGATGAGTTGGAAATAGAATATGATATACTAGGTCTGTAAGACGAGAAGCAACGTCTTGTTGATATGACTACATTAGAGTTGATTCGTGATTATCAACGTGTGAAACAACAAATGGTTATACTGGAAATTCATTACCGACTTCTACGGCTGAGGAGCAAGAAAACTAACATTGTATAATATGAAAATACTCCTCATTACTACGCCTGAAGATATACGATAGTTTGTGAACACAAGAAGCCTCATCGAAGAACCACGCATGACAACTCCAACAATAGAAGATCAAGTCCAATTGACTGATAATGAGTTTAGCCTAATTAAAACCTACATGGAATTGTTTAAAAATAATGTAGACACCGCTAGTTTGCACCGGATGCAAGTTCCCGATTATGAGTTCTCTCTCTCTCTCTCTCTCTCTCAAAATCGAGTGCACTTTTTCCTTCTTCTCTAGATCAATTAATCACCAGGTGTGTTATTCACAATCCAAAGGATCCCCTTACCTTTATATTTTTTGATTTGCTTCAGATCGATATAGGGAAACACTGATGGTGGCAGGGCGATGGTGATCAACATGTGGTGTATAGTGGTTCAGGTAGAGTGAAGGAGTCAATGGTGGTGGTTTGAAGGCTCAGTGGTGACTGAGATCGAACATTTCATCGTTAATAGGCACTCCTGTGATGTGTACATTATTGCTTCCTTAATTAACCTCTAAGCTAAATTTTGGTACACCGATGTTGCATATGCCTCAGAGAAATGTTGTTCATGTGACCGCCATTATCGGGTGTTATACTCAATTAGTGAAGGTAAATACCATGTTTCACATGTGTAAGAAGATGTAGTGTGAAGGAATTACGCCAAGTTCAATCACCATATTAGTCATCATTTTAGGCGTTTCAAAATATACCCATGTCCACTCTCTTCATGCTTCTAGTCTCTTCATGCTTCTAGAATCTAATATGGGTTTGTTGTGATTTACCTTTAGCTAATTGTTTCTTAAGTTCACGTAGTAAATATGGAAGTGTCGCTAATGTTAAGAGGTTGCTTGAATCAATGGATAATCGAGATAGTCTCTTGGAATATTTTTAGTTTCTGCTTATGCGTTTGATTGATGATGTTAAAGAAATCTCAAAAGTATGTCCTCTTGAATGATGATAAAAGGGAATTTGATTCGGGCAACCCAAAAGAGAATTTAACAGGGAAGATGATAGGAAATTTACACTTTGGTCCCCAAAGTTTCATAAATGTGGCAGTTTTGGTCGTGTAATTTAAACCATAGTTGGTAAGGGACCAACTACGAAAGACATTTAAATTTAGGGGCCATTCATGTAATTTAGATTACTAGTTAACGAAGTAATTGTTAAAAACTAATGATAATGTCTTAATTGATATGCACAGTAAAAGTTAGATGGTCCATTGCGCAAAAAAAAGACATAAATGGTCAAATCGGACCAAACCCACAACTTCATTGTGCTACAGTGACATTATCCCTACATACTTATATCGGTTTCCACAAATTAGGAAATTGTAAGGGATACATATTTTGTTCGTGGTCAATAAAATATCTTCTAATTCTGACAACATCTGTTAGAAGAACCCGTTCTGTACGAAGCTTATCAATCTCTATATTTGCATTTTGAATCCACTTTTCAGCTTCTTTGACTTTTTCATAACTCCAACAACCCATATTTATTTTTCATTTACTTGGTCTGCTAGATTGTCTGCATGTTGATTTAGTGTCCGACTTGTTTCAGAATCCCTTTTGTTTGCTTCTTCGTTAGCCTTCATAGCTCGGAAAATGTCATCATACATTTTATCTAGGAGTGAGAAATCCGGGCATTCCGGAAATGGGCTAATATCTGAACAAACATAGCAATATTTTTCTACATAATGCAAAACACCAATCTCGGATGAACTCATTCTCAACTTATTTATATGTTTATCATGCATCATAGCTAAATATTAATAGTCTGAAATCCTGGAATTAGTGTCCGAAATGTGACTTTCTGGAATTAGACATTCATAATGCATGTCCAAAGGATTCGTCTGTGACTCATATTCGTCAAGAATTTATAACATTTATGATTGATTTGACTTGACATGAATGATTTATATAAATTCTGGAATGTCAGTCCAGAATGGAACTTTGGAATGACATGTAATCCAGAATGAACCACTATAAATAAGAGACTAGAATTGTAGAAACTTTCGAACTCTAGAATTGTAGAACCTTTAGAAGTTTGGGTAATAACTAAGGATAATTTGGTTGTCCTCATGCTGCTACATGTATTGTACGTGTCGCGATGGGTACACTTGAAAAATGTTTCACTTTGAGTTATCTGTTCCACAATATCGAACTAAAGAAGTGAATGCTAAGTTTCTAGACATACGCTCAAAGATAAAGAATTTTATCAAAATTAATCACAAGATCGACAACCAATTAATAGGTGAAGATGAACAAGTAATTTTGCAGCTAGAAAGGGTGAAATACAAACAAAAAAATAACGGGGTTAATTTTCCATACGAACATGCTTGAGATATTTTAAAAGATTTCATGTATTTTGTTATTTTTATGTTTAATAAGGTTATGGTACTTCTAAATTATGTTTTTTTCTATGTGTGTAATGTGTAACAAATATTAGGGAAATAATAATATCTTCCATTTATCACTTCAAAAATTGATTACAAACATAAATAATTGTGATTCCCTTACATATACAACAAAACGACCATCAAAGAGTCTGATATTTACCATTCAGATGGAGGGGGAAGAGGGTGTACATTTTGGGTCTGGTAGGTAGTTTGAAACACATCATCCCGGTAATATATCTGAACCATATCGACTAACTCAGTGATGTTTGAATAATGTAATGCTGCAATAGCAAGACCACACACTATACCCAAACCGCGCCATTTCCTACATGAACATGTATGACGGTTCAGATCTACAACACAAATTGTTTTAAAATAAAAAACACATAAAATGTCAGAAGGGAACGGAGACAGGATCTTGGGCGGGATCTTTGTTGCTTGCTACTAAACAGACTTTTGCATCTTCCACTGAAGCACTATCTCTGCATACGGGGTTCGTACGCTAGTCAACCTCCCTAAAAAGTAAATATTATCATTTACAGTTATTGTATAGAGAAAAATTCAATATTTTACCTCCCATAAAATTGTGTTAAGCAAAAATCCGTTGAATGTGGTCACGAATTTCCACAACAAGCGTTATTATTGGTACATTGTGTTGAACAACCAATAATACCAACATAAATTGTGAAATATCAATGATGAGTACCTTCCAACGGATGTTAGGGAAATAAAATCTTGCCTATTTCACATGACAGATGTTTACAAGCACCTCTCGTGCATCATGGGTTAGCCGACAAAAATTTTGCTCAAAATCAGACATGATATATGAGTTGGATGTCATCCAAAACAAAGGTTCCAATGTTCTGTTTCGACTAACTCTTCTGTGCGTATACATGAACACACTTTTAGAAGTATACCCATGATAAGTATCAAGGAATACCTGACCTATGCAAGAACTAACTACATCGTCCACATTGCTTGTGAACGATACTTCCCTACCCTCTCCAAGGGATTCCTTTAACTTCATAACGAACCAGATACAACAATCGGTATTATTTTTCACGGCCATACCAAATGCTATAGAGGGTCTAGTTGTTCCCGTTGATAGCAACCTCTACGAACATTGTGTTTAGATAGTCCCATCTTAGACAGTCACTACCTATGAAGATGACAGACAACTAGCAGCCTTTGAATGCATGGAGGTGTATTTTTTTTGGGAACACAAACAATTAGTTTAGATGTAGAAACATTATCAATTTTAAAGAAACAATAAAAATGTGGAAAAAATATACCATACATCCAATAGCCACAAAACAAGCTTGAAAAAGATCCATCACATCAGGTTTGATGTGAGTGTAATTATGCAGGTTGGTTTACCTAAGATTGTGTAGGTAAACAATCTGGTTGTTAAAACTTTCTTCGTACTCACTCTCTGAGAAACTCATCTTCAAGCAATTATACGAGATAATTACGGATGATTGGAAGTAAGTGTCTAAATAGATGTAGACACATATATATGTAGGGGACGAAAATTGAGTTTTTTTAATCCAAAATAACTGTCCGAAACGGGTCTCCGGTCCATGCATATGTGACACCGTGTTGTCACTTCAAAGTACGAGCTTGGTGGTCGTACATAGATTCCTGTTTCAGACATTGGTACTCCGAAATGTAAGTCCGAAATGTATGAAGATTCTTATTTTGGACCAGAGCTCCAGAATGAAACATTGACTCTGGAATGCCCTATTCTGCAGAAAGTGTGGTCAGTAGTGCTCCATAATAAATCCTTGCCTTCAAATGCCCTATTCCGTTGAATTTGGTCATTTTTCAAAAAAAATGGTTATTTTTATTAAAATACTTGTTTATATGAATTAATTTACTAGTTAAAATTAAATTGTTAATTTTTAAAGAAAGAACAAATATTTTTAATTTCAACAATTGTTTTATAAAAAATAATTAGAAATTAGTCCAAGCATAAAAATAACCATCAATTTCACATATATTTATAAAATTATAGGCTATCTGGAAAATGATTCGTCATCTAAAAAAAATAATGTTTTGATGTTCATGATGCCATAGGTTTTCTTGATGGTAGGTGGAGCTTTTCATTGTCGTCATCTATAGAAAAAAAAAACAAAGAATCGACATAAAGAACAGAAGAGAGAAGAAGATGCGATGCAAGGATTAAAGTTTAGTGTTTAAACTTTAATACAATGTATACAATGTTGAGTTAACTTAAGTAATGAATTTCTCGTAATGATACCTTCACATTAAACAATATAAATACAAGTGTACAATGGACTTTAAGATACAAATACAAATAGCTAGGGCCAAGTACATGGGTCAATATAATTTATACTAACAAACATATTGATGTGAAGTTTCATTTTTAAGGGATTGGGTGGACAAAGGAAGAATGATGCTCGGGTATTATAGAACACATGACCAAATTTTCAATATTATGACAGTCATATCATAGATTAGTTCGTGAAGGCATGAACCTTGAGGATAGACGTCTAATTGAGTTTGAGTACGAGGATATCCCTTAAAAGTAGAGCGAGTCGATTTAGGTTGGATTATGATTCAACTCATTTAATAATTTGGTTGAAGATTTAAACTCAACTCAACATGTTAATTTAAATGTGTTATATTTCCAATCCAACATAATTTTGAGAGTTGTCACTGAGTTGATCTATTTATATATTTCTTAACCCAACCTATTAAATAGATAAGTTAAACTTTGATTAATCTATTTAAAACAAATTAAAAATAAATAAATTAACTAAAGATTACATCATTTAAATTAGTTGTAAACTTAAATAAAATTTCAAAGTATGACAAAAACACAATAACAATTCACAAATACAAATAAATGTTCAAATAGCATTAAAATTTTTATTTTCGAAATGATTTTGTAGAGTCGCCAGTGTTGTCGGTGCTAAAAACTAGAAATTAAGACTGCATTTTTTTAAACATAAATAATAATACAAGGTTATAATTTATAGATTAATACATTATAAATTTATAATATTTAAATAATTATTAAATTAAATTTATATTAAAGTTAAATAGATTGATAGGTTGAAAACGAATTGATAATTTTTATTCAACCCAACCTATTTAATTAAATGAGTTGACCCATTTAACTTAAATGGTTGAAAATCTCAACCCAACCTGTTAATTTTAAGTTGAATCATATTGAATTGATTTTTATCAGCTCTACTCAAAAGAATATAAATAATGTTTTTTTTTTTTGTTTTTTTTTTAATAACAATCTAACAAAATTTAATAAATAATTAAATCTCACCAGAGCAAACATACCATGCAATTAGCCTTACACGCATCAATTTATATATCTTATAAGTCGACTCAAAGAGGTCCATTGACAAAACTGGCGAAGAATCTTTTGTTAATACCTTAGGTAATATCTCAAGTTTTAATAATAATTATATTTAGAAAAAAGGTAAATGTTAATTTTTATAAGTGTTAATACATCATAAGTTGTTATTAAATGATTATTAGTAGTTTAGTTTATGTACTAGAAGAAGGTAATAAAAATCGCCCTCTTTAAATTATTAAAATTGTAAATAGGTTTATCACAAGGTGTAGAATGTAGATCTTAATCTATTATTAGGTGTGACACTCATATATTATATGAGTTCATTTAAAAGAAAATTTAAATATAAAATTTAAAATATTTAAGAAGTTTGAATTTATAAGAAAAATACTAAAGTGTTTTTTTCTTTTCAATTTAAACAAATAATTTAGATAAATAAATAAAAGAATTAATAAAACTTTAATTTAATAATTTTGAAATTAGAAGAAAAGTCCTTTAATGAAATTGATATGCATTTATTATTATATTTATATTTAAATAATATATGGAATTTGATAAAATAGAAAAAAACCATAAAATGAAATATGGAATAAAAATTAATTTAAAATAACCATAAAATTAAATATGACAAAATGAATAAGAATATGACATGTGGCAAAAAAATCTTTATTTATTAGGATAGATTTTAAACATTTTAAATTTCTGTTTTAGTAGTGAGACATAAAAGTATACACGACAATCATTTTCTGATATTTAATTAAATATAGTGAATACCAAAACTAATCAATAGTGAAAATGATTGATCCTCACATATTACCTACCTAAAATTAATCCGTACTGGAGTATGAATTCAATCAGGATATATAGCAGAATTGGGTAAAGGACTAAAATGACCAAAATGTGTCTGTCACACGAAATGGTTATTTATTTTAAAATTAAGGTAATCTAATCGTTGTACAATCTTAATTCTTCAAACACACGAGACATTTCATCAATTCCCTTACATCCCAATTTTAACACTTTTCAAAAAGGATAGAAACTTTATGGAAGATGTATAAATGCATGTAACATTAATTGTAAGACTGTGCATAATTAATGCAAGTGTTGGGGATGCAATACAATACAATGAATGAAAGAATCCCATACTATATGAACTCCAGATGATCTTTAAATACATCTATATATATCTGCAATCAAGAATCTCAGATCACCAGCATCTTGCTTGAGCTGTCTTCCATCAACCGTTTCACAAGACGAAAACGAAATTAGCAAACCCTATATTTGAATTGGATGCTTGTGGGGTGATGAGATTCGAGCTCTCTGAGATTTACAAACCCTACGTACCTCCACTCCATTAATGCCTTCAGGACAAAACTGCACCAGTATTCCTTGTTTACCAGTAGCAATAATGCATGCTACCTTCTATGATTGATTCTGTATATAGACACCTGGCTCATTTTCCAAGTAGACTTATTTTGTTTTTTATGTACAAGTCAAAAGCTTTTTAGAGTTCCATTATCCTTCACAAACTTGCATCTTAATTCCTTATTGTGAATTTATGGTGGTTTTAATTAATACTACAGGGTTAATAACAAAAATTATAGACCCGGGCTTTTTATTAGGCTATGGGGTGGTGTGGTTTCACCGTTCCATGCGGTGAGCTGAAATTGACCATGAATAGTGAGGTGCCTCAACTCATCACACTCTCCCCTCTCATTTCTTTCTCTTTTTTTTGTTTTTTTATTTGCACCGGACGACAACCTAAAACATATTTAATAATTTAATGGGTGAGGAGTGAGACGTAACAATCCCGAAGTAAACCACGAAATGAGGAGAGAAGGATAGGGAGTCACACAGTCTATAGGGTGACAAACATGAAAAAAAAATCAAAATTATAATGACTTTTGTGCTATTTAGTCGAAAATGTTAGGACTTTTTTACTAGTTGTTGTCATCTACAAATTCAAATTAAAAAGGAATAAGGCTCGAACCCTCCTCACATCTCACCCAACCACTTCACATGTAAAACATAATCATTTCGGCATATATGCTTTTGAGAAATAAGGTCATCCATATCAGTATAATACTATTCATTTTACATATAAGTACAATGCTATTCATTTTTCAACAGTTCCACATTTATGTTTGTAACCGGTTGTACATCAATGCAATAACAATCATCTTGATGGTCCCATTGCCACATTAACAACAATTTTTTTTAACAAATTCTTAATTGTTAATAATAAGTAACTATTCAATAATACTAAAATTTTGATGTAATTTAATTAATTAAACATTTCAAAAAAAAAGGCTGAAAAAGTGTTTTATGTTATTTTAATCATATTATAACAACTGATTTTAAACATATAAATTAAATGATTTCTATTATATACATATATTTATATAATAAAAATAGATATATTTACACTACAATAGATATATTTACACCACAAGAATAAAGGGCATTAGTGACATCGTTTTTAGCGGCCAAATCTAACTTTCGCGTTAGATTTCACCGCTAAATGCAGTGTCACTAGTGTTCATTGACCCTGATTTGTAGGGGTGATATTGGTATGGTACTGGTCTTTTTTCTCTAAACTGTGTACCGTACTAATTATAGTTGATATAAAATTTTTGGTACCATTACCGTACCGAATATAGTTGATACCAACTTATTTGGCTACCAATAAATTTGGTTGGTACATGTTGATAATTGTATATACCAACATGTATAAGGATATTTGTGTTCTCGAACATTATAAATCATGAATGCGGGCCAGAAAAATGTTATTAATTTCTACCATGACTTTAAATTACAATGTACGAGAGAAAAATAGTTCATGTTGAGCATGAGTTCAAAATTTAAATATTTTAAGACGATAGATGGTAATATCAAAGTTCTTAATTCTTAAACACCAAACACACTTAAAGTTAAATTTACAACATTTAGTGTGTGTGTGTGTGTGTGTATATATATATATATATATATATATATATATATATATATATATAAGTTGAATTGGTTGGTATGGTAATACCATGGTATATAAAACTTTGTACCATTATCGTACCATATTTAGGTAATTGGTATGGTACTACCAATGTTGGTTACCAACATTATTGGTTCGGTTGGTAACATGTTGGTTGATCTTCTTTAGTACAGTATTTTCCAGCCCTACTGATTTTTGTTATTCCCGCTATTAAACACCACCCGTTGATATTGTGCCTAATCCAACAGCTGAAAACATACGTCGTACATTGCAATAACGTCGACTCCTTTAGTGGCGACGGTTGTTGCCGCTAATGCTCGACAAAAAATACCGCAAAATATTCTCTCGAGTCACCGCTAAGTTTTTTGTGTTGCCGTTAATGGTTGACGAGATATATATTGACACAACTCATTCTTTATAGTATATTGGGTTTCACTTTTCTCTATAAAATTCCACTGACGATTACCACAACCTTCCGTCGATTTCGTCGGCTTTTACTCTCCTTTCGTCAAGAGTACTCGTCACTAACGACGAGGAAGCTTCTCACCGATGATGACGGGTAAGGTTCCATCTCTGCTGTTTTTCTCTTCTCTCCAGTGACAGAGTATTAGTGGCAACATAGAGTATTAGTATAACCCAAAAACCCAAATAAAATTTTTCATTTTTAATTAAGGTTTACAACCATAAGTTTGATACTAAAAATCCATTACATAAAAACCATCATACGAAATCATCAGAGTGTCCATATTAATGAATGCGGAAAATAGTGGAGAGTGCACGCTGCGCCATCAAGTCAGACCCTTTCCTTTGGAACCAAACACACCTGAAATCATAATACAAACTGTAAGCAAATGCTTAGTGAGTTTTCCTAAAATAACACATACCAATCATACAAATAGGCCCAACCCTGAGGTTCATTCCAACCCAAAACATGTATAGGCCCTGCCCTAGGGTATATTTCAACCCAAACAGTTCGCAGTGGGCCCCGCCCTTGGGTATATTTCAACTCGTTATGTCATACTGGGCCCCGCCCTGTGTATATTTCAACCCAATAACAACATGTAACATCCAACAACTAGCATACTACATAAATGAATATTGGTCCGGCCTTGGTGCCTTAGACCCGAAGTTATAGTGAGAAGACTCACCTCAGTCTACTGAAAACAGTAGCTGCTCGGCTACCAATCCAAAAATCTCACATTGAGTAAATATACAAATTATCCTAATTAGGATTATGGCACAACCTAGCCAAGGGCCCAAAATCCAAAGTCCAAAATCCTCCAAAAAGCCTTTCTTCCTAAATAAGCCTAACATCCAAGGTCCAAAACAATAATGGGCCATAAGGCCCAATAGGCCCAACCATTCTACCTATGGTCCGAACAAGTACAAAGGCCCATTAAATCTTAGTGGTCGAGGCCCAGGGCTGAATAGGGCTCGAATAGCTTAAAAGCCTAATGAAGCCCAAACTCCACTAGGAGCGTACACCTAGTGTACCTCATCAGTATGCTTAGGGTACTGACTCCTTTGGTTGTACGCGCATCGTACATGTCATTACGCCCAACGTACAAAAAAACTCTTGCACACAAGTCCATTACGTGCTTAATACTCGAAATCTCAACATCCAACACCTCGTTTTTTCCATTAAGACCCCTTTAAAGACCTTAAACGTATGCATGGTCCCCAAAAAAAACCATCAATTTATCAATTTTATGCATCTAGCATGCCCAAGGAGTTAAGATCTAACATTTCTTACCTATGGAGTTGCTCAAACTTGTAAACGAAAGTACAAAGTAACAAAATATAGAATGGATAGGGTTTCATATTATTATTAAATGAGAAATACAAATACAATGAAAGGGAAAGACATAATATATAGAGAAGCTAATTAGGGTTTCCTAGCTAAAAGGCCCACTCATAAAGCCCAATACAAGATAAAGCCCAAAATCTTATTAGGCTAACATCCCCCCTCAAACTCACAATGCAACGACAATAAGCATTGAGAGTTTTTCAGACATAAAATGGAATTGAGGTGCATTCAACGGTTTCGTAAGAATATCAACAATCTACAAAGAGGAAGGAACATAAGGAAGGGAGATAGTGCCCTTCTGGAGATGATGACGTGTGAAATGACAGTCAATCTCAATGTGCTTTGTGCGCTCATGAAACACTGAATTCTTGACAATCATTATCACACTCTCGTTGTCACAATATAAAGGGGTAGTCTGAGAGATGTGAACGCCCATATCTGCAAGAAGCCATCTCAACCAAACAATCTCACAAGTGGCAATAGTCGTGGCTCGATACTCAGATTTTGTAGAAGATCGAGAAACAACATCATGTTTCTTGCTTTTCCATGATATCAGTGAATCTCCAAGAAAAACACAATACCCATTAGTGGACTTACGATCATAAATATCACTATCCCAATTTGCATCACTATAGGCACACAGCTCAAGAGAGGATGTAGGTGGAAACATAAGAGTGCAGAAGTAAGTACCACATTGATATCTCAAAATACGAAGAACAACTCCCCAATGAATAGTAGTAGGAGCAGTAAAAAACTGGCTAACCACATGAACTGCATGAGCAATATCCGGTTTAGTGACAGTCAGGTAAACCAAACTCCCTACAATGGTACGATAAAGACTTGTATCTGATAAGGGGATACCATCAGTTGGAGAGTACTTTGCATCACTCTCTATAGGTGTATCAATTGTCCGATTATCAGGGATTCATGCACATTCAAACAAATCTAAAATATACTTCATTTGAGATAAAAGATAACCCTTTGGAGACTGAGCAACTTCAATCCCCAAGAAATAACGTAGCAAACCCAACTCTTTCATAGCAAAACGGTGAGCTAAATCACGCTTTAAAGACTCTATACCATCATGATCATCACCGGTAATAATCATGTCATCGACATATAAGGAAAGAATAATCCAACCTGCTGCCATACATAGAATAAATAGATTCGAGTCATGGTTACTTGGTCGAAAACCAAGCAAAGTAATCACTGTAGAAAATTTCTCAAACCAAGCACGAGGGGCATGTTTGAGGCAATATATGTTGGATAAGGTGTCTAAGTCCATAACTTTATTTGGTATATAGTTGACCCGACCCGACATGGTCCATTTGGGTTGCACTTCACCCGAACTATTAATGATTAAACCTTTGAGAATTGTATGTTTATGATTTGCTAATATATTATAAGTTATAATATATTAATATGAAATCATATTATTTAATTAGTATTGATCATAAATTAATTTAGAATTAATTTGGTGATAAAAAAGGTGACTATTTAAATATGGGCTCTTGTATTTATATAAGTGTGGGCTAATACTCAGTTGGAATGGGCTTGGCATGCATGAGAGTCCATGGATAGTCCATGGAGCTTTTAACCCATGGATCCTTGGAAAGGAAGAGTCATGGGTATTAGGGTTTACATGGATGGAACCATAATTCCTCACACTATGTAAAGGAGCTTGTGATGCTTGAAATGACACTAGTTGTGCGTGTGCAAAGAGGTGGCCAATTTCTATAAGCTAGAATACACTCTCTTAAGGTTTTTACAAGTTTGTGGTGATTTGTGATTTCTATTTGAGGCATCCACATTATTGGTTCTTGGCTCTCAAACTTCAAGGAATCAACTCACTATTGAAACGTATGTAATTCTACTAGCCATTATGTTTAATGTTCCCCATGCCATGCTAGATAGGTTATGAACCTTGGAAAAACAAAAGTTCATGTATTCATAGTAAAACATAGATCCAAGGTTTTAGGGTTGCATGAACACCTTAGGAGTGTTAGGATGCTCATAACCCAATAGTGGTATCAAAGACTAGGATTGTTTTCTTGAATACTTGATGCAAACTGTTGAAAAAGTCGAAATTCTTGCTGTCTGCATAGGGGACTTGCCGATTTCATGGGGAAACTCAACTAGTCCAAGCGTATATTCAACCAACTCGGCGAGTCAGTTCTTGCACTTGACGAGTTGGCCAGGTAGAGTGCAAATTTTTGATTTTTGCTGCTGGAAATGGACTAGAAACATTACCCTAAACTGTTTTGATGTTTTAAAACTTGTTTTAGATGCTGTAATGGTTGTTCTAATCCATTTACAATGGTTAATATCAAAATTCCATGTTTATATGTGTTCATATGTTCTTGAAATTTTGATATGCATATTCATGTTCTTATGAGTTATTGTTAGATCATAGGAATTACTTGCTAAATTTTTTAATGATTAATTCTTGATCAATTATGTGTTTTAATGGAATCCATAATTTGTCCTCAAGTTATGGATTTCCAGAGGTCACCTCTTTTAATGAACATTTAAACACATAAGTTACATAAAAATAAAGAGTCTTCACTTTTATGAACCCTTAACTCATAAGTTATGAAATGAAAAGTTTTGAAGAGTTTCAAAACTTGCCCTCGAGTTTTGGAATTTGTAAAGACACACACACTTTAAATTCCAACCCTTAGGATTTTAAAAGTTAAAATTCAACCCTTATACTACTATAAGATTAATGGTTAATATTTATACATATGTATAAGATAAATCCATTTTACCGTTAGTACGCCTCATTAATGAAGCTGGTCTATAAGGGGGTATAAGGTTGTTGCCTATAAAATGGCAGCTTAATGGGTGTCCACTCTCACCCACCTCTTCCTTGATCGGTGGAGGGTCGTTAGCCAAACAGATAGGACAATGACTTTAATTCTCATTAAAAGTATAATGATTATTGTAAAGTAACTAAATGTTTTATAAATTCCCAATCTTAGTTACTTTAGGAAAATGTGAAAAGGTTCTAACCCATGAAATTCACACTTTGTACATTACCAAGTCGTTGGTGGAGCGTGTGTGGTTAACCGGCACACTAACTTGGACTAGTAAGGACAACAAAGGGTGACTTAATATTTATCATAGATCGGTGGAGCGTGTGTGGTTAACCGGCACATTGATTAGGTGATAATATTAAGAGTACCAAGTGAATTTGCATGGTTATTCACACCTTGTTTTGTGATCCTCGGTATCCCAGTCACAAAACTTGAAGGGCACACTCGAGATTGAAACATGCCATTGAAAAGTTCAATGAATCTCAAAAGAATCTATGAATTTCAAACCAATTAAACCTAATAATTCATTTCGTTTAATGGTGGAAATTGGTGAATCATCATTCACCTACCTTCAAATATGTTATAGCTTAGATTACGGCATTCCTCTTCTAAGTTATAATATATTGTGTTGGGTCCTAGCCTTAATATTACATTTAGGTGTCTTATTAAGGGCTCTATATATCTAATCTAAACTTCTCTTTCTTCTTTGCGTCAGGTTCTAACCCTACTGGCTCCTTCTCTCTCATGAACCTTTGTGGGAGAGTCATCTTTGATGATTCCAACTTTATGGATTGGATCCGGAACATCAGGATGCTCACTCGTTACGAGGACAAGGAATATGTCCTCGATAAGGAGCTTAAGGATCTTGAGCCGATTGCAACTCCTGAGGAGGTCGCTAGATATGAGGCACATGAAAGAGATGCTACCAAAGTGGCATGCATCATGATAGACACTACGATAGCCGAGCTCCAAAAGTCCTATGAGGACTATTATCCTTTTGAGATGCACCAAGATTTGATGGACCGCTACCATCAGAGTGCTCTTCAAGAGTGATATGAAATCATCTCCTCCATGATAACAACCCAAATGAAGGATGGTGAACCCATCACGGGCCACATCCAGAAAATCCAAAGGTATGTGGACAGTTTGCAAAAATTGAATGTGAACTTCCCTGAGGAGTTGGCAATTGACATCATTTTGCACTCCTTACCTTCGTGTTATGATCAATTCCACATGACATACCACATGAACAAGGAGGAAGTCACACTCAGCAAACTTCAAGGACTTCTGAAGAGCGTCGAAAGTGGTTTTAAAGGTAAGTCGGTAGTTACTACTCCTACTCCTACAGCTACCCCTGTTTTGGCTATCGGGCAAGGCAAAGGGAAGAAGAGGAATACCCGTTCGAAGGGTACCAAGGGAAAGTCTCTTGATGGCTCCTCATCAAGTGGAACCAAAAGTGGTTCTGCTACTCCTTCTGCAATCCCTAAGGATGCTGAATGCTTCTATTGCGAAAGTAAGGGGCACTGGAAGTGAAACCGCCCAAAGTACTTGCAGGATGTCAAGGATGGGAAAGTGAAACCATCCCATGCAGGTATTTACACTATATTGGCTAATAGCTCACCATATTCTAACTCTTGGTCCTTGATACAGGTTGTGGTATTTACATTTGTTGTGATTTGTAGGGCCTAAGAAGAAGTGAGGATGTGGAGCACGGGAAGATAAACTTGATAATGGGATAAGGTGTCTAAGTCCATAACTTTATTTGGTATATACTTGACCCGAACCGGCATGGTCCATTTGGGTTGCACTTCACCTGAACTATTTATGGTTAAACCTTTGAGAATTGTATGTTTATGATTTGTTAATATATTATAATTATAATATATTAATATGAAATCATATTATTTAATTAGTATTGATCATAAATTAATTTAGAATTAATTTGGTGATCAAAAAGGTGACTAATTAAATATGGGATCTTGTATTTATATAAGTGTGGGCTAATACTCATTTGGAATGGGCTTGGCATGCATGGGAGTCCATGGAGCTTTTAACCCATGGATCCTTGGAAAGGAAGAGTCATGGGTATTAGGGTTTACATGGATGGAACCATAATTCCTCACACTATGTAAAGGAGCTTGTGATGCTTGAAATGACACTAGTTGTGCGTGTGCAAAGAGGTGGCCAATTTCTATAAGCTAGAATACACTCTCTTAAGGTTTTTACAAGTTTGTGGTGATTTGTGATTTCTATTTGAGGCATCCACATTATTGGTTCTTGGCTCTCAAACTCCAAGGAATCAACTCACTATTGAAACGTATGTAATTCTACTAGCCATTATGTTTAATGTTCCCCATGCCATGCTAGATAGGTTATGAACCTTGGAAAAACAAAAGTTCATGTATTCATAGTAAAACATAGATCCAAGGTTTTAGGGTTGCATGAACACCTTAGGAGTGTTAGGATGCTCATAACCCAACAATATAGTGCCTTCCGAAGTCGAAAAACTTCACCTGGTTGGTGAGCAATACCAGGGGGAGGAGACATGTATACTTCCTCATGAAGATCACCATTCAGGAAATCATGCTTGACATCCATCTGATAAATCTTCCATTGGCGAATGGAAGAAACTACAATCATGGTGCGAACAGTTGTCATTTTTGCAACAGGAGCAAATGTGTCCTCATAATCCATACCATAATTTTGCACGTACCCTTTCACGAAAATTATGGCTTGATAATGCTCAACGGATCCTTCAGACTTTGTTTTGATTTTATATACCCAACAAAAATCAATCGTGTGCTTTCAGGCGAAAGTGGAACCAGATCCCATATATGAGTCTGATAAAGATCTGCAAGTTCCTCAGCCATAGCGGTCTACTAAAGGGGATTAGAAACAACCTATTTGTAGGATGTTGGATTAGAGAGACAATGTACATTAGCAATAAATGAGGCAAACACCAGTAAGTAAGAGGAATAGACAAAGTCAGGAAGATTTATGGACTTCTTATTACGATAAGGCCTCGATGGGGGGGGGTTCTTGATGATCTACAACAGGTGGTGGATCAACGACTGGTGGTGGATCAGCAACAGGTGGTTGATCAATGACATATGGTGGATCAACAATGTTAATGCTAAACGGATCAATAGTACAAAGCTCCTCTCGGGTTACATCATGCGACTGAACAGTAATGCTATAGAATAGAATATGCTCCAAAAAGGTGACATTGCGAGAGACATACAATTTCTGATTTGAAGGATCATAGCACCGATAACCCTTTTGACCAATACCATATCCCAAAAAAACACAAAGATCTGATTTTGAAGACAACTTATCTCTCTCTACGTGAGGATTCAAGACAAAACATGTACACCCAAACACTCGTAATGAAGAATAATCTGGAAGTTGTCCAAACAACATTTCATAAGGATACATCCATGAAATGTATGCAGTAGGAATGCAATTAATAACATAAGTGGCGGTATGAACAGCTTCTCCCAAAAACATATTGGGAACTTGAGCAAAAAGTAGTAAGGATCTGGCAGTTTCTAGGAGATGTCGATGTTTTCTTTCTGCAACACCATTCTGGTGAGGAGTGTCTGTACAAGATGATTGATATATAATGCCATCAGATGCCAATAATTGTTTAAAATCATTGGAGGTAAATTCTCCTCCCAAATTACACCAAAAACATTTTATGATAGCAGAGTGTTGAGTCTTGACAAGAGCTTTGAATTCACTATATATGGTGAAAAAATCAAACCTGCGCTTCATAATATAAACCCACGTATAACGAGTGTAATCATCAATGAATGAAACATAATAGTTAGCTCTCGATTTAGAGGTGGTCGGAGAGGGACCCCACACATCAGAATGCACGATATCAAAGGGGGCAAAAGAATGAGTGATACTTTTATTAAACGGTAAAGAAGAAAATTTTTCCAGTTCACAACCACAACAATCAGAAATATCATTAGTTTTCAAAGAGCCTAACACACCAATGGAAACCAAAAACTGTAAACGAGATGCTGACACGTGTCCTAAATGAGAATGCCAAAGATAAAAAATAGACAACGAAAGGTTTAAACGAAAAGACGACAAATCGACGCTAGATGCAACAACATCAGCAACATGTAGCTGCTCCAAAACATAGAGCTCCCCAAGTCTACGACCTATCCCAATCACCTTCCGAGATCGAATGTCATGTACACAATAGAATGAATCAGAAAAGAAGACCCAACAACCAGATTTACATAACTGACTGACCGATACAAGATTCAAAGCAAGTGTGGAAATGTAATACACATATGTTAAAGATATATAATGAGTGGCAATAGAACCAACACCCTCTACTGACATGGGTGTAGCACTAGTAT